>NW_027140442.1:7307801-7621277 GCF_036365525.1 Heterodontus francisci
TTGGTGTCAGTGTATGTCTTTGTTACTGGGTGTCAGTGTGTGTCTGTGTTACTGGGTATCAGTGTATGTCTTTGTGACTTGGTATCAGTGTATGTCTTTGTTACTGGGTGTCAGTGTGTGTCTGCGTTACTGGGTATCAGTGTATGTCTTTGTGACTTGGTGTCAGTGTCTGTCTTTGTTACTGGGTGTCAGTGTGTGTCTGTGTTCCTGGGTATCAGTGTATGTCTTTGTGACTTGGTGTCAGTGTATGTCTTTGTTACTGGGTGTCAGTGTGTGTCTTTGTGACTTGGTGTCAGTGTATGTCTTTGTTACTTGGTGTAAGTGTGTGTCTGTGATACTGGGTATCAGTGTATGTCTTTGTGACTTGGTATCAGTGTATGTCTTTGTTACTGGGTGTCAGTGTGTGTCTGTGTTCCTGGGTATCAGTGTATGTCTTTGTGACTTGGTGTCAGTGTATGTCTTTGTGACTTGGTATCAGTGTCTGTCTTTGTTACTTGGTGTAAGTGCGTGTCTGTGATACTGGGTGTCAGTGTATGTCTTTGTTACTTGGTGTCAGTTTATGTCTTTGTTACTTGGTGTAAGTGTATGTCTTTGTTACTTGGTGTCAGTGCATGTGTTTGTGACTTGTTGTCAGTGGATGTCTTCGTTACTGGGTGTCAGTGTATGTCTTTGTTACTTGGTGTCAGTTTATGTCTTTGTTACTTGGTGTAAGTGTATGTCTTTGTTACTTGGTGTCAGTGCATGTGTTTGTGACTTGTTGTCAGTGGATGTCTTCGTTACTGGGTGTCAGTGTATGTCTTTGTTACTTGGTGTAAGTGTATGTCTTTGTTACTTGGTGTCAGTGCATGTGTTTGTGACTTGTTGTCAGTGGATGTCTTCGTTACTGGGTGTCAGTGTGTGTCTTTGTTACTGGGTGTCAGTGTATGTCTTTGTGACTTGGTGTCAGTGTATGTCTTTGTGACTGCGTATCAGTGCATGTCAAAATACTTGGTGTTAGTGTATGTCTTTGTTACTTTGTGTCAGTGTGTGTTACTGGGGATCAGTGTTTGTCTTTGTTACTGTGTATCAGTGTGTGTTACTGGGTGTCAGTGTGTGTCTGTGACACTAGCTGTCAGTATTTAGTTTAGTTTAGAGATACAGCACTGAAACAGGCCCTCCGGCCCACCCAGTCTGTGCCGACCATCAACCAAACATTTATACTCATCCTACACGAATCCCATATTCCAATAACATCCCCACCGTCCCCTATATATTTCCCTACCACCTACCTATACTAGGGGCAATTTATAATGGCCAATTAACCTACCAACCTGCAAGTCTTTGGGATGTGGGAGGAAACCGGAGCACCCGGAGGAAACCCACGCAGATACAGGGAGAACTTGCAAACTCCGCACAGGCAGTACCCAGAATCGAACCCGGGTCCCTGGAGCTGTGATGCTGCAGTGCTAACCACTGCGCTACTGTGCCGCCCAGTGTGTATCTTTGTTACTGGGTGTCAGTGCATGTCTTTGTTATTTGGTGACAGTGTGTGTCTGTGTTACTGGGTGTCAGTGTGGTCGTTTGTCTTACTGGGTGTCAGTGAGTGTCTGTGTTCCTTGGTGTAAGTGTGAGTCTTTGTTACTTGGTGTCCGAGTGTGTCTGTGTTACTGGGTGTCAGTGCATGTCTTTGTTACTGGGTGTAACTGTGTGTCTTTGTTACTTGGTGTCCGTGTTTGTCTGTGTTACTGGGTGTCAGTGTCTGTCTTTGTTACTGGGTGTCAGTGTATGTCTTTGTTACTTGGTGTCAGTGTGTGTCTGTGTTACTGGGTATCAGTGTATATCTTTGTGACTTGGTATCAGTGTATGTCTTTGTTACTGGGTGTCAGTGTGTGTCTGTGTTACTGGGTATCAGTGTATGTCTTTGTGACTTGGTATCAGTGTATGTCTTTGTTACTGGTTGTCAGAGTGTGTCTGTGTTTCTGGGTCTCAGTGTATGTCTTTGTGACTTGGTGTCAGTGTATGTCTTTGTTACTTGGTGTAAGTGTGTGTCTGTGATACTGGGTGTCAGTGTATGTCTTTGTTACTTGGTGTAAGTGTGTGTCTGTGATACTGGGTATCAGTGTATGTGTTTGTGACTTGTTGTCAGTGGATGTCTTCGTTACTGGGTGTGAGTGTATGTCTTTGTTACTTGGTGTAAGTATATGCCTGTGTTAATTTGTGTAAGTGTATGTCTTTGTTACTTGGTGTAAGTGTGCGTCTGTGTTACTGGGTATCAGTGTGTGTCTTTGTTACTGGGTATCAGTGTATGTCTTTATGACTTGGTATCAGTGTATGTCTTTGTTACTGGGTGTCATTGTGTGTCTGTGTTCCTGGGTATCAGTGTATGTCTTTGTGACTTGGTGTCAGTGTATGTCTTTGTTACTTGGTGTAAGTGTGTGTCTGTGATACTGGGTGTCAGTGTATGTCTTTGTTACTTGGTGTAAGTGTGTGTCTGTGATACTGGGTGTCAGTGTATGTCTTTGTTACTTGGTGTAAGTGTCTGTCTGTGATACTGGGTATCAGTGCATGTGTTTGTGACTTGTTGTCAGTGGATGTCTTCGTTACTGGGTGTCAGTGTATGTCTTTGTTACTTGGTGTCAGTGTATGTCTTTGTTACTTGGTGTAAGTGTGTGTCTGTGATACTGGGTATCAGTGTATGTCTTTGTGACTTGGTGTCAGTGTATGTCTTTGTTACTGGGTATCAGTGCATGTCAAAATACTTGGTGTTAGTGTATGTCTTTGTTACTTTGTGTCAGTGTGTTTCTGTGTTACTGGGTATCAGTGTTTGTCTTTGTTACTGTGCATCAGTGTGTGTTACAGGGTGTCAGTGTGTGTCTGTGACACTAGGTGTCAGTATTTAGTTTAGTTTACAGATACAGCACTGAAACAGGCCCTCCGGCCCACCGAGTCTGTGCCGACCATCAACCAAACATTTATACTCATCCGACACGAATCCCATATTCCAATAACATCCCCAACCGTCCCCTATATATTTCCCTACCACCTACCTATACTAGGGGCAAATTATAATGGCCAATTAACCTACCAACCTGCAAGTCTTTGGGATGTGGGAGGAAACCGGAGCACCCGGAGGAAACCCACGCAGACACAGGGAGAACTTGCAAACTCCGCACAGGCAGTACCCAGAATCGAACCCGGGTCCCTGGAGCAGTGAGGCTGCAGTGCTAACCAGTGCGCCACTGTGCCGCCCAGTGTGTATCTTTGTTACTGGGTGTCAGTGTATGTCTTTGTTACTTGGTGTCAGTGTATGTCTTTGTTACTGGGTGTCAATGTATGTCTTTGTTACTTGGTGTAAGTGTGTGTCTGTGTTACTGGGTGTCAGTGTCTGTCATTGTTACTTGGTGTAAGTGTGTGTCTGTGTTACTGGGTATCAGTGTATGTCTTTGTTACTTGGTGTAAGTGTATGTCTTTGTTACTTGGTGTAAGTGTGTGTCTTTGTGACTTGGTGTCAGTGTATGTCTTTGTTACTTGGTGTAAGTGTGTGTCTTTGTTACATGTTGTAATTGTAAGTCTTTGCTACTTTGTGTCAGTGTATGTCTTTGTTACTTGGTGTCAGTGTGTGTCTGTGCTACTGGGTATCAGTGTATGTCTTTGTGACTTGGTATCAGTGTAAGTCTTTGTTACTGGGTGTAAGTGTATGTCTGTGTTACTTGGTGTAAGTGTATGTCTTTGTTACTTGGTGTAAGTGTGTGTCTGTGTTACTGGGTGTCAGTGTGGTCGTTTGTCTTACTGGGTGTCAGTGTGTGTCTGTGTTACTTGGTGTCAGTGTGTGTCTGTGTTACTGGGTGTCAGTGTGGTCGTTTGTCTTACTGGGTGTCAGTGTGTGTCTGTGTTCCTGGGTATCAGTGTATGTCTTTGTTACTTGGTGTCAGTTTATGTCTTTGTTACCGGGTGTCAGTGTGTGTCTGCGTTACTGGGTATCAGTGTATGTCTTTGTGACTTGGTATCAGTGTATGTCTTTGTTACTGGGTGTCAGTGTGTGTCTTTGTGACTTGGTGTCAGTGTATGTCTTTGTTACTTGGTGTAAGTGTGTATCTGTGATACTGGGTATCAGTGTATGTCTTTCTGACTTGGTATCAGTGTATGTCTTTGTTACTGGGTGTCAGTGTGTGTCTGTGTTCCTGGGTATCAGTGTATGTCTTTGTGACTTGGTGACAGTGTATTTCTTTGTTACTTGGTGTAAGTGTGTGTTTGTGATACTGGGTGTCAGTGTATGTCTTTGTTACTTGGTGTAAGTGTGTGTCTTTGTTACATGGTGTAATTGTAAGTCTTTGTTACTTGGTGTCAGTGTATGTCTTTGTTACTGGGTGTCAGTGTGTGTATGTGTTCCTGGGTATCAGTGTATGACTTTGTGACTTGGTATCAGTGTCTGTCTTTGTTACTGGGTGTCAGTGTGTGTCTGTGTTCCTGGGTATCAGTGTATGTCTTTGTGACTTGGTGTCAGTGTATGTCTTTGTTACTGGGTGTCAGTGTGTGTCTTTGTGACTTGGTGTCAGTGTATGTCTTTGTTACTTGGTGTAAGTGTGTGTCTGTGATACTGGGTATCAGTGTATGTCTTTGTGACTTGGTATCAGTGTATGTCTTTGTTACTGGGTGTCAGTGTGTGTCTGTGTTCCTGGGTATCAGTGTATGTCTTTGTGACTTGGTGTCAGTGTATGTCTTTGTGACTTGGTATCAGTGTCTGTCTTTGTTACTTGGTGTAAGTGTGCGTCTGTGATACTGGGTGTCAGTGTATGTCTTTGTTACTTGGTGTCAGTTTATGTCTTTGTTACTTGGTGTAAGTGTATGTCTTTGTTACTTGGTGTCAGTGCATGTGTTTGTGACTTGTTGTCAGTGGATGTCTTCGTTACTGGGTGTCAGTGTATGTCTGTGTTACTTGGTGTAAGTGTATGTCTTTGTTACTTGGTGTAAGTGTATGTCTTTGTTACTTGGTGTCAGTGCATGTGTTTGTGACTTGTTGTCAGTGCATGTCTTCGTTACTGGGTGTCAGTGTATGTCTGTGTTACTTGGTGTAAGTGTATGTCTTTGTTACTTGGTGTAAGTGTGCGTCTGTGTTACTGGGTATCAGTGTGTGTCTTTGTTACTGGGTATCAGTGTATGTCTTTGTGACTTGGTGTCAGTGTATGTCTTTGTTACTTGGTGTAAGTGTGTGTCTGTGATACTGGGTGTCAGTGTATGTCTTTGTTACTTGGTGTAAGTGTATGTCTTTGTTACATGGTGTCAGTGTATGTCTTTGTTACTTGGTGTCAGTGTGTGTCTGTGTTACTGGGTATCAGTGTATGTCTTTGTGACTTGGTATCAGTGTCTGTCTTTGTTACTGGGTGTCAGTGTGTGTCTGTGTTCCTGGTTATCAGTGTCTGTCTTTGTTACTTGGTGTCAGTGTATGTCTTTGTTACTTGGTGTAAGTGCAAGCCTTTGTTACTTGGTGTCAGTGTATGTCTTTGTTACTTGGTGTCAGTGTGTGTCTGTGTTACTGGGTATCAGTGTATGTCTTTGTGACTTGGTATCAGTGTCTGTCTTTGTTACTGGGTGTCTGTGTGTGTCTGTGTTCCTGGGTATCAGTGTATGTCTTTGTTTCTGGGTGTCAGTGTGTGTCTTTGTGACTTGGTGTCAGTGTATGTCTTTGTTACTTGGTGTCAGTGTATGTCTTTGTTACTTGGTGTAAGTGTGTGTCTGTGATACTGGGTGTCAGTGTATGTCTTTGTTACTTGGTGTAAATGTGTGTCTTTGTTACATGGTGTAACTGTAAGTCTTTGTTACTTGGTGTCAGTGTGTGTCTGTGTTACTGGGTATCAGTGTATGCCTTTGTGACTTGGTATCAGTGTCTGTCTTTGTTACTGGGTGTCAGTGTGTGTCTGTGTTCCTGGGTATCAGTGTATGTCTTTGTTACTGGGTGTCAGTGTGTGTCTTTGTGACTTGGTGTCAGTGTATGTCTTTGTTACTGGGTGTCAGTGTGTGTCTGTGTTACTGGGTATCAGTGTATGTCTTTGTGACTTGGTATCAGTGTATGTCTTTGTTACTGGGTGTCAGTGTGTGTCTGCGTTACTGGGTATCAGTGTATGTCTTTGTGACTTGGTGTCAGTGTCTGTCTTTGTTACTGGGTGTCAGTGTGTGTCTGTGTTCCTGGGTATCAGTGTATGTCTTTGTGACTTGGTGTCAGTGTATGTCTTTGTTACTGGGTGTCAGTGTGTGTCTTTGTGACTTGGTGTCAGTGTATGTCTTTGTTACTTGGTGTAAGTGTGTGTCTGTGATACTGGGTATCAGTGTATGTCTTTGTGACTTGGTATCAGTGTATGTCTTTGTTACTGGGTGTCAGTGTGTGTCTGTGTTCCTGGGTATCAGTGTATGTCTTTGTGACTTGGTGTCAGTGTATGTCTTTGTGACTTGGTATCAGTGTCTGTCTTTGTTACTTGGTGTAAGTGCGTGTCTGTGATACTGGGTGTCAGTGTATGTCTTTGTTACTTGGTGTCAGTTTATGTCTTTGTTACTTGGTGTAAGTGTATGTCTTTGTTACTTGGTGTCAGTGCATGTGTTTGTGACTTGTTGTCAGTGGATGTCTTCGTTACTGGGTGTCAGTGTATGTCTTTGTTACTTGGTGTCAGTTTATGTCTTTGTTACTTGGTGTAAGTGTATGTCTTTGTTACTTGGTGTCAGTGCATGTGTTTGTGACTTGTTGTCAGTGGATGTCTTCGTTACTGGGTGTCAGTGTATGTCTTTGTTACTTGGTGTAAGTGTATGTCTTTGTTACTTGGTGTCAGTGCATGTGTTTGTGACTTGTTGTCAGTGGATGTCTTCGTTACTGGGTGTCAGTGTGTGTCTTTGTTACTGGGTATCAGTGTATGTCTTTGTGACTTGGTGTCAGTGTATGTCTTTGTGACTGCGTATCAGTGCATGTCAAAATACTTGGTGTTAGTGTATGTCTTTGTTACTTTGTGTCAGTGTGTGTTACTGGGGATCAGTGTTTGTCTTTGTTACTGTGTATCAGTGTGTGTTACTGGGTGTCAGTGTGTGTCTGTGACACTAGCTGTCAGTATTTAGTTTAGTTTAGAGATACAGCACTGAAACAGGCCCTCCGGCCCACCCAGTCTGTGCCGACCATCAACCAAACATTTATACTCATCCTACACGAATCCCATATTCCAATAACATCCCCACCGTCCCCTATATATTTCCCTACCACCTACCTATACTAGGGGCAATTTATAATGGCCAATTAACCTACCAACCTGCAAGTCTTTGGGATGTGGGAGGAAACCGGAGCACCCGGAGGAAACCCACGCAGATACAGGGAGAACTTGCAAACTCCGCACAGGCAGTACCCAGAATCGAACCCGGGTCCCTGGAGCTGTGATGCTGCAGTGCTAACCACTGCGCTACTGTGCCGCCCAGTGTGTATCTTTGTTACTGGGTGTCAGTGCATGTCTTTGTTATTTGGTGACAGTGTGTGTCTGTGTTACTGGGTGTCAGTGTGGTCGTTTGTCTTACTGGGTGTCAGTGAGTGTCTGTGTTCCTTGGTGTAAGTGTGAGTCTTTGTTACTTGGTGTCCGAGTGTGTCTGTGTTACTGGGTGTCAGTGCATGTCTTTGTTACTGGGTGTAACTGTGTGTCTTTGTTACTTGGTGTCCGTGTTTGTCTGTGTTACTGGGTGTCAGTGTCTGTCTTTGTTACTGGGTATCAGTGTATATCTTTGTGACTTGGTATCAGTGTATGTCTTTGTTACTGGGTGTCAGTGTGTGTCTGTGTTACTGGGTATCAGTGTATGTCTTTGTGACTTGGTATCAGTGTATGTCTTTGTTACTGGTTGTCAGAGTGTGTCTGTGTTTCTGGGTCTCAGTGTATGTCTTTGTGACTTGGTGTCAGTGTATGTCTTTGTTACTTGGTGTAAGTGTGTGTCTGTGATACTGGGTGTCAGTGTATGTCTTTGTTACTTGGTGTAAGTGTGTGTCTGTGATACTGGGTATCAGTGTATGTGTTTGTGACTTGTTGTCAGTGGATGTCTTCGTTACTGGGTGTGAGTGTATGTCTTTGTTACTTGGTGTAAGTATATGCCTGTGTTAATTTGTGTAAGTGTATGTCTTTGTTACTTGGTGTAAGTGTGCGTCTGTGTTACTGGGTATCAGTGTGTGTCTTTGTTACTGGGTATCAGTGTATGTCTTTATGACTTGGTATCAGTGTATGTCTTTGTTACTGGGTGTCATTGTGTGTCTGTGTTCCTGGGTATCAGTGTATGTCTTTGTGACTTGGTGTCAGTGTATGTCTTTGTTACTTGGTGTAAGTGTGTGTCTGTGATACTGGGTGTCAGTGTATGTCTTTGTTACTTGGTGTAAGTGTGTGTCTGTGATACTGGGTGTCAGTGTATGTCTTTGTTACTTGGTGTAAGTGTCTGTCTGTGATACTGGGTATCAGTGCATGTGTTTGTGACTTGTTGTCAGTGGATGTCTTCGTTACTGGGTGTCAGTGTATGTCTTTGTTACTTGGTGTCAGTGTATGTCTTTGTTACTTGGTGTAAGTGTGTGTCTGTGATACTGGGTATCAGTGTATGTCTTTGTGACTTGGTGTCAGTGTATGTCTTTGTTACTGGGTATCAGTGCATGTCAAAATACTTGGTGTTAGTGTATGTCTTTGTTACTTTGTGTCAGTGTGTTTCTGTGTTACTGGGTATCAGTGTTTGTCTTTGTTACTGTGCATCAGTGTGTGTTACAGGGTGTCAGTGTGTGTCTGTGACACTAGGTGTCAGTATTTAGTTTAGTTTAGAGATACAGCACTGAAACAGGCCCTCCGGCCCACCGAGTCTGTGCCGACCATCAACCAAACATTTATACTCATCCGACACGAATCCCATATTCCAATAACATCCCCAACCGTCCCCTATATATTTCCCTACCACCTACCTATACTAGGGGCAAATTATAATGGCCAATTAACCTACCAACCTGCAAGTCTTTGGGATGTGGGAGGAAACCGGAGCACCCGGAGGAAACCCACGCAGACACAGGGAGAACTTGCAAACTCCGCACAGGCAGTACCCAGAATCGAACCCGGGTCCCTGGAGCAGTGAGGCTGCAGTGCTAACCAGTGCGCCACTGTGCCGCCCAGTGTGTATCTTTGTTACTGGGTGTCAGTGTATGTCTTTGTTACTTGGTGTCAGTGTATGTCTTTGTTACTGGGTGTCAATGTATGTCTTTGTTACTTGGTGTAAGTGTGTGTCTGTGTTACTGGGTGTCAGTGTCTGTCATTGTTACTTGGTGTAAGTGTGTGTCTGTGTTACTGGGTATCAGTGTATGTCTTTGTTACTTGGTGTAAGTGTATGTCTTTGTTACTTGGTGTAAGTGTGTGTCTTTGTGACTTGGTGTCAGTGTATGTCTTTGTTACTTGGTGTAAGTGTGTGTCTTTGTTACATGTTGTAATTGTAAGTCTTTGCTACTTTGTGTCAGTGTATGTCTTTGTTACTTGGTGTCAGTGTGTGTCTGTGCTACTGGGTATCAGTGTATGTCTTTGTGACTTGGTATCAGTGTAAGTCTTTGTTACTGGGTGTAAGTGTATGTCTGTGTTACTTGGTGTAAGTGTATGTCTTTGTTACTTGGTGTAAGTGTGTGTCTGTGTTACTGGGTGTCAGTGTGGTCGTTTGTCTTACTGGGTGTCAGTGTGTGTCTGTGTTACTTGGTGTCAGTGTGTGTCTGTGTTACTGGGTGTCAGTGTGGTCGTTTGTCTTACTGGGTGTCAGTGTGTGTCTGTGTTCCTGGGTATCAGTGTATGTCTTTGTTACTTGGTGTCAGTTTATGTCTTTGTTACCGGGTGTCAGTGTGTGTCTGCGTTACTGGGTATCAGTGTATGTCTTTGTGACTTGGTATCAGTGTATGTCTTTGTTACTGGGTGTCAGTGTGTGTCTTTGTGACTTGGTGTCAGTGTATGTCTTTGTTACTTGGTGTAAGTGTGTATCTGTGATACTGGGTATCAGTGTATGTCTTTCTGACTTGGTATCAGTGTATGTCTTTGTTACTGGGTGTCAGTGTGTGTCTGTGTTCCTGGGTATCAGTGTATGTCTTTGTGACTTGGTGACAGTGTATTTCTTTGTTACTTGGTGTAAGTGTGTGTTTGTGATACTGGGTGTCAGTGTATGTCTTTGTTACTTGGTGTAAGTGTGTGTCTTTGTTACATGGTGTAATTGTAAGTCTTTGTTACTTGGTGTCAGTGTATGTCTTTGTTACTGGGTGTCAGTGTGTGTATGTGTTCCTGGGTATCAGTGTATGACTTTGTGACTTGGTGTCAGTGTATGTCTTTGTTACTTGGTGTCAGTGTATGTCTTTGTTACTTGGTGTAAGTGTGTGTCTGTGATACTGGGTGTCAGTGTATGTCTTTGTTACTGGGTATCAGTGCATGTCAAAATACTTGGTGTTAGTGTATGTCTTTGTTACTTTGTGTCAGTGTGTTTCTGTGTTACTGGGTATCAGTGTTTGTCTTTGTTACTGTGCATCAGTGTGTGTTACTGGGTGTCAGTGTGTGTCTGTGACACTAGGTGTCAGTATTTAGTTTAGTTTAGAGATACAGCACTGAAACAGGCCCTCCGGCCCACCGAGTCTGTGCCGACCATCAACCAAACATTTATACTCATCCGACACGAATCCCATATTCCAATAACATCCCCAACCGTCCCCTATATATTTCCCTACCACCTACCTATACTAGGGGCAAATTATAATGGCCAATTAACCTACCAACCTGCAAGTCTTTGGGATGTGGGAGGAAACCGGAGCACCCGGAGGAAACCCACGCAGACACAGGGAGAACTTGCAAACTCCGCACAGGCAGTACCCAGAATCGAACCCGGGTCCCTGGAGCAGTGAGGCTGCAGTGCTAACCAGTGCGCCACTGTGCCGCCCAGTGTGTATCTTTGTTACTGGGTGTCAGTGTATGTCTTTGTTACTTGGTGTCAGTGTATGTCTTTGTTACTGGGTGTCAATGTATGTCTTTGTTACTTGGTGTAAGTGTGTGTCTGTGTTACTGGGTGTCAGTGTCTGTCTTTGTTACTTGGTGTAAGTGTGTGTCTGTGTTACTGGGTATCAGTGTATGTCTTTGTTACTTGGTGTAAGTGTATGTCTTTGTTACTTGGTGTAAGTGTGTGTCTTTGTGACTTGGTGTCAGTGTATGTCTTTGTTACTTGGTGTAAGTGTGTGTCTTTGTTACATGTTGTAATTGTAAGTCTTTGCTACTTTGTGTCAGTGTATGTCTTTGTTACTTGGTGTCAGTGTGTGTCTGTGTTACTGGGTATCAGTGTATGTCTTTGTGACTTGGTATCAGTGTAAGTCTTTGTTACTGGGTGTAAGTGTATGTCTGTGTTACTTGGTGTAAGTGTATGTCTTTGTTACTTGGTGTAAGTGTGTGTCTGTGTTACTGGGTGTCAGTGTGGTCGTTTGTCTTACTGGGTGTCAGTGTGTGTCTGTGTTACTTGGTGTCAGTGTGTGTCTGTGTTACTGGGTGTCAGTGTGGTCGTTTGTCTTACTGGGTGTCAGTGTGTGTCTGTGTTCCTGGGTATCAGTGTATGTCTTTGTTACTTGGTGTCAGTGTATGTCTTTGTTACTTGGTGTAAGTGTGTATCTGTGATACTGGGTATCAGTGTATGTCTTTGTGACTTGGTATCAGTGTATGTCTTTGTTACTGGGTGTCAGTGTGTGTCTGTGTTCCTGGGTATCAGTGTATGTCTTTGTGACTTGGTGACAGTGTATTTCTTTGTTACTTGGTGTAAGTGTGTGTCTGTGATACTGGGTGTCAGTGTATGTCTTTGTTACTTGGTGTAAGTGTGTGTCTTTGTTACATGGTGTAATTGTAAGTCTTTGTTACTTGGTGTCAGTGTATGTCTTTGTTACTGGGTGTCAGTGTGTGTACGTGTTCCTGGGTATCAGTGTATGACTTTGTGACTTGGTGTCAGTGTATGTCTTTGTTACTTGGTGTCAGTGTATGTCTTTGTTACTTGGTTTAAGTGTGTGTCTGTGATACTGGGTGTCAGTGTATGTCTTTGTTACTTGGTGTAAGTGTATGTCTTTGTTAAATGGTGTAATTGTAAGTCTTTGTTACTTGGTGTCAGTGTATGTCTTTGTTACTTGGTTTCAGTGTGTGTCTGTGTTACTGGGTATCAGTGTATGTCTTTGTGACTTGGTAACAGTGTCTGTCTTTGTTAAAGGGTGTCAGTGTGTGTCTGTGTTCCTGGGTATCAGTGTATGTCTTTGTGACTTGGTGTCAGTGTATGTCTTTGTTACTGGGTGTCAGTGTGTGTCTGTGTTACTGGGTGTCAGTGTGGTCGTTTGTCTTACTGGGTGTCAGTGTGTGTCTGTGTTACTTGGTGTAAGTGTGAGTCTTTGTTACTTGGTGTCCGTGTGTGTCTGTGTTACTGGGTGTCAGTGCAAGTCTTTGTTACTGGGTGTAACTGTGTGTCTTTGTTACTTGGTGTCCGTGTTTGTCTGTGTTACTGGGTGTCAGTGTCTGTCTTTGTTACTGTGTGTCAGTGTATGTCTTTGTTACTTGGTGTCAGTGTGTGTCTGTTTTACTGGGTATCAGTGTATGTCTTTGTGACTTGGTATCAGTGTGTGTCTTTGTTACTGGGTGTCAGTGTGTGTCTGTGTTACTGGGTATCAGTGTATGTCTTTGTGACTTGGTATCAGTGTATGTCTTTGTTACTGGGTGTCAGTGTGTGTCTGTGTTCCTGGGTATCAGTGTATGTCTTTGTGACTTGGTGTCATTGTATGTCTTTGTTACTTGGTGTAAGTGTGTGTCTGTGATACTGGGTGTCAGTGTATGTCTTTGTTACTTGGTGTAAGTGTGTGTCTGTGATACTGGGTATCAGTGTATGTGTTTGTGACTTGTTGTCAGTGGAAGTCTTAGTTACTGGGTGTCAGTGTATGTCTTTGTTACTTGGTGTAAGTATATGCCTGTGTTATTTTGTGTAAGTGTATGTCTTTGTTACTTGGTGTAAGTGTGCGTCTGTGTTACTGGGTATCAGTGTGTGTCTTTGTTACTGGGTATCAGTGTATGTCTTTGTGACTTGGTGTCAGTGTGTGTCTTTGTGACTTGGTGTCAGTGTATGTCTGCGTTACTGGGTATCAGTGTATGTCTTTGTGACTTGGTATCAGTGTCTGTCTTTGTTACTGGGTGTCAGTGTGTGTCTGTGTTCCTGGGTATTAGTGTATGTCTTTGTGACTTGGTGTCAGTGAATGTCTTTGTTACTTGGTGTAGGTGTGTGTCTGTGATACTGGGTGTCAGTGTATATCTTTGTTACTTGGTGTCAGTGTATGTCTTTGTTACTGGGTGTCAGTGTATGTCTTTGTTACTTGGTGTCAGTGTATGTCTTTGTTACTGGGTGTCAGTGTATGTCTTTGTTACTTGGTGTAAGTGTGTGCCTGTGTTACTGGGTGTCAGTGTCTGTCTTTGTTACTTGGTGTAAGTGTGTGTCTGTGTTACTGGGTATCAGTGTATGTCTTTGTTACTTGGTGTAAGTGTATGTCTTTGTTACTTGGTGTAAGTGTGTGTCTTTGTGACTTGGTGTCAGTGTATGTCTTTGTTACTTGGTGTAAGTGTGTGTCTTTGTTACATGGTGTAATTGTAAGTCTTTGCTACTTTGTGTCAGTGTATGTCTTTGTTACTTGGTGTCAGTGTGTGTCTGTGTTACTGGGTATCAGTGTATGTCTTTGTGACTTGGTATCAGTGTAAGTCTTTGTTACTGGGTGTAAGTGTATGTCTGTGTTACTTGGTGTAAGTGTATGTCTTTGTTACTTGGTGTAAGTGTGTGTCTGTGTTACTGGGTGTCAGTGTGGTCGTTTGTCTTACTGGGTGTCAGTGTGTGTCTGTGTTACTTGGTGTCAGTGTGTGTCTGTGTTACTGGGTGTCAGTATGGTCGTTTGTCTTACTGGGTGTCAGTGTGTGTCTGTGTTCCTGGGTATCAGTGTATGTCTTTGTTACTTGGTGTCAGTTTATGTCTTTGTTACCGGGTGTCAGTGTGTGTCTGCGTTACTGGGTATCAGTGTATGTCTTTGTGACTTGGTATCAGTGTGTGTCTTTGTTACTGGGTGTCAGTGTGTGTCTTTGTGACTTGGTGTCAGTGTATGTCTTTGTTACTTGGTGTAAGTGTGTGTCTGTGATACTGGGTATCAGTGTATGTCTTTGTGACTTGGTATCAGTGTATGTCTTTGTTACTGGGTGTCAGTGTGTGTCTGTGTTCCTGGGTATCAGTGTATGTCTTTGTGACTTGGTGTCAGTGTATTTCTTTGTTACTTGGTGTAAGTGTGTGTCTGTGATACTGGGTGTCAGTGTATGTCTTTGTTACTTGGTGTAAGTGTGTGTCTTTGTTACATGGTGTAATTGTAAGTCTTTGTTACTTGGTGTCAGTGTATGTCTTTGTTACTGGGTGTCAGTGTGTGTCTGCGTTACTGGGTATCAGTGTATGTCTTTGTGACTTGGTATCAGTGTATGTCTTTGTTACTGGGTGTCAGTGTGTGTCTTTGTGACTTGGTGTCAGTGTATGTCTTTGTTACTTGGTGTAAGTGTGTGTCTGTGATACTGGGTATCAGTGTATGTCTTTGTGACTTGGTATCAGTGTATGTCTTTGTTACTGGGTGTCAGTGTGTGTCTGTGTTCCTGGGTATCAGTGTATGTCTTTGTGACTTGGTGTCAGTGTATTTCTTTGTTACTTGGTGTAAGTGTGTGTCTGTGATACTGGGTGTCAGTGTATGTCTTTGTTACTTGGTGTAAGTGTGTGTCTTTGTTACATGGTGTAATTGTAAGTCTTTGTTACTTGGTGTCAGTGTATGTCTTTGTTACTGGGTGTCAGTGTGTGTATGTGTTCCTGGGTATCAGTGTATGACTTTGTGACTTGGTGTCAGTGTATGTCTTTGTTGCTTGGTGTCAGTGTATGTCTTTGTTACTTGGTGTAAGTGTGTGTCTGTGATACTGGGTGTCAGTGTATGTCTTTGTTACTTGGTGTAAGTGTGTGTCTTTGTTAAATGGTGTAATTGTAAGTCTTTGTTACTTGGTGTCAGTGTATGTCTTTGTTACTTGGTGTCAGTGTTTGTCTGTGTTACTGGGTATCAGTGTATGTCTTTGTGACTTGGTAACAGTGTCTGTCTTTGTTAAAGGGTGTCAGTGTGTGTCTGTGTTCCTGGGTATCAGTGTATGTCTTTGTGACTTGGTGTCAGTGTATGTCTTTGTTACTGGGTGTCAGTGTGTGTCTGTGTTACTGGGTGTCAGTGTGGTCGTTTGTCTTACTGGGTGTCAGTGTGTGTCTGTGTTACTTGGTGTAAGTGTGAGTCTTTGTTACTTGGTGTCCGTGTGTGTCTGTGTTACTGGGTGTCAGTGCATGTCTTTGTTACTGGGTGTAACTGTGTGTCTTTGTTCCTTGGTGTATGTGTTTGTCTGTGTTACTTGGTGTCAGTGTCTGTCTTTGTTACTGGGTGTCAGTGTGTGTATGTGTTCCTGGGTATCAGTGTATGACTTTGTGACTTGGTGTCAGTGTATGTCTTTGTTGCTTGGTGTCAGTGTATGTCTTTGTTACTTGGTGTAAGTGTGTGTCTGTGATACTGGGTGTCAGTGTATGTCTTTGTTACTTGGTGTAAGTGTGTGTCTTTGTTAAATGGTGTAATTGTAAGTCTTTGTTACTTGGTGTCAGTGTATGTCTTTGTTACTTGGTGTCAGTGTTTGTCTGTGTTACTGGGTATCAGTGTATGTCTTTGTGACTTGGTAACAGTGTCTGTCTTTGTTAAAGGGTGTCAGTGTGTGTCTGTGTTCCTGGGTATCAGTGTATGTCTTTGTGACTTGGTGTCAGTGTATGTCTTTGTTACTGGGTGTCAGTGTGTGTCTGTGTTACTGGGTGTCAGTGTGGTCGTTTGTCTTACTGGGTGTCAGTGTGTGTCTGTGTTACTTGGTGTAAGTGTGAGTCTTTGTTACTTGGTGTCCGTGTGTGTCTGTGTTACTGGGTGTCAGTGCATGTCTTTGTTACTGGGTGTAACTGTGTGTCTTTGTTCCTTGGTGTATGTGTTTGTCTGTGTTACTTGGTGTCAGTGTCTGTCTTTGTTACTGTGTGTCAGTGTATGTCTTTGTTACTTGGTGTCAGTGTGTGTCTGTTTTACTGGGTATCAGTGTATGTCTTTGTGACTTGGTATCAGTGTGTGTCTTTGTTACTGGGTGTCAGTGTGTGTCTGTGTTACTGGGTATCAGTGTATGTCTTTGAGACTTGGTATCAGTGTATGTCTTTGTTACTGGGTGTCAGTGTGTGTCTGTGTTCCTGGGTATCAGTGTATGTCTTTGTGACTTGGTGTCAGTGTATGTCTTTGTTACTTGGTGTAAGTGTGTGTCTGTGATACTGGGTGTCAGTGTATGTCTTTGTTACTTGGTGTAAGTGTGTGTCTGTGATACTGGGTATCAGTGTATGTGTTTGTGACTTGTTGTCAGTGGAAGTCTTCGTTACTGGGTGTCAGTGTATGTCTTTGTTACTTGGTGTAAGTATATGCCTGTGTTATTTTGTGTAAGTGTATGTCTTTGTTACTTGGTGTAAGTGTGCGTCTGTGTTACTGGGTATCAGTGTGTGTCTTTGTTACAGGGTATCAGTGTATGTCTTTGTGACTTGGTGTCAGTGTGTGTCTTTGTGACCTGGTGTCAGTGTATGTCTGCGTTACTGGGTATCAGTGTATGTCTTTGTGACTTGGTATCAGTGTCTGTCTTTGTTACTGGGTGTCAGTGTGTGTCTGTGTTCCTGGGTATCAGTGTATGTCTTTGTGACTTGGTGTCAGTGTATGTCTTTGTTACTTGGTGTAGGTGTGTGTCTGAGATACTGGGTGTCAGTGTATATCTTTGTTACTTGGTGTCAGTGTATGTCTTTGTTACTGGGTGTCAGTGTATGTCTTTGTTACTTGGTGTCAGTGTATGTCTTTGTTACTGGGTGTAAGTGTGTGTCTGTGTTACTGGGTGTCAGTGTCTGTCTTTGTTACTTGGTGTAAGTGTGTGTCTGTGTTACTGGGTATCAGTGTATGTCTTTGTTACTTGGTGTAAGTGTATGTCTTTGTTACTTGGTGTAAGTGTGTGTCTTTGTGACTTGGTGTCAGTGTATGTCTTTGTTACTTGGTGTAAGTGTGTGTCTTTGTTACATGGTGTAATTGTAAGTCTTTGCTACTTTGTGTCAGTGTATGTCTTTGTTACTTGGTGTCAGTGTGTGTCTGTGTTACTGGGTATCAGTGTATGTCTTTGTGACTTGGTATCAGTGTAAGTCTTTGTTACTGGGTGTAAGTGTATGTCTGTGTTACTTGGTGTAAGTGTATGTCTTTGTTACTTGGTGTAAGTGTGTGTCTGTGTTACTGGGTGTCAGTGTGGTCGTTTGTCTTACTGGGTGTCAGTGTGTGTCTGTGTTACTTGGTGTCAGTGTGTGTCTGTGTTACTGGGTGTCAGTATGGTCGTTTGTCTTACTGGGTGTCAGTGTGTGTCTGTGTTCCTGGGTATCAGTGTATGTCTTTGTTACTTGGTGTCAGTTTATGTCTTTGTTACCGGGTGTCAGTGTGTGTCTGCGTTACTGGGTATCAGTGTATGTCTTTGTGACTTGGCATCAGTGTATGTCTTTGTTACTGGGTGTCAGTGTGTGTCTTTGTGACTTGGTGTCAGTGTATGTCTTTGTTACTTGGTGTAAGTGTGTGTCTGTGATACTGGGTATCAGTGTATGTCTTTGTGACTTGGTATCAGTGTATGTCTTTGTTGCTGGGTGTCAGTGTGTGTCTGTGTTCCTGGGTATCAGTGTATGTCTTTGTGACTTGGTGTCAGTGTATTTCTTTGTTACTTGGTGTAAGTGTGTGTCTGTGATACTGGGTGTCAGTGTATGTCTTTGTTACTTGGTGTAAGTGTGTGTCTTTGTTACATGGTGTAATTGTAAGTCTTTGTTACTTGGTGTCAGTGTATGTCTTTGTTACTGGGTGTCAGTGTGTGTATGTTTTCCTGGGTATCAGTGTATGACTTTGTGACTTGGTGTCAGTGTATGTCTTTGTTACTTTGTGTCAGTATATGTCTTTGTTACTTGGTGTAAGTGTGTGTCTGTGATACTGGGTGTCAGTGTATGTCTTTGTTACTTGGTGTAAGTGTGTGTCTTTGTTAAATGGTGTAATTGTAAGTCTTTGTTACTTGGTGTCAGTGTATGTCTTTGTTACTTGGTGTCAGTGTGTGTCTGTGTTACTGGGTATCAGTGTATGTCTTTGTGACTTGGTAAAAGTGTCTGTCTTTGTTAAAGGGTGTCAGTGTGTGTCTGTGTTCCTGGGTATCAGTGTATGTCTTTGTGACTTGGTGTCAGTGTATGTCTTTGTTAATGGGTGTCAGTGTGGTCGTTTGTCTTACTGGGTGTCAGTGTGTGTCTGTGTTACTTGGTGTAAGTGTGAGTCTTTGTTACTTGGTGTCCGTGTGTGTCTGTGTTACTGGGTGTCAGTGCATGTCTTTGTTACTGGGTGTAACTGTGTGTCTTTGTTACTTGGTGTCCGTGTTTGTCTGTGTTACTGGGTGTCAGTGTCTGTCTTTGTTACTGTGTGTCAGTGTATGTCTTTGTTACTTGGTGTCAGTGTGTGTCTGTGTTACTGGGTATCAGTGTATGTCTTTGTGACTTGGTATCAGTGTGTGTCTTTGTTACTGGGTGTCAGTGTGTG
The DNA here is from genome assembly GCF_036365525.1 of Heterodontus francisci. Taxonomy (NCBI): domain Eukaryota; kingdom Metazoa; phylum Chordata; class Chondrichthyes; order Heterodontiformes; family Heterodontidae; genus Heterodontus; species Heterodontus francisci. The sequence goes on from NW_027140442.1 coordinate 7,326,496, forward strand.
TCTGTGTTACTGGGTATCAGTGTATGTCTTTGTGACTTGGTATCAGTGTATGTCTTTGTTACTGGGTGTCAGTGTGTGTCTGTGTTCCTGGGTATCAGTGTATGTCTTTGTGACTTGGTGTCAGTGTATGTCTTTGTTACTTGGTGTAAGTGTGTGTCTGTGATACTGGGTGTAAGTGTATGTCTTTGTTACTTGGTGTAAGTGTGTGTCTGTGATACTGGGTATCAGTGTATGTGTTTGTGACTTGTTGTCAGTGGAAGTCTTCGTTACTGGGTATCAGTGTATGTCTTTGTTACTTGGTGTCAGTGTATGTGTTTGTGACTTGGTGTCAGTGTATGTCTTTGTTTCTGGGTGTCAGTGTATGTCTTTGTTACTTGGTGTAAGTGTGTGTCTTTGTTACTTGGTGTCAGTGTATGTCTTTGTTACTTGGTGTAAGTGTGTGTCTTTGTTACTTGGTGTCAGTGTGTGTCTGTGTTCCTGGGTGTCAGTGTACGTCTTTGTTCCTGTGTATCAGTGTGTGTTACTGGGTGTCAGTCTGTGTCTGTGACACTAGGTGTCAGTATTTAGTTTTGATAAGAGATGCAGCACTGAAACTGGCCCTTCGGCCCACCGAGTCTGTGCCGACCATCAACCACACATTTATACTAATCCTACAAGAATCTCATATTCCAATAACATCCCCACCGGTCCCTATATATTTCCCTTCAACCTACCTATACTAGGGGCAATTTATACTGGACAATTAGCCTATCAACCTTCATGTCTTTGGCATGTGGGAGGAAACCGGAGCACCCGGAGGAAACCCACGCAGACACAGGGAGAACTTGCAAACACCGCACAGGCAGTACCCACAATCGAACCCGGTTCCTTGGAGCTCTGAGGCTGCACTGCTAACCTCTGCGCCACTGTGCCGCCCAGTGTGTGTCTGTGTTACTGGGTGTCAGTGTATGTCTTTGTTACTTGGTGTCAGTGTATGTCTTTGTTACTTGGTGTCATTGTATGTGTTTGTGACTTGGTGTCACTGTATGTCTTTGTTACTTGGTGTAAGTGTATGTCAAAATACTTGGTGTAAGTGTACGTCTGTGTTACTTGGTGTAAGTGTATGACTTTGTTACTTGGTGTAAGTGTGCGTCTGTGTTACTGGGTATCAGTGTATGACTTTGTTACGTGCTGTCAGTGTATGTTTTTGATACTTGGTGTAATTGTGTGTCTGTGTTACAGGGTATCAGTGTATGTCTTTGTTACTTGGTGTCACTGTATGTCTGTGTTACTTGGTGTAAGTGCGTGTCTGTGTTACTGGGTGTCAGTGTGTGTCTGTGTTACTTGGTGTAAGTGTGTGTCTTTGTTACTTGGTGTAAGTGTGTGTCTGTGTTACTGGGTATCAGTGTTTGTCTTTGAAACTTGGGGTAAGTGTGAGTCATTGTTACTGGGTATCAGTGCATGTCTTTGTTACTTGGTGTCAGTGTATGTCTTTGTTACTTGGTGTAAGTGTGTGTCTGTGTTACCTGGTGTCCGAGTGTGTCTGTGTTACTGGGTGTCAGTGCATGTCTTTGTTACTGGGTGTAACTGTGTGTCTTTGTTACTTGGTGTCCGTGTTTGTCTGTGTTACTGGGTGTCAGTGTCTGTCTTTGTTACTGGGTGTCAGTGTATGTCTTTGTTACTTGGTGTCAGTGTGTGTCTGTGTTACTGGGTATCAGTGTATATCTTTGTGACTTGGTATCAGTGTATGTCTTTGTTACTGGGTGTCAGTGTGTGTCTGTGTTACTGGGTATCAGTGTATGTCTTTGTGACTTGGTATCAGTGTATGTCTTTGTTACTGGTTGTCAGAGTGTGTCTGTGTTTCTGGGTCTCAGTGTATGTCTTTGTGACTTGGTGTCAGTGTATGTCTTTGTTACTTGGTGTAAGTGTGTGTCTGTGATACTGGGTGTCAGTGTATGTCTTTGTTACTTGGTGTAAGTGTGTGTCTGTGATACTGGGTATCAGTGTATGTGTTTGTGACTTGTTGTCAGTGGATGTCTTCGTTACTGGGTGTGAGTGTATGTCTTTGTTACTTGGTGTAAGTATATGCCTGTGTTAATTTGTGTAAGTGTATGTCTTTGTTACTTGGTGTAAGTGTGCGTCTGTGTTACTGGGTATCAGTGTGTGTCTTTGTTACTGGGTATCAGTGAATGTCTTTATGACTTGCTATCAGTGTATGTCTTTGTTACTGGGTGTCATTGTGTGTCTGTGTTCCTGGGTATCAGTGTATGTCTTTGTGACTTGGTGTCAGTGTATGTCTTTGTTACTTGGTGTAAGTGTGTGTCTGTGATACTGGGTGTCAGTGTATGTCTTTGTTACTTGGTGTAAGTGTGTGTCTGTGATACTGGGTGTCAGTGTATGTCTTTGTTACATGGTGTAAGTGTCTGTCTGTGATACTGGGTATCAGTGCATGTGTTTGTGACTTGTTGTCAGTGGATGTCTTCGTTACTGGGTGTCAGTGTATGTCTTTGTTACTTGGTGTCAGTGTATGTCTTTGTTACTTGGTGTAAGTGTGTGTCTGTGATACTGGGTATCAGTGTATGTCTTTGTGACTTGGTGTCAGTGTATGTCTTTGTTACTGGGTATCAGTGCATGTCAAAATACTTGGTGTTAGTGTATGTCTTTGTTACTTTGTGTCAGTGTGTTTCTGTGTTACTGGGTATCAGTGTTTGTCTTTGTTACTGTGCATCAGTGTGTGTTACAGGGTGTCAGTGTGTGTCTGTGACACTAGGTGTCAGTATTTAGTTTAGTTTAGAGATACAGCACTGAAACAGGCCCTCCGGCCCACCGAGTCTGTGCCGACCATCAACCAAACATTTATACTCATCCGACACGAATCCCATATTCCAATAACATCCCCAACCGTCCCCTATATATTTCCCTACCACCTACCTATACTAGGGGCAAATTATAATGGCCAATTAACCTACCAACCTGCAAGTCTTTGGGATGTGGGAGGAAACCGGAGCACCCGGAGGAAACCCACGCAGACACAGGGAGAACTTGCAAACTCCGCACAGGCAGTACCCAGAATCGAACCCGGGTCCCTGGAGCAGTGAGGCTGCAGTGCTAACCAGTGCGCCACTGTGCCGCCCAGTGTGTATCTTTGTTACTGGGTGTCAGTGTATGTCTTTGTTACTTGGTGTCAGTGTATGTCTTTGTTACTGGGTGTCAATGTATGTCTTTGTTACTTGGTGTAAGTGTGTGTCTGTGTTACTGGGTGTCAGTGTCTGTCATTGTTACTTGGTGTAAGTGTGTGTCTGTGTTACTGGGTATCAGTGTATGTCTTTGTTACTTGGTGTAAGTGTATGTCTTTGTTACTTGGTGTAAGTGTGTGTCTTTGTGACTTGGTGTCAGTGTATGTCTTTGTTACTTGGTGTAAGTGTGTGTCTTTGTTACATGTTGTAATTGTAAGTCTTTGCTACTTTGTGTCAGTGTATGTCTTTGTTACTTGGTGTCAGTGTGTGTCTGTGCTACTGGGTATCAGTGTATGTCTTTGTGACTTGGTATCAGTGTAAGTCTTTGTTACTGGGTGTAAGTGTATGTCTGTGTTACTTGGTGTAAGTGTATGTCTTTGTTACTTGGTGTAAGTGTGTGTCTGTGTTACTGGGTGTCAGTGTGGTCGTTTGTCTTACTGGGTGTCAGTGTGTGTCTGTGTTACTTGGTGTCAGTGTGTGTCTGTGTTACTGGGTGTCAGTGTGGTCGTTTGTCTTACTGGGTGTCAGTGTGTGTCTGTGTTCCTGGGTATCAGTGTATGTCTTTGTTACTTGGTGTCAGTTTATGTCTTTGTTACCGGGTGTCAGTGTGTGTCTGCGTTACTGGGTATCAGTGTATGTCTTTGTGACTTGGTATCAGTGTATGTCTTTGTTACTGGGTGTCAGTGTGTGTCTTTGTGACTTGGTGTCAGTGTATGTCTTTGTTACTTGGTGTAAGTGTGTATCTGTGATACTGGGTATCAGTGTATGTCTTTCTGACTTGGTATCAGTGTATGTCTTTGTTACTGGGTGTCAGTGTGTGTCTGTGTTCCTGGGTATCAGTGTATGTCTTTGTGACTTGGTGACAGTGTATTTCTTTGTTACTTGGTGTAAGTGTGTGTTTGTGATACTGGGTGTCAGTGTATGTCTTTGTTACTTGGTGTAAGTGTGTGTCTTTGTTACATGGTGTAATTGTAAGTCTTTGTTACTTGGTGTCAGTGTATGTCTTTGTTACTGGGTGTCAGTGTGTGTATGTGTTCCTGGGTATCAGTGTATGACTTTGTGACTTGGTGTCAGTGTATGTCTTTGTTACTTGGTGTCAGTGTATGTCTTTGTTACTTGGTGTAAGTGTGTGTCTGTGATACTGGGTGTCAGTGTATGCCTTTGTTACTGGGTATCAGTGCATGTCAAAATACTTGGTGTTAGTGTATGTCTTTGTTACTTTGTGTCAGTGTGTTTCTGTGTTACTGGGTATCAGTGTTTGTCTTTGTTACTGTGCATCAGTGTGTGTTACTGGGTGTCAGTGTGTGTCTGTGACACTAGGTGTCAGTATTTAGTTTAGTTTAGAGATACAGCACTGAAACAGGCCCTCCGGCCCACCGAGTCTGTGCCGACCATCAACCAAACATTTATACTCATCCGACACGAATCCCATATTCCAATAACATCCCCAACCGTCCCCTATATATTTCCCTACCACCTACCTATACTAGGGGCAAATTATAATGGCCAATTAACCTACCAAACTGCAAGTCTTTGGGATGTGGGAGGAAACCGGAGCACCCGGAGGAAACCCACGCAGACACAGGGAGAACTTGCAAACTCCGCACAGGCAGTACCCAGAATCGAACCCGGGTCCCTGGAGCAGTGAGGCTGCAGTGCTAACCAGTGCGCCACTGTGCCGCCCAGTGTGTATCTTTGTTACTGGGTGTCAGTGTATGTCTTTGTTACTTGGTGTCAGTGTATGTCTTTGTTACTGGGTGTCAATGTATGTCTTTGTTACTTGGTGTAAGTGTGTGTCTGTGTTACTGGGTGTCAGTGTCTGTCTTTGTTACTTGGTGTAAGTGTGTGTCTGTGTTACTGGGTATCAGTGTATGTCTTTGTTACTTGGTGTAAGTGTATGTCTTTGTTACTTGGTGTAAGTGTGTGTCTTTGTGACTTGGTGTCAGTGTATGTCTTTGTTACTTGGTGTAAGTGTGTGTCTTTGTTACATGTTGTAATTGTAAGTCTTTGCTACTTTGTGTCAGTGTATGTCTTTGTTACTTGGTGTCAGTGTGTGTCTGTGTTACTGGGTATCAGTGTATGTCTTTGTGACTTGGTATCAGTGTAAGTCTTTGTTACTGGGTGTAAGTGTATGTCTGTGTTACTTGGTGTAAGTGTATGTCTTTGTTACTTGGTGTAAGTGTGTGTCTGTGTTACTGGGTGTCAGTGTGGTCGTTTGTCTTACTGGGTGTCAGTGTGTGTCTGTGTTACTTGGTGTCAGTGTGTGTCTGTGTTACTGGGTGTCAGTGTGGTCGTTTGTCTTACTGGGTGTCAGTGTGTGTCTGTGTTCCTGGGTATCAGTGTATGTCTTTGTTACTTGGTGTCAGTGTATGTCTTTGTTACTTGGTGTAAGTGTGTATCTGTGATACTGGGTATCAGTGTATGTCTTTGTGACTTGGTATCAGTGTATGTCTTTGTTACTGGGTGTCAGTGTGTGTCTGTGTTCCTGGGTATCAGTGTATGTCTTTGTGACTTGGTGACAGTGTATTTCTTTGTTACTTGGTGTAAGTGTGTGTCTGTGATACTGGGTGTCAGTGTATGTCTTTGTTACTGGTTGTCAGAGTGTGTCTGTGTTTCTGGGTCTCAGTGTATGTCTTTGTGACTTGGTGTCAGTGTATGTCTTTGTTACTTGGTGTAAGTGTGTGTCTGTGATACTGGGTGTCAGTGTATGTCTTTGTTACTTGGTGTAAGTGTGTGTCTGTGATACTGGGTATCAGTGTATGTGTTTGTGACTTGTTGTCAGTGGATGTCTTCGTTACTGGGTGTGAGTGTATGTCTTTGTTACTTGGTGTAAGTATATGCCTGTGTTAATTTGTGTAAGTGTATGTCTTTGTTACTTGGTGTAAGTGTGCGTCTGTGTTACTGGGTATCAGTGTGTGTCTTTGTTACTGGGTATCAGTGTATGTCTTTATGACTTGGTATCAGTGTATGTCTTTGTTACTGGGTGTCATTGTGTGTCTGTGTTCCTGGGTATCAGTGTATGTCTTTGTGACTTGGTGTCAGTGTATGTCTTTGTTACTTGGTGTAAGTGTGTGTCTGTGATACTGGGTGTCAGTGTATGTCTTTGTTACTTGGTGTAAGTGTGTGTCTGTGATACTGGGTGTCAGTGTATGTCTTTGTTACATGGTGTAAGTGTCTGTCTGTGATACTGGGTATCAGTGCATGTGTTTGTGACTTGTTGTCAGTGGATGTCTTCGTTACTGGGTGTCAGTGTATGTCTTTGTTACTTGGTGTCAGTGTATGTCTTTGTTACTTGGTGTAAGTGTGTGTCTGTGATACTGGGTATCAGTGTATGTCTTTGTGACTTGGTGTCAGTGTATGTCTTTGTTACTGGGTATCAGTGCATGTCAAAATACTTGGTGTTAGTGTATGTCTTTGTTACTTTGTGTCAGTGTGTTTCTGTGTTACTGGGTATCAGTGTTTGTCTTTGTTACTGTGCATCAGTGTGTGTTACAGGGTGTCAGTGTGTGTCTGTGACACTAGGTGTCAGTATTTAGTTTAGTTTAGAGATACAGCACTGAAACAGGCCCTCCGGCCCACCGAGTCTGTGCCGACCATCAACCAAACATTTATACTCATCCGACACGAATCCCATATTCCAATAACATCCCCAACCGTCCCCTATATATTTCCCTACCACCTACCTATACTAGGGGCAAATTATAATGGCCAATTAACCTACCAACCTGCAAGTCTTTGGGATGTGGGAGGAAACCGGAGCACCCGGAGGAAACCCACGCAGACACAGGGAGAACTTGCAAACTCCGCACAGGCAGTACCCAGAATCGAACCCGGGTCCCTGGAGCAGTGAGGCTGCAGTGCTAACCAGTGCGCCACTGTGCCGCCCAGTGTGTATCTTTGTTACTGGGTGTCAGTGTATGTCTTTGTTACTTGGTGTCAGTGTATGTCTTTGTTACTGGGTGTCAATGTATGTCTTTGTTACTTGGTGTAAGTGTGTGTCTGTGTTACTGGGTGTCAGTGTCTGTCATTGTTACTTGGTGTAAGTGTGTGTCTGTGTTACTGGGTATCAGTGTATGTCTTTGTTACTTGGTGTAAGTGTATGTCTTTGTTACTTGGTGTAAGTGTGTGTCTTTGTGACTTGGTGTCAGTGTATGTCTTTGTTACTTGGTGTAAGTGTGTGTCTTTGTTACATGTTGTAATTGTAAGTCTTTGCTACTTTGTGTCAGTGTATGTCTTTGTTACTTGGTGTCAGTGTGTGTCTGTGCTACTGGGTATCAGTGTATGTCTTTGTGACTTGGTATCAGTGTAAGTCTTTGTTACTGGGTGTAAGTGTATGTCTGTGTTACTTGGTGTAAGTGTATGTCTTTGTTACTTGGTGTAAGTGTGTGTCTGTGTTACTGGGTGTCAGTGTGGTCGTTTGTCTTACTGGGTGTCAGTGTGTGTCTGTGTTACTTGGTGTCAGTGTGTGTCTGTGTTACTGGGTGTCAGTGTGGTCGTTTGTCTTACTGGGTGTCAGTGTGTGTCTGTGTTCCTGGGTATCAGTGTATGTCTTTGTTACTTGGTGTCAGTTTATGTCTTTGTTACCGGGTGTCAGTGTGTGTCTGCGTTACTGGGTATCAGTGTATGTCTTTGTGACTTGGTATCAGTGTATGTCTTTGTTACTGGGTGTCAGTGTGTGTCTTTGTGACTTGGTGTCAGTGTATGTCTTTGTTACTTGGTGTAAGTGTGTATCTGTGATACTGGGTATCAGTGTATGTCTTTCTGACTTGGTATCAGTGTATGTCTTTGTTACTGGGTGTCAGTGTGTGTCTGTGTTCCTGGGTATCAGTGTATGTCTTTGTGACTTGGTGACAGTGTATTTCTTTGTTACTTGGTGTAAGTGTGTGTTTGTGATACTGGGTGTCAGTGTATGTCTTTGTTACTTGGTGTAAGTGTGTGTCTTTGTTACATGGTGTAATTGTAAGTCTTTGTTACTTGGTGTCAGTGTATGTCTTTGTTACTGGGTGTCAGTGTGTGTATGTGTTCCTGGGTATCAGTGTATGACTTTGTGACTTGGTGTCAGTGTATGTCTTTGTTACTTGGTGTCAGTGTATGTCTTTGTTACTTGGTGTAAGTGTGTGTCTGTGATACTGGGTGTCAGTGTATGTCTTTGTTACTGGGTATCAGTGCATGTCAAAATACTTGGTGTTAGTGTATGTCTTTGTTACTTTGTGTCAGTGTGTTTCTGTGTTACTGGGTATCAGTGTTTGTCTTTGTTACTGTGCATCAGTGTGTGTTACTGGGTGTCAGTGTGTGTCTGTGACACTAGGTGTCAGTATTTAGTTTAGTTTAGAGATACAGCACTGAAACAGGCCCTCCGGCCCACCGAGTCTGTGCCGACCATCAACCAAACATTTATACTCATCCGACACGAATCCCATATTCCAATAACATCCCCAACCGTCCCCTATATATTTCCCTACCACCTACCTATACTAGGGGCAAATTATAATGGCCAATTAACCTACCAACCTGCAAGTCTTTGGGATGTGGGAGGAAACCGGAGCACCCGGAGGAAACCCACGCAGACACAGGGAGAACTTGCAAACTCCGCACAGGCAGTACCCAGAATCGAACCCGGGTCCCTGGAGCAGTGAGGCTGCAGTGCTAACCAGTGCGCCACTGTGCCGCCCAGTGTGTATCTTTGTTACTGGGTGTCAGTGTATGTCTTTGTTACTTGGTGTCAGTGTATGTCTTTGTTACTGGGTGTCAATGTATGTCTTTGTTACTTGGTGTAAGTGTGTGTCTGTGTTACTGGGTGTCAGTGTCTGTCTTTGTTACTTGGTGTAAGTGTGTGTCTGTGTTACTGGGTATCAGTGTATGTCTTTGTTACTTGGTGTAAGTGTATGTCTTTGTTACTTGGTGTAAGTGTGTGTCTTTGTGACTTGGTGTCAGTGTATGTCTTTGTTACTTGGTGTAAGTGTGTGTCTTTGTTACATGTTGTAATTGTAAGTCTTTGCTACTTTGTGTCAGTGTATGTCTTTGTTACTTGGTGTCAGTGTGTGTCTGTGTTACTGGGTATCAGTGTATGTCTTTGTGACTTGGTATCAGTGTAAGTCTTTGTTACTGGGTGTAAGTGTATGTCTGTGTTACTTGGTGTAAGTGTATGTCTTTGTTACTTGGTGTAAGTGTGTGTCTGTGTTACTGGGTGTCAGTGTGGTCGTTTGTCTTACTGGGTGTCAGTGTGTGTCTGTGTTACTTGGTGTCAGTGTGTGTCTGTGTTACTGGGTGTCAGTGTGGTCGTTTGTCTTACTGGGTGTCAGTGTGTGTCTGTGTTCCTGGGTATCAGTGTATGTCTTTGTTACTTGGTGTCAGTGTATGTCTTTGTTACTTGGTGTAAGTGTGTATCTGTGATACTGGGTATCAGTGTATGTCTTTGTGACTTGGTATCAGTGTATGTCTTTGTTACTGGGTGTCAGTGTGTGTCTGTGTTCCTGGGTATCAGTGTATGTCTTTGTGACTTGGTGACAGTGTATTTCTTTGTTACTTGGTGTAAGTGTGTGTCTGTGATACTGGGTGTCAGTGTATGTCTTTGTTACTTGGTGTAAGTGTGTGTCTTTGTTACATGGTGTAATTGTAAGTCTTTGTTACTTGGTGTCAGTGTATGTCTTTGTTACTGGGTGTCAGTGTGTGTATGTGTTCCTGGGTATCAGTGTATGACTTTGTGACTTGGTGTCAGTGTATGTCTTTGTTACTTGGTGTCAGTGTATGTCTTTGTTAAATGGTGTAATTGTAAGTCTTTGTGACTTGGTGTCAGTGTATGTCTTTGTTACTTGGTGTCAGTGTGTGTCTGTGTTACTGGGTATCAGTGTATGTCTTTGTGACTTGGTAACAGTGTCTGTCTTTGTTAAAGGGTGTCAGTGTGTGTCTGTGTTCCTGGGTATCAGTGTATGTCTTTGTGACTTGGTGTCAGTGTATGTCTTTGTTACTGGGTGTCAGTGTGTGTCTGTGTTACTGGGTGTCAGTGTGGTCGTTTGTCTTACTGGGTGTCAGTGTGTGTCTGTGTTACTTGGTGTAAGTGTGAGTCTTTGTTACTTGGTGTCCGTGTGTGTCTGTGTTACTGGGTGTCAGTGCATGTCTTTGTTACTGGGTGTAACTGTGTGTCTTTGTTACTTGGTGTCCGTGTTTGTCTGTGTTACTGGGTGTCAGTGTCTGTCTTTGTTACTGTGTGTCAGTGTATGTCTTTGTTACTTGGTGTCAGTGTGTGTCTGTTTTACTGGGTATCAGTGTATGTCTTTGTGACTTGGTATCAGTGTGTGTCTTTGTTACTGGGTGTCAGTGTGTGTCTGTGTTACTGGGTATCAGTGTATGTCTTTGTGACTTGGTATCAGTGTATGTCTTTGTTACTGGGTGTCAGTGTGTGTCTGTGTTCCTGGGTATCAGTGTATGTCTTTGTGACTTGGTGTCATTGTATGTCTTTGTTACTTGGTGTAAGTGTGTGTCTGTGATACTGGGTGTCAGTGTATGTCTTTGTTACTTGGTGTAAGTGTGTGTCTGTGATACTGGGTATCAGTGTATGTGTTTGTGACTTGTTGTCAGTGGAAGTATTAGTTACTGGGTGTCAGTGTATGTCTTTGTTACTTGGTGTAAGTATATGCCTGTGTTATTTTGTGTAAGTGTATGTCTTTGTTACTTGGTGTAAGTGTGCGTCTGTGTTACTGGGTATCAGTGTGTGTCTTTGTTACTGGGTATCAGTGTATGTCTTTGTGACTTGGTGTCAGTGTGTGTCTTTGTGACTTGGTGTCAGTGTATGTCTGCGTTACTGGGTATCAGTGTATGTCTTTGTGACTTGGTATCAGTGTCTGTCTTTGTTACTGGGTGTCAGTGTGTGTCTGTGTTCCTGGGTATTAGTGTATGTCTTTGTGACTTGGTGTCAGTGAATGTCTTTGTTACTTGGTGTAGGTGTGTGTCTGTGATACTGGGTGTCAGTGTATATCTTTGTTACTTGGTGTCAGTGTATGTCTTTGTTACTGGGTGTCAGTGTATGTCTTTGTTACTTGGTGTCAGTGTATGTCTTTGTTACTGGGTGTCAGTGTATGTCTTTGTTACTTGGTGTAAGTGTGTGCCTGTGTTACTGGGTGTCAGTGTCTGTCTTTGTTACTTGGTGTAAGTGTGTGTCTGTGTTACTGGGTATCAGTGTATGTCTTTGTTACTTGGTGTAAGTGTATGTCTTTGTTACTTGGTGTAAGTGTGTGTCTTTGTGACTTGGTGTCAGTGTATGTCTTTGTTACTTGGTGTAAGTGTGTGTCTTTGTTACATGGTGTAATTGTAAGTCTTTGCTACTTTGTGTCAGTGTATGTCTTTGTTACTTGGTGTCAGTGTGTGTCTGTGTTACTGGGTATCAGTGTATGTCTTTGTGACTTGGTATCAGTGTAAGTCTTTGTTACTGGGTGTAAGTGTATGTCTGTGTTACTTGGTGTAAGTGTATGTCTTTGTTACTTGGTGTAAGTGTGCGTCTGTGTTACTGGGTGTCAGTGTGGTCGTTTGTCTTACTGGGTGTCAGTGTGTGTCTGTGTTACTTGGTGTCAGTGTGTGTCTGTGTTACTGGGTGTCAGTATGGTCGTTTGTCTTACTGGGTGTCAGTGTGTGTCTGTGTTCCTGGGTATCAGTGTATGTCTTTGTTACTTGGTGTCAGTTTATGTCTTTGTTACCGGGTGTCAGTGTGTGTCTGCGTTACTGGGTATCAGTGTATGTCTTTGTGACTTGGTATCAGTGTGTGTCTTTGTTACTGGGTGTCAGTGTGTGTCTTTGTGACTTGGCGTCAGTGTATGTCTTTGTTACTTGGTGTAAGTGTGTGTCTGTGATACTGGGTATCAGTGTATGTCTTTGTGACTTGGTATCAGTGTATGTCTTTGTTACTGGGTGTCAGTGTGTGTCTGTGTTCCTGGGTATCAGTGTATGTCTTTGTGACTTGGTGTCAGTGTATTTCTTTGTTACTTGGTGTAAGTGTGTGTCTGTGATACTGGGTGTCAGTGTATGTCTTTGTTACTTGGTGTAAGTGTGTGTCTTTGTTACATGGTGTAATTGTAAGTCTTTGTTACTTGGTGTCAGTGTATGTCTTTGTTACTGGGTGTCAGTGTGTGTCTGCGTTACTGGGTATCAGTGTATGTCTTTGTGACTTGGTATCAGTGTATTTCTTTGTTACTGGGTGTCAGTGTGTGTCTTTGTGACTTGGTGTCAGTGTATGTCTTTGTTACTTGGTGTAAGTGTGTGTCTGTGATACTGGGTATCAGTGTATGTCTTTGTGACTTGGTATCAGTGTATGTCTTTGTTACTGGGTGTCAGTGTGTGTCTGTGTTCCTGGGTATCAGTGTATGTCTTTGTGACTTGGTGTCAGTGTATTTCTTTGTTACTTGGTGTAAGTGTGTGTCTGTGATACTGGGTGTCAGTGTATGTCTTTGTTACTTGGTGTAAGTGTGTGTCTTTGTTACATGGTGTAATTGTAAGTCTTTGTTACTTGGTGTCAGTGTATGTCTTTGTTACTGGGTGTCAGTGTGTGTATGTGTTCCTGGGTATCAGTGTATGACTTTGTGACTTGGTGTCAGTGTATGTCTTTGTTGCTTGGTGTCAGTGTATGTCTTTGTTACTTGGTGTAAGTGTGTGTCTGTGATACTGGGTGTCAGTGTATGTCTTTGTTACTTGGTGTAAGTGTGTGTCTTTGTTAAATGGTGTAATTGTAAGTCTTTGTTACTTGGTGTCAGTGTATGTCTTTGTTACTTGGTGTCAGTGTTTGTCTGTGTTACTGGGTATCAGTGTATGTCTTTGTGACTTGGTAACAGTGTCTGTCTTTGTTAAAGGGTGTCAGTGTGTGTCTGTGTTCCTGGGTATCAGTGTATGTCTTTGTGACTTGGTGTCAGTGTATGTCTTTGTTACTGGGTGTCAGTGTGTGTCTGTGTTACTGGGTGTCAGTGTGGTCGTTTGTCTTACTGGGTGTCAGTGTGTGTCTGTGTTACTTGGTGTAAGTGTGAGTCTTTGTTACTTGGTGTCCGTGTGTGTCTGTGTTACTGGGTGTCAGTGCATGTCTTTGTTACTGGGTGTAACTGTGTGTCTTTGTTACTTGGTGTATGTGTTTGTCTGTGTTACTGGGTGTCAGTGTCTGTCTTTGTTACTGTGTGTCAGTGTATGTCTTTGTTACTTGGTGTCAGTGTGTGTCTGTTTTACTGGGTATCAGTGTATGTCTTTGTGACTTGGTATCAGTGTGTGTCTTTGTTACTGGGTGTCAGTGTGTGTCTGTGTTACTGGGTATCAGTGTATGTCTTTGTGACTTGGTATCAGTGTATGTCTTTGTTACTGGGTTTCAGTGTGTGTCTGTGTTCCTGGGTATCAGTGTATGTCTTTGTGACTTGGTGTCAGTGTATGTCTTTGTTACTTGGTGTAAGTGTGCGTCTGTGATACTGGGTGTCAGTGTATGTCTTTGTTACTTGGTGTAAGTGTGTGTCTGTGATACTGGGTATCAGTGTATGTGTTTGTGACTTGTTGTCAGTGGAAGTCTTCGTTACTGGGTGTCAGTGTATGTCTTTGTTACTTGGTGTCAGTATATGCCTGTGTTATTTTGTGTAAGTGTATGTCTTTGTTACTTGGTGTAAGTGTGCGTCTGTGTTACTGGGTATCAGTGTGTGTCTTTGTTACTGGGTATCAGTGTATGTCTTTGTGACTTGGTGTCAGTGTGTGTCTTTGTGACCTGGTGTCAGTGTATGTCTGCGTTACTGGGTATCAGTGTATGTCTTTGTGACTTGGTATCAGTGTCTGTCTTTGTTACTGGGTGTCAGTGTGTGTCTGTGTTCCTGGGTATCAGTGTATGTCTTTGTGACTTGGTGTCAGTGTATGTCTTTGTTACTTGGTGTAGGTGTGTGTCTGAGATACTGGGTGTCAGTGTATAACTTTGTTACTTGGTGTCAGTGTATGTCTTTGTTACTGGGTGTCAGTGTATGTCTTTGTTACTTGGTGTCAGTGTATGTCTTTGTTACTGGGTGTAAGTGTGTGTCTGTGTTACTGGGTGTCAGTGTATGTCTTTGTTACTTGGTGTAAGTGTGTGTCTGTGTTACTGGGTATCAGTGTATGTCTTTGTTACTTGGTGTAAGTGTATGTCTTTGTTACTTGGTGTAAGTGTGTGTCTTTATGACTTGGTGTCAGTGTATGTCTTTGTTACTTGGTGTAAGTGTGTGTCTTTGTTACATGGTGTAATTGTAAGTCTTTGCTACTTTGTGTCAGTGTATGTCTTTGTTACTTGGTGTCAGTGTGTGTCTGTGTTACTGGGTATCAGTGTATGTCTTTGTGACTTGGTATCAGTGTAAGTCTCTGTTACTGGGTGTAAGTGTATGTCTGTGTTACTTGGTGTAAGTGTATGTCTTTGTTACTTGGTGTAAGTGTGTGTCTGTGTTACTGGGTGTCAGTGTGGTCGTTTGTCTTACTGGGTGTCAGTGTGTGTCTGTGTTACTTGGTGTCAGTGTGTGTCTGTGTTACTGGGTGTCAGTATGGTCGTTTGTCTTACTGGGTGTCAGTGTGTGTCTGTGTTCCTGGGTATCAGTGTATGTCTTTGTTACTTGGTGTCAGTTTATGTCTTTGTTACCGGGTGTCAGTGTGTGTCTGCGTTACTGGGTATCAGTGTATGTCTTTGTGACTTGGCATCAGTGTATGTCTTTGTTACTGGGTGTCAGTGTGTGTCTTTGTGACTTGGTGTCAGTGTATGTCTTTGTTACTTGGTGTAAGTGTGTGTCTGTGATACTGGGTATCAGTGTATGTCTTTGTGACTTGGTATCAGTGTATGTCTTTGTTGCTGGGTGTCAGTGTGTGTCTGTGTTCCTGGGTATCAGTGTATGTCTTTGTGACTTGGTGTCAGTGTATTTCTTTGTTACTTGGTGTAAGTGTGTGTCTGTGATACTGGGTGTCAGTGTATGTCTTTGTTACTTGGTGTAAGTGTGTGTCTTTGTTACATGGTGTAATTGTAAGTCTTTGTTACTTGGTGTCAGTGTATGTCTTTGTTACTGGGTGTCAGTGTGTGTATGTTTTCCTGGGTATCAGTGTATGACTTTGTGACTTGGTGTCAGTGTATGTCTTTGTTACTTTGTGTCAGTGTATGTCTTTGTTACTTGGTGTAAGTGTGTGTCTGTGATACTGGGTGTCAGTGTATGTCTTTGTTACTTGGTGTAAGTGTGTGTCTTTGTTAAATGGTGTAATTGTAAGTCTTTGTTACTTGGTGTCAGTGTATGTCTTTGTTACTTGGTGTCAGTGTGTGTCTGTGTTACTGGGTATCAGTGTATGTCTTTGTGACTTGGTAAAAGTGTCTGTCTTTGTTAAAGGGTGTCAGTGTGTGTCTGTGTTCCTGGGTATCAGTGTATGTCTTTGTGACTTGGTGTCAGTGTATGTCTTTGTTAATGGGTGTCAGTGTGTGTCTGTGTTACTGGGTGTCAGTGTGGTCGTTTGTCTTACTGGGTGTCAGTGTGTGTCTGTGTTACTTGGTGTAAGTGTGAGTCTTTGTTACTTGGTGTCCGTGTGTGTCTGTGTTACTGGGTGTCAGTGCATGTCTTTGTTACTGGGTGTAACTGTGTGTCTTTGTTACTTGGTGTCCGTGTTTGTCTGTGTTACTGGGTGTCAGTGTCTGTCTTTGTTACTGTGTGTCAGTGTATGTCTTTGTTACTTGGTGTCAGTGTGTGTCTGTGTTACTGGGTATCAGTGTATGTCTTTGTGACTTGGTATCAGTGTGTGTCTTTGTTACTGGGTGTCAGTGTGTGTCTGTGTTACTGGGTATCAGTGTATGTCTTTGTGACTTGGTATCAGTGTATGTCTTTGTTACTGGGTGTCAGTGTGTGTCTGTGTTCCTGGGTATCAGTGTATGTCTTTGTGACTTGGTGTCAGTGTATGTCTTTGTTACTTGGTGTAAGTGTGTGTCTGTGATACTGGGTGTAAGTGTATGTCTTTGTTACTTGGTGTAAGTGTGTGTCTGTGATACTGGGTATCAGTGTATGTGTTTGTGACTTGTTGTCAGTGGAAGTCTTCGTTACTGGGTATCAGTGTATGTCTTTGTTACTTGGTGTCAGTGTATGTGTTTGTGACTTGGTGTCAGTGTATGTCTTTGTTTCTGGGTGTCAGTGTATGTCTTTGTTACTTGGTGTAAGTGTGTGTCTTTGTTACTTGGTGTCAGTGTATGTCTTTGTTACTTGGTGTAAGTGTGTGTCTTTGTTACTTGGTGTCAGTGTGTGTCTGTGTTCCTGGGTGTCAGTGTACGTCTTTGTTCCTGTGTATCAGTGTGTGTTACTGGGTGTCAGTCTGTGTCTGTGACACTAGGTGTCAGTATTTAGTTTTGATAAGAGATGCAGCACTGAAACTGGCCCTTCGGCCCACCGAGTCTGTGCCGACCATCAACCACACATTTATACTAATCCTACAAGAATCTCATATTCCAATAACATCCCCACCGGTCCCTATATATTTCCCTTCAACCTACCTATACTAGGGGCAATTTATACTGGACAATTAGCCTATCAACCTTCATGTCTTTGACATGTGGGAGGAAACCGGAGCACCCGGAGGAAACCCACGCAGACACAGGGAGAACTTGCAAACACCGCACAGGCAGTACCCACAATCGAACCCGGTTCCTTGGAGCTCTGAGGCTGCACTGCTAACCTCTGCGCCACTGTGCCGCCCAGTGTGTGTCTGTGTTACTGGGTGTCAGTGTATGTCTTTGTTACTTGGTGTCAGTGTATGTCTTTGTTACTTGGTGTGAGTGTATGTCTTTGTTACTTGGTGTCATTGTATGTGTTTGTGACTTGGTGTCACTGTATGTCTTTGTTACTTGGTGTAAGTGTATGTCAAAATACTTGGTGTAAGTGTACGTCTGTGTTACTTGGTGTAAGTGTATGTCTTTGTTACTTGGTGTAAGTGTGCGTCTGTGTTACTGGGTATCAGTGTATGACTTTGTTACGTGCTGTCAGTGTATGTTTTTGATACTTGGTGTAATTGTGTGTCTGTGTTACAGGGTATCAGTGTATGTCTTTGTTACTTGGTGTCACTGTATGTCTGTGTTACTTGATGTAAGTGCGTGTCTGTGTTACTGGGTGTCAGTGTGTGTCTGTGTTACTTGGTGTAAGTGTGTGTCTTTGTTACTTGGTGTAAGTGTGTGTCTGTGTTACTGGGTATCAGTGTTTGTCTTTGAAACTTGGGGTAAGTGTGAGTCATTGTTACTGGGTATCAGTGCATGTCTTTGTTACTTGGTGTCAGTGTATGTCTTTGTTACTTGGTGTAAGTGTGTGTCTGTGTTACTGGGTATCAGTGTATGTCTTTATGACTTGGTATCAGTGTATGTCTTTGTTACTGGGTGTCAGTGTGTGTCTGTGTTACTGGGTTTCAGTGTATTTCTTTGTGACTTGGTATCAGTGTCCGTCTTTGTTACTGGGTGTAAGTGTGTGTCTGTGTTACTGGGTATCAGTGTATGTCTTTGTGACTTGCTCTCAGTGTATGTCTTTGTTGCTGGGTTTCAATGTATGTCTGTGTTCCTGGGTATCAGTGTATGTCTTTGTGACTTGGTGTCAGTGTATGTCTTTGTTACTGGGTGTCAGTGTGTGTCTTTGTGACTTGGTGTCATTGTATGTCTGTGTTACTTGGTGTCAGTGTATGTCTGTGTTTCTTGGTATAAGTGTGTGTTTGTGCATCAGTGTATGTCTTTGTGACTTGGTGTCAGTGTATGTCTTTGTTACTGGGTGTCAGTGTTTGTCTGTGTTACTGGGGGTCAGTGTGTTTCTGTCTTACTGGGGGTCAGTGTATGTCTTTGTTACTTTGTATCAGTGTATGTCTTTGTTACTTGGTATCAGTGTATGTATTTGTGACTTGGTATAATTGTCTGTCTTTGTTACTTGGTGTAAGTGTATGTCTTTGTTACTTGGTGTCAGTGTATGTCTTTGTTACTTGGTGTATGTGTGTGTCTGTGATACTGGGTATAAGTGTATGTCTTTGTTACTTGGTGTCAGTGTATGTCTGTGTTACTGGGTTTCAGTGTGTGACTGTGTATGTCTTTGTGACTTGGTGTCAGTGTATGTCTTTGTTACTGGGTTTCAGTGTGTGTCTTTGTGACTTGGTGTCAGTGTATATCTGTGTTACTGGGGGTCAGTGAGTGTCTGTGTTGCTGGGGGCAGTGTGTTTCTGTGTTGCTGGGTCTCGGTGTCTGTCTTTGTTACTTGGTGTAAGTGTAAGTCATTGTTACTTGGTGTCAGTGTATTTGTTTGTGACTTGGTGTCAGTGTATGTCTTTGTTACTGTTTATTATTGTTTCTCTGTGTTACTGGGTCCCAGTGTGTGTTTGTTTGTGTTACTGGGTGTCAGTGTGTATCTGTGACACTAGGTGTCAGTATTTAGTTTAGTTTAGAGATACAGCAGTTCAACAGGCCCTTCTGCCCACCGAGTCTGTGCCGACCATCAACTACCAATTTATACTAATCCTACACCAATCCCGTATTCCTATCACATCCGCACCTGTCCCTATATACTTCCCTGCCACCTACCCATACTAGGGGCAATTTATGATGGCCAATTAACCTATCAACCTGCAAGTCTTTGGCATGTGGGAGGAAATCGGAGCACCCGGAGGAAAACCACGCAGACACAGGGAGAACTTGCAAATTCCGCGCAGGAAGTCCCCAGAATCGAACCCGGGTCCCTGGAGCTGTGGGTCTGCGGTGCTAACCACTGCGCCAATGTGCCACATCCCCCCCAACCCCCCCCCCCCACCCCCGCGCCCCCACAGTGTGTGCCTGTGTTACTGGGTGTCAGTGTCTGTCTTTGTGACTTGGTGTAAGTGTATGTCTTTGTTACTTGGTGTAAGTGTGTGTCTGTGTTACTTGGTGTAAGTGTGTGTCTGTGTTCCTGGGTATCAGTGTATGTCTTTGTGGCTTGGTGTCAGTTCATGTCTTTGTTACTGGGTGTCAGTGTGTGTCTTTGTGACTTGTTGTCAGTGTATGTCTTTGTTACTTGGTGTCAGTGTGTGTCTGTGTTACTGGGTATCAGTGGAGGTCTTTGTTACTTGGTGTCAGTGTATGTCAAAATACTTGGTGTAAGTGTATGTCTTCGTTAC
This sequence comes from Heterodontus francisci, assembly GCF_036365525.1. Lineage (NCBI taxonomy): Eukaryota > Metazoa > Chordata > Chondrichthyes > Heterodontiformes > Heterodontidae > Heterodontus > Heterodontus francisci. Next base: position 7,345,815 of record NW_027140442.1, read on the forward strand.
TTGGTGTCAGTGTATGCCTTTGTTACTTAGTGTAAGTGTATGTCTTCGTTGCTTGGTGTCAGTGTATGCCTTTGTTACTTAGTGTCAGTTTGTGTCTGTGTTACTGGGTGTCAGTGTATGTCTTTGTTACTTGGTATCAGTGTATGTCTTTGTTACTTGGTGAAAGAGAATGTCTTTGTTTCTTGGTGTAAGTGCATGTCTTTGTTACTTGGTGTAAGTGTGTATCTGTGTTACTGGGTATCAGTGTATGTCTTTGTTACTTGGTGTCAGTGTATGTCTTTGTTACTTGGTGTAAGTGTGTGTCTGTGTCACTGGGTATCAGTGTATGTCTTTGTTACTTGGTGTCAGTGTATGTCTTTGTTACTTGGTGTAAGTGTGTGTCTGTGTTACTCGGTATAAGTGCATTTCTGTGTTGCTGGGGGTCAGTGTATGTCTGTGTTACTTGGTGGAAGTGTGTGTCTTTTTTACTTGGTGTAATTGTATGTCTTTGTCACTTGGTTTCAGTGTGTGTCTGTGTTACTTGGTGTAAGTGTATGTCTTTGTTACTTGGTGTAAGTGTGTGTCTGTTTTCCTGGGTGTCAGCGTATGTGTTTGTGACTTGGTGTCAGTGTATGTCTCTGTTTCTGGGTGTCAGTGTATGTCTTTGTTACTTGGTGTCTGTGCATGTCTTTGTTACTTGGTGTGAGTGTATGTCTTTGTTACTTGGTGTCATTGTATGTGTTTGTGACTTGGTGTCACTGTATGTCTTTGTTACTTGGTGTAAGTGTATGTCAAAATACTTGGTGTAAGTGTATGTCTGTGTTACTTGGTGTAAGTGTATGTCTTTGTTACTTGGTGTAAGTGTGCGTCTGTGTTACTGGGTATCAGTGTATGTCTTTGTTACTTGCTGTCAGTGTATGTTTTTGATACTTGGTGTAAGTGTGTGTCTGTTTTCCTGGGTGTCAGTGTATGTGTTTGTGACTTGGTGTCAGTGTATGTCTTTGTTTCTGGGTGTCAGTGTATGTCTTTGTTACTTGGTGTCAGTGCATGTCTTTGTTAATTGGTGTGAGTGTATGTCTTTGTTACTTGGTGTCATTGTATGTGTTTGTGACTTGGTGTCACTGTATGTCTTTGTTGCTTGGTGTAAGTGTATGTCAGAATACTTGGTGTAACTGTATGTCTGTGTTACTTGGTGTAAGTGTATGTCTTTGTTACTTGGTGTAAGTGTGCGTCTGTGTTACTGGGTATCAGTGTCTGTCTTTGTTACTTGCTGTCAGTGTATGTTTTTGATACTTGGTGTAATTGTGTGTCTGTGTTACAGGGTATCAGAGTATGTCTTTTTTACTTGCTGTCAGTGTATGTCTGTGTTACTTGGTGTAAGTGCGTGTCTGTGTTACTGGGTGTCAGTGTGTGTCTGTGTTACTTGCTGTAAGTGTGTGTCTTTGTGACTTGGTGTCAGTGTATGTCTTTGTTACTTGGTATCAGTGTATGTCTTTGTGACTTGGTGTAATTGTCTGTCTTTGTTACTTGGTGTAAGTGTATGTCTTTGTTACTTGGTGTCAGTGTATGTCTGTGTTACTTGGTGTAAGTGTGTGGCTTTGTTACTTGGTGTAAGTGTGTGTCTGTGTTACTGGGTATCAGTGTTTATCTTTGTTACTTGGTGTAAGTGTGAGTCTGTGTTACTGGGTATCAGTGCATGTCTTTGTTACTTGGTGTCATTGTTTGTCTGTGTTACTTGGTGTAAGTGTGTGTCTGTGTTACTGGGTATCAGTGTTTGACTATTGACTTACTGTCAGGGTATGTCTTTGTTACTTGGTGTAAGTGTGTGTCTGTGTTACTGGGTATCAGTGTATGTCTTTATGACTTGGTATCAGTGTATGTCTTTGTTTCTGGGTTTCAGTGTGTGTCTGTGTTACTGTGTTTCAGTGTATGTCTTTATGACTTGGTATCAGTGTATGTCTTTGTTACTGGGTGTCAGTGTGTGTCTGTGTTACTGGGTATCAGTGTATGTATTTGTGACTTGCTCTCAGTGTATGTCTTTGTTGCTGGGTTTCAATGTGTGTCTGTGTTCCTGGGTATCAGTGTATGTCTTTGTGACTTGGTGTCAGTGTATGTCTTTGTTACTGGGTGTCAGTGTGTGTCTTTGTGACTTGGTGTCAGTGTATGTCTGTGTTTCTGGGTGTCAGTGTATGTCTGTGTTTCTTGGTATAAGTGTGTGTCTGTGCATCAGTGTATGTCTTTGTGACTTGGTGTCAGTGTATGTCTTTGTTACTGGGTGTCAGTGTATGTCTGTGTTACTGGGGGTCAGTGTGTTTCTGTGTTACTGGGCGTCAGTGTATGTCTTTGTTACTTTGTATCAGTGTATGTCTTTGTTACTTGGTATCAGTGTATGTCTTTGTGACTTGGTGTAATTGTCTGTCTTTGTTACTTGGTGTAAGTGTATGTCTTTGTTACTTGGTGTCAGTGTATGTCTTTGTTACTTGGTGTATGGGTGTGTCTGTGATACTGGGTAGCAGTGTATGTCTTTGTTACTTGGTGTCAGTGTATGTCTGTGTTACTGGGTTTCAGTGTGTGTCTGTGTATCAGTGTATGTCTTTGTGACTTGGTGTCAGTGTATGTCTTTGTTACTGGGTTTCAGTGTGTGTCTTTGTGACTTTGTGTCAGCGTATGTCTGTGTTACTTGGTGTCAGTGTATGTCCGTGTTTCTTGGTATAAGTGTGTGTCTGTGCATCAGTGTATGTCTTGGTGACTTGGTGTCAGTGTATGTCTTTGTTACTGGGTGTCAGTGTATGTCTGTGTTACTGAGGGTCAGTGTGTTTCTGTGTTACTGGGGGTCAGTGTATGTCTTTGTTACTTTGTATCAGTGTATGTCTGTGTTACTTGGTGTAAGTGTGTGTCTTTGTTTCTTGGTGTAAGTGCATGTCTTTGTTACTTGGTGTAAGTGTGTGTCTGTGTTACTTGGTGTAAGTGTATGTCTTTGTTACTTGGTGTAAGTGTGCGTCTGTGTTACTGGATATCAGTGTATGTCTTTGTTACTTGGTGTCAGTGCATGTCTTTGTTACTTAATGTCAGTGTATGTCTTTGTTACTTGGTGTAAGTGTGTGTCTGTTTTACTGGGTATCAGTGTCTGTCTTTGTTACTTGGTGTCAGTGTGTGTCTGTGTTACTGGGTATCAGTGTATGTTTTTGATACTTGGTGTAAGTGTGCGTCAGTGGTACTGGGTATCAGTGTATGTCTTTGTTACTTGCTGTCAGTGTATGTTTTTGATACTTGGTGTAATTGTGTGTCTGTGTTACAGGGTATCAGTGTATGTCTTTGTTACTTTCTGTCAGTGTATGTCTGTGTTACTTGGTGTAAGTGCGTGTCTGTGTTACTGGGTGTCAGTGTGTGTCTGTGTTACTGGGTATCAGTGTATGTCTTTGTGACTTGGTGTCAGTGGATGTCTTTGTTACTGGGTATCAGTGTATGTCTTTGTTGCTTGTTGTCAGTGTATGTCTTTGTTACTTGGTGTAAGTGTGTGTCTGTGTTACTGGGTATAAGTGAATGTCTGTGTTGCTGTGGGTCAGTGTATGTCTGTGTTACTTGGTGGAAGTGTGTGTCTTTGTTACTTGGTGTAATTGTATGTCTTTGTCACTTGGTTTCAGTGTATGTCTTTGTTACTTGGTGTAAGTGTGTGTCTGTTTTACTGGGTATCAGTGTCTGTCTTTGTTACTTGGTGTCAGTGTGTGTCTGTGTTACTGGGTGTCAGTGTATGTCTTTGTTTCTGGGTGTCAGTGCATGTCTTTGTTATTTGGTGTGAGTGTATGTCTTTGTTACTTGGTGTCATTGTATGTGTTTGTTACTTGGTGTAAGTGTATGTCTTTGTTACTTGGTGTCATTGTATGTGTTTGTTACTTGGTGTAAGTGTATGTCAAAATACTTGGTTTAAGTGTATGTCTGTGTTACTTGGTGTAAGTGTATGTCTTTGTTACTTGGTGTAATTGTATGTCAAAATACTTGGTGTAAGTGTATGTCTGTGTTACTTGGTGTAAGTGTATGTCTTTGTTACTTGGTGTAAGTGTGCGTCTGTGTTACTGGGTATCAGTGTATGTCTTTGTTACTTGCTGTCAGTGTATGTTTTTGATACTTGGTGTAATTGTGTGTCTGTGTTACAGGGTATCAGTGTATGTCTTTGTTACTTGCTGTCAGTGTATGTCTGTGTTACTTCGTGTAAGTGCGTGTCTGTGTTACTGGGTGTCAGTGTGTGTCTGTGTTACTTGGTGTAAGTGTGTGTCTTTGTTACTTGGTGTCCTTGTGTGTCTGTGTTACTGGGTGTCAGTGTATGTCTTTGTTACTTGGTGTAAGTGTGTGTCTGTGTTACTGGGTATCAGTGTTTGTCTTTGTTACTTGGTGTAAGTGTGTGTCTGTGTTACTGGGTGTCAGTGTATGTCTTTGTTACTTGGTGTAAGTGTGTGCCTGTGTTACTGGGTATCAGTGTATGTCTTTGTTACTTGGTGTCAGTGTATGTCTGTGTTACTTGGTTTAAGTGCGTGTCTGTGTTACTGGGTGTCAGTGTGTGTCTGTGTTACTTGGTGTAAGTGTGTGTCTTTGTTACTTGGTGTCCTTGTGTGTCTGTGTTACTGGGTGTCAGTGTATGTCTTTGTTACTTGGTGTAAGTGTGTGTCTGTGTTACTGGGAATCAGTGTTTGTCTTTGTTACTTGGTGTAAGTGTGTGTCTGTGTTACTGGGTATCATTGCATGTCTTTGTTACTTGGTGTCAGTGTATGTCTGTGTTACTTTATTGTAAGTGTGTGTCTGTGTTACTGGGTATCAGTGTATGACTTTGTGACTTGCTGTCAGTGTATGTCTTTGTTACTGGGTGTCAGTGTGTGTCTATGTGACATGTTGTCAGTGTATGTCTTTGTTACTTGGTGTAAGTGTGTGTCTGTGTTACTGGGTATCAGTGTATGTCTTTGTTACTTGGTGTCAGTGTATGTCTTTATGACTTGGTATCAGTGTATGTCTTTGTTACTGGGTGTCAGTGTGTGTCTGTGTTACTGGGTTTCAGTGTATGTCTTTGTGACTTGGTATCAGTGTCCGTCTTTGTTACTGGGTGTCAGTGTGTGTCTTTGTGACTTGGTGTCAGTGTATGTCTTTGTTACTTGGTGTCAGTGTATTTCTGTGTTACTTGGTGTCAGTATATGTCTGTGTTTCTTGGTATAAGTGTGTGTCTGTGTATCAGTGTATGTCTTTGTGACTTGGTGTCAGTGTATGTCTGTGTTACTGGGGGTCAGTGTGTTGCTGTGTTACTGGGTATCAGTGTCTGTCTTTGTTACTTGGTGTAAGTGTACGTCATTGTTACTTGGTGTCAGTGTATTTGTTTGGAACTTGGTGTCAGTGTATGTCTTTGTTACTGTTTATTAGTGTTTCTCTGTGTTACTGGGTTTCAGTGTGTGTCTGTGTTCCTGGGTATCAGTGTATGTCTTTGTGACTTGGTGTCAGTGTATGTCTTTGTTACTGGGTGTCAGTGTGTGTCTTTGTTACTTGGTGTAAGTGTATGTCTTTGTTACTTGGTGTCAGGGTATGTCTTTGTTACTTGGTGTAAGAGTATGTCTTTGTTACTTGGTGTCAGGGTATGTCTTTGTTACTTGGTGTCAGTGTATGTCTGTGTTACTTGGTGTAAGTGCGTTTCTGTGTTACTGGGTGTCAGTGTGTGTATGTGTTACTTGGTGTCAGTGTGTGTCTTTGTTACTTGGTGTCCTTGTGTGTCTGTGTTACTGGATGTCAGTGTATGTCTTTGTTACTTGGTGTAAGTGTGTTTGTTTGTGTTACTGGGTATCAGTGTTTGTCTTTGTTACTTCGTGTAAGTGTGGTCTGTGTTACTGGGTATCAGTGCATGTCTTTGTTACTTGGTGTAAGTGTATGTCTTTGTTACTGGGTGTCAGTGTGTGTCTATGTGACTTGTTGTCAGTGTATGTATGTGTTACTTGGTGTAAGTATGTGTCTGTGTTCCTGGGTATCAGTGTATGTCTTTGTTACTTGGTGTCAGTGTATGTCTTTATGACTTGGTATCAGTGTATTTCTTTGTTACTGGGTGTCAGTGTGTGTCTGTGTTACTGGGTTTCAGTGAATGCCTTTGTGACTTGGTATCAGTGTCCGTCTTTGTTACTGGGTGTCAGTGTGTGTCTGTGTTACTGGGTCTCAGTGTATGTCTTTGTGACTTGCTATCAGTGTATGTCTTTGTCACTGGGGTTCAGTGTGCGTCTGTGTTCCTGGGTATCAGAGTATGTCTTTGTGAATTGGTGTCAGTGTATGTCTTTGTTACTTGGTGCAAGTGTGCGTCTGTGATACTGGGTATCAGTACATGTCTTTGTTACTTGGTGTCAGTGTATGTCTGTGTTACTTGGTGCAAGTGTGTGTCTGTGTATCAGTGTATGTCTTTGTGACTTGGTGTCAGAGTATGTCTTTGTTATTGGGTTTCAGTGTGTGTCTTTGTGACTTGGTGTCAGTGTATATCTGTGTTACTGGGGGTCAGTGTGTGTCTGTGTTACTGGGGGTCAGTGTGTTGCTGTGTTACTGGGTATCAGTGTCTGTCTTTGTTACTTGGTGTAAGTGTACGTCATTGTTACTTGGTATCAGTGTATTTGTTTGTGACTTGGTGTCAGTGTATGACTTTGTTACTGTTTATTAGTGTTTCTCTGTGTTACTGGGTTTCAGTGTGTGTCTGTCTTACTTGGTGTAAGTGTGTGTCTTTTTTACTGGGTGTCAGTGTGTGTCTGTGTTACTTGGTGTAAGTGTGTGTCTTTGTTACTTGGTGTCCGTGTGTGTCTGTGTTACTGGGTGTCAGTGCATGTCTTTGTTACTTGGTGTCAGTGTATATCTGCGTTACTTGTTGTAAGTGTGTGTCTTTGTTACTTGGTGTAATTGAATGTCTTTGTTACTTGGCGTCAGTGTATGTCTGTGTTACTTGGTGTAAGTGTATGTCTTTGTTACTTGGTGTAAGTGTGTGTCTGTGTTACTTGGTGTAAGTGTGTGTCTGTCTTCCTGGGTATCAGTGTATGCCATTGTTAATTGGTGTCAGTGTATGTCTGTGTTACTTGGTGCAAGTGTGTGTCTTTGTTACTGGGTATCAGTGTATGTCTTTGTTACTTGGTGTCAGAGTATGTCTGTGTTACTTGGTGTCAGTGTATGTCTGTGTTACTTGGTGTAAGTGTATGTCTGTGTTACTGGCTGTCAGTGTGTGTCTGTGTTACTTGGTGTAAGTCTGTGTCTTTGTTACTTGGTGTCCGTGTGTGTCTGTATTACTGGGTGTCAGTGTATGTATTTGTTACTTGGTGTCAGTGTATGTCTTTGTTACTGGGTGTCAGTGTGTGTCTGTGTTACTGGGTGTCAGTGTATGTCTCTGTTACTTGGTGTAACTGTGTGTCTGTGTTACTGGGTATCAGTGTATGTCTTTGTGACTTGGTGTCAGTGTATGTCTTTGTTACTGGGTGTCAGTGTGTGCCTTTGTGACTTGGTGTCAGTGTATGTCTTTGTTAATTGGTGTCAGTGTGTGTCAAAATATTTGGTGCAAGTAGATTTATTTGTTACTTGGTGTAATAGTCTGTCTTTGTTACTTGGTGTAAGTGTATGTCTTTGTTACTTGGTGTCAGTGTGTGTCTGTGTTACTGGGTATCAGTGTACGTCTTTGTGACTTTGTATCAGTGTATGTCTTTGTGACTTGGTGTCAGTGTATGTCTTTGTTACTGGGTGTCAGTGTGTGACTGTGTTACTTGGTGTCAGTGTATGTCTTTGTCCCTGTTTATTAGTGTTTCTCTGTGTTACAGGGTGTCAGTGTGTATTTTTTGTGTTACTGGGTGTCAGTGTATGTCTTTGTTACTTGGTGTAAGTGTGTGTCTGTGTTACTGGGTATCAGTGGCTGTCTTTGTTACTTGGTGTAAGTGTGTGTCTTTGTTACTTGGTGTAATTGTATGTCTTTGATACTTGGTGTCAGTGTATGTCTGTGTGACTTGGTGTTAGTGTATGTCTTTGTTACTTGGTGTAAGTGTGTGTATGTGTTACTTGGTGTAAGTGTGTGTCTGTGTTCCTGGGTATCAGTGTATGTCTTTGTTAATTGGTGTCAGTGTATGTCTTTGTTACTTGGTGTCAGTGTATGTCTTTGTTACTTGGTGTCAGTGTGTGTCTGTGTAACTTGGTGTAAGTGTGTGTCTGTGTTACTGGTTGTCAGTGCGTGTCTGTGTTACTGGGTATCAGTGTATGTCTTTATGACTTGGTATCAGTGTATGTCTTTGTTACTGGGTGTCAGTGTGTGTCTGCGTTACTGGGTATCAGTGTATGTCTTTGTGACTTGGTGTCACTGTATGTCTGTGTTCCTTTGTGTAAGTGTGTGTCTGTGTTACTGGGTGTCATTGTGTTTCTGTGTTACTTGGTGTAAATCTGTGTCTTTGTTACTTGGTGTCCGTGTGTGTCTGTGTTACTGGGTGTCAGTGTATGTCTTTGTTACTGGTTGTCAGTGTATGACTTGTTACTTGGTGTAAGTGTGTGTCTGTGTTACTGGGTGTCAGTTTATGTCTGTGTTACTTGGTGTAAGTGTTTGTCTGTGTTCCTGGATATCAGTGTATGTCTTTGTTACTTGGTGTAAGTGTGTGTCTGTGTTACTGGGTATCAGTGTATGTCTTTGTTACTAGGTGTCAGTGTATGTCTAAATACTTGGTGTAAGTGTATGTCTTTGTTAATTCGTGTAATTGTCTGGCTTTGTTACTTTCTGTAAGTGTATGTCTTTGTTACTTGGTGTCTGTGTATGTTTTTGTTACTTGGTGTCAGTCTATGTCTGTGTTACTGGTTATCAGTGTATGTCTCTGTGAGTTGGTATCAGTGTATGTCTTTGTGACTTGGTGTCAGTGTATGTCTTTGTTACTGGGTGTCAATGTGTTTCTGTGTTACTTGATGTCAGTGTATGTCGATGTTACTGTTTATTAGTGTTTCTCTGTGTTACTGGGTGTCAGTGTGTGTTTGTTTGTGTTACTTGGTGTCAGTGTGTGTCTGTGTTACTTGGTGTAAGTGTGTGTCTGTGTTACTGGGTGTCAGTGAGTGTCTGTGTTACTTGGTGCAAGTGTGTATCTTTGTTACTTGGTGTCCGTGTGTGTCTGTGTTACTGGGTATCTGTGCATGTCTTTGTTCCTTGGTGTCAATGTATATCTGTATTACTTGGTGTAAGTGTGTGTCTTGGTTACTGTTTATTCGTGTTTCTCTGTGTTACTGGGTGTCAGTGGTGTTTGGCTGTGTTACTGGGTGTCAGTGTATGTCCTGGTTACTTGGTGTAAGTGCGTGTCTGTGTTACTGGGAATCAGTGTCTGTCTTTGTTACATGTTGTAAGTTTGTGTCTTTGTTACTTGGTGTAATTGTATGTCTTTGTTACTTGCTGTCAGTGTATGTCTGTGTTACTTGGTGTAAGTGTATGTCTTTGTTACCTGGTGTAAGTGTGTGTCTGTGTTACTTGGTGTAAGTGTGTGTCTGTGTTCCTGGGTATCAGTGTATGTCTTTGTTACTTGGTGTCAGTGTATGTCTGTGTTAGTTGGTGTAAGTGTGTGTCTGTGTTACTGGGTATCAGTGTATGTCTTTGTTACTTGGTGTAAGTGTGTGTCTGTGTTACTGGGTGTCAGTGAGTGCCTGTGTTACTGGGTATCAGTGCATGTCTTTGTTACTTGGTGTCAGTGTATATCTGTATTACTTGGTGTAAGTGTGTGTCTTTGTTACTTGGTGTAATTGTATGTCTTTGTTACTTGGTGTCAGTGTATGTCTGTGTTACTTGGTGTCAGTGTATGTCTGTTACTTGTTGCAAGTGTGTGTCTGTGTTACTTGGTGTAAGTGTGTGTCTGTGTTCCTGGGTATCAGGGTATGTCTTTGTTACTTGGTGCAAGTGTATGTCTTTGTTACTTGGTGTCTGTGTATGTCTTTGTTACTTGGTGTCAGTGTGTGTCTGTGTTACTGGGTATCAGTGTATGTCTTTGTGACTTGGTATCAGTGTATTTCTTTGTTACAGGGTGTCAGTGTATGTCTAAATACTTGGTGTAAGTGTATGTCTTTGTTACTTCGTGTAATTGTCTGGCTTTGTTACTTTCTGTAAGTGTATGTCTTTGTTACTTGGTGTCTGTGTATGTTTTTGTTACTTGGTGTCAGTCTATGTCTGTGTTACTGGTTATCAGTGTATGTCTTTGTGAGTTGGTATCAGTGTATGTCTTTGTGACTTGGTGTCAGTGTATGTCTTTGTTACTGGGTGTCAATGTGTTTCTGTGTTACTTGATGTCAGTGTATGTCGATGTTACTGTTTATTAGTGTTTCTCTGTGTTACTGGGTGTCAGTGTGTGTTTGTTTGTGTTACTGGGTGTCAGTGTATGTCTTTGTTACTTGGTGTCAGTGTATGTCTTTGTTACTTGGTGTCAGTGTGTGTCTGTGTTACTTGGTGTAAGTGTGTGTCTGTGTTACTGGGTGTCAGTGAGTGTCTGTGTTACTTGGTGCAAGTGTGTATCTTTGTTACTTGGTGTCCGTGTGTGTCTGTGTTACTGGGTATCAGTGCATGTCTTTGTTCCTTGGTGTCAATGTATATCTGTATTACTTGGTGTAAGTGTGTGTCTTGGTTACTGTTTATTCGTGTTTCTCTGTGTTACTGGGTGTCAGTGTGTGTTTGGCTGTGTTACTGGATGTCAGTGTATGTCCTGGTTACTTGGTGTAAGTGTGTGTCTGTGTTACTGGGAATCAGTGTCTGTCTTTGTTACATGTTGTAAGTTTGTGTCTTTGTTACTTGGTGTAATTGTATGTCTTTGTTACTTGCTGTCAGTGTATGTCTGTGTTACTTGGTGTAAGTGTATGTCTTTGTTACCTGGTGTAAGTGTATGTCTGTGTGACTTGGTGTAAGTGTGTGTCTGTGTTCCTGGGTATCAGTGTATGTCTTTGTTACTTGGTGTCAGTGTATGTCTGTGTTACTTGGTGTAAGTGTGTGTCTGTGTTACTGGGTATCAGTGTATGTCTTTGTTACTTGGTGTAAGTGTGTGTCTGTGTTACTGGGTGTCAGTGAGTGCCTGTGTTACTGGGTATCAGTGCATGTCTTTGTTACTTGGTGTCAGTGAATATCTGTATTACTTGGTGTAAGTGTGTGTCTTTGTTACTTGGTGTAATTGTATGTCTTTGTTACTTGGTGTCAGTGTATGTCTGTGTTACTTGGTGTCAGTGTATGTCTGTTACTTGTTGCAAGTGTGTGTCAGTGTTACTTGGTGTAAGTGTGTGTCTGTGTTCCTGGGTATCAGGGTATGTCTTTGTTACTTGGTGCAAGTGTATGTCTTTGTTACTTGGTGTCTGTGTATGTCTTTGTTACTTGGTGTCAGTGTGTGTCTGTGTTACTGGGTATCAGTGTATGTCTTTGTGACTTGGTATCAGTGTATTTCTTTGTTACAGGGTGTCAGTGTGTGTCTGTGTTACTGGGTATCAGTGTATGTCTTTGTTACTTGGTGTCAGTGTATGTCAAAATACTTGGTGTAAGTGTATGTCTTTGTTACTTGGTGTAATTGTCTGTCTTTGTCACTTGGTGTAAGTGTATGTCTTTGTAACTTGGTGTCAGTGTATGTCTTAGTTACTTGGTGTCAGTGTATGTCAAAATACTTGTGTAATTGTATGTCTTTGTTACTTGGTGTAATTGTCTGACTTTGTTAATTGGTGTCAGTGTATGTCTTTGTTACTTGGTGCAAGTGTGTGTCTGTGTTACTTGGTGTAAGTGTGTGTCTGTGTTCCTGGGTATCAGGGTATGTCTTTGTTACTTGGTGTCAGTGTATGTCTGTGTTACTTGGTGTAAGTGTGTGTCTGTGTTACTGGGTATCAGTGTATGTCTTTGTTACTTGGTGTCAGTGTATGTCTGTGTTGCTTTGTGTAAGCGTGTGTCTGTGTTACTGGGTGTCAGTGTGTGTCTGTGTTACTTGGTGTAAGTGTATATCTGTATTACTTGGTGTAAGTGTGTGTCTTTGTTACTTGGTGTAATTGAATGTCTTTGTTACTTGGTGTCAGTGTATGTCTGTGTTACTTGGTGTAAGTGTGTGTCTGTGTTACTGGGTATCAGTGTATGTCTTTGTTACTTGGTGTAAGTGTGTGTCTGTGTTACTGGGTGTCAGTGAGTGCCTGTGTTACTGGGTATCAGTGCATGTCTTTGTTACTTGGTGTCAGTGTATATCTGTACTACTTGGTGTAAGTGTGTGTCTTTGTTACTTGGTGTAATTGTATGTCTTTGTTACTTGGTGTCAGTGTATGTCTGTGTTACTTGGTGTCAGTGTATGTCTGTTACTTGTTGCAAGTGTGTGTCTGTGTTACTTGGTGTAAGTGTGTGTCTGTGTTCCTGGGTATCAGGGTATGTCTTTGTTACTTGGTGCAAGTGTATGTCTTTGTTACTTGGTGTCTGTGTATGTCTTTGTTACTTGGTGTTAGTGTGTGTCTGTGTTACTGGGTATCAGTGTATGTCTTTGTGACTTGGTATCAGTGTATTTCTTTGTTACAGGGTGTCAGTGTGTGTCTGTGTTACTGGGTATCAGTGTATGTCTTTGTTACTTGGTGTCAGTGTATTTCTGTGTTACTTGGTGTAAGTGTGTGTCTGTGTTACTGGGTATCAGTGTATGTCTTTGTTACTTGGTGTCAGTGTATGTCTGTGTTGCTTTGTGTAAGCGTGTGTCTGTGTTACTGGGTGTCAGTGTGTGTCTGTGTTACTTGGTGTAAGTGTATATCTGTATTACTTGGTGTAAGTGTGTGTCTTTGTTACTTGGTGTAATTGTATGTCTTTGTTACTTGGTGCCAGTGTATGTCTGTGTTACTTGGTGCAAGTGTGTGTCTGTGTTACTTGGTGTAAGTGTGTGTCTGTGTTCCTGGGTATCAGGGTATGTCTTTGTTACTTGGTGTCAGTGTATGTCTGTGTTACCTTCTGTAAGTATGTGACTGTGTTACTGGGCATCAGTGTATGTCTATGTGACTTGGTATCAGTGCATGCCTTTGTTACTGGGTGTCAGTGTGTGTCTTTGTGACTTCGTGTCAGTGTATGTCTATGTTACTTGGTGTAAGTGTGTGTCTGTGTTACTGGGTATCAGTGTATGTCATTGTTACTTGGTGTCAGTGTATGTCTGTTTTACTTGGTGTCAGTGTATGTCTGTGTTACTTTGTGTAAGCGTGTGTCTGTGTTACTGGGTGTCAGTGTGTGTCTGTGTTACTTGGTGTAAGTGTATATCTGTATTACTTGATGTAAGTGTGTGTCTTTGTTACTTGGTGTAATTGTATGTCTTTGTTACTTGGTGTCAGTGTATGTCTGTGTTACTTAGTGTCAGTGTATGTCTTTGTTACTTGGTGCAAGTGTGTGTCTGTGTTACTTGGTGTAAGTGTGTGTCTGTGTTCCTGGGTATCAGGGTATGTCTTTGTTACTTGGTGCAAGTGTGTGTCTGTGTTACTGGGTATCAGTGTATGTCTATGTGACTTGGTATCAGTGTATGTCAAAATACTTGGTGTAAGTGAATGTCTTTGTTACTTGGTGTAATTGTCTGTCTTTGTCACTTGGTGTAAGTGTGTGTCTGTGTTACTGGGTATCAGTGTATGTCTTTGTTGCTTGTTGTCAGTGTATGTCAAAATACTTGTGTAATTGTATGTCTTTGTTACTTGGTGTAATTGTCTGACTTTGTTAATTGGTGTCAGTGTATGTCTTTGTTACTTGGTGCAAGTGTGTGTCTGTGTTACTTGGTGTAAGTGTGTGTCTGTGTTCCTGGGTATCAGGGTATGTCTTTGTTACTTGGTGTCAGTGTATGTCTGTGTTACTTGGTGTAAGTGTGTGTCTGTGTTACTGGGTATCAGTGTATTTCTATGTGACTTGGTATCAGTGTATGCCTTTGTTACTGGGTGTCAGTGTGTGTCTTTGTGACTTCGTGTCAGTGTATGTCTATGTTACTTGGTGTAAGTGTGTGTCTGTGTTACTGGGTATCAGTATCTGTCTTTGTTACTTGATGTCAGTGTATGTCTGTGTTGCTTTGTGTAAGCGTGTGTCTGTGTTACTGGGTGTCAGTGTGTCTGTGTTACTTGGTGTAAGTGTATATCTGTATTACTTGGTGTAAGTGTGTGTCTTTGTTGCTTGGTGTAATTGTATGTCTTTGTTGCTTGGTGTCAGTGTATGTCTGTGTTACTTCGTGTCAGTGTATGTCTTTGTTACTTGGTGCAAGTGTGTGTCTGTGTTACTTGGTGTAAGTGTGTGTCTGTGTTCCTGGGTATCAGGGTAAGTCTTTGTTACTTGGTGTCAGTGTATGTCTGTGTTACTTGGTGCAAGTGTGTGTCTGTGTTACTGGGCATCAGTGTATGTCTATGTGACTTGGTATCAGTGTATGTCAAAATACTTGGTGTAAGTGTATGTCTTTGTTACTTGGTGTAATTGTCTGTCTTTGTCACTTGGTGTAAGTGTGTGTCTGTGTTACTGGGTGTCAGTGTATGTCATTGTTGCTTGGTGTCAGTGTATGTCAAAATACTTGTGTAATTGTATGTCTTTGTTACTTGGTGTAATTGTCTGACTTTGTTAATTGGTGTCAGTGTATGTCTTTGTTACTTGGTGCAAGTGTGTGTCTGTGTTACTTGGTGTAAGTGTGTGTCTGTGTTCCTGGGTATCAGGGTATGTCTTTGTTACTTGGTGTCAGTGTATGTCTGTGTTACTTGGTGTAAGTGTGTGTCTGTGTTACTGGGTATCAGTGTATGTCTATGTGACTTGGTATCAGTGTATGCCTTTGTTACTGGGAGTCAGTGTGTGTCTTTGTGACTTCGTGTCAGTGTATGTCTATGTTACTTGGTGTAAGTGTGTGTCTGTGTTACTGGGTATCAGTGTATGTCATTGTTACTTGGTGTCAGTGTATGTCTGTGTTACTTGGTGTAAGTGTGTGTCTGTGTTACTGGGTATCTGTGTATGTCTTTGTTACTTGGTGTCAGTGTATGTCTGAGTTGCTTTGTGTAAGCGTGTGTCTGTGTTACTGGGTGTCAGTGTATGTTTTTGTTTCTTGGTGTAAGTGTGTGTCTGTGTTACTGGGTATCAGTGTATGTCTTTGTTACTTGGTGTCAGTGTATTTCTCTGTTACTTGGTGTAAGTGTGCGTCTGTGTTACTGGGAATCAGTGTATGTCTTTGTGACTTGGTGTCAGTGTATGTCTGTGTTACCTGGTGTAAGTATGTGTCTGTGTTACTGGGCATCAGTGTATGTCTATGTGACTTGGTATCAGTGCATGCATTTGTTACAGGGTTTCAGTGTGAGTCTTTGTGACATGGTGTCAGTGTATGTCTATGTTACTTGGTGTAATTGTGTGTCTGTGTTACTGGGTATCAGTGTATGTCTTTGTTGCTTGGTGTCAGTGTATGTCAAAATACTTGTGTAATTGTATGTCTTTGTTACTTGGTGTAATTGTCTGTCTTTGTTACTTGGTGTAAGTGTATGTCGTTGTAACTTGGTGTCAGTGTATGTCTTTGTTAGTTGGTGTAAGTGTGTGTCTTTGTTACTTGCTGCAAGTGTATGTCTTTGTTACTTGGTGTCAGTGTGTGTCTGTGTTACTGGGTATCAGTGTATGTCTTTGTTACTGGGTGTCAGTGTGTGTCTGTGTTACCGGGTATCAGTGTATGTCTTTGTTACTTGGTGTCAGTGTATGTCAAAATACTTGGTGTAAGTGTATGTCTTTGTTACTTGGTGTAATTGTCTGTCTTTGTCACTTGGTGTAAGTGTATGTCTTTGTAACTTGGTGTCAGTGTATGACTTTGTTACTTGGTGTCAGTGTATGTCTTTGTTACTTGGTGTCAGTGTGTGTCTGTGTTACTTGGTGTAAGTGTATGTCTGTGTTACTGGGTATCTGTGCCTGTCTTTGTTACTTGATGTCAGTGTATGTCTGTGTTGCTTTGTGTAAGTGTGTGTCTGTGTTACTGGGTGTCAGTGTGTGTCTGTGTTACTTGGTGAAAGTGTATATCTGTATTACTTGGTGTAAGTGTGTGTCTTTGTTACTTGGTGTAATTGTATGTCTTTGTTACTTGGTGTCAGTGTATGTCTGTGTTACTTGGTGTCAGTGTATGTCTTTGTTACTTGGTGCAAGTGTGTGTCTGTGTTACTTGGTGTAAGTGTGTGTCTGAGTTCCTTGGTGTCAGTGTATGTCTTTGTTACTTGGTGCAAGTGTGTGTCTGTGTTACTTGGTGTAAGTGTGTGTCTGTGTTCCTGGGTATCAGGGTATGTCTTTGTTACTTGGTGTCAGTGTATGTCTGTGTTACTTGGTGCAACTGTGTGTCTGTGTTACTGTGTATCAGTGTATGTCTATGTGACTTGGTATCAGTGTATGTCAAAATACTTGGTGTAAGTGTATGTCTTTGTTACTTGGTGTAATTGTCTGTCTTTGTCACTTGGTGTAAGTGTGTGTCTGTGTTACTGGGTATCAGTGTATGTCTTTGTTGCTTGGTGTCAGTGTATGTCAAAATACTTGTGTAATTGTATGTCTTTGTTACTTGGTGTAATTGTCTGACTTTGTTAATTGGTGTCAGTGTATGTCTTTGTTACTTGGTGCAAGTGTGTGTCTGTGTTACTTGGTGTAAGTGTGTGTCTGTGTTCCTGGGTATCAGGGTATGTCTTTGTTACTTGGTGTCAGTGTATTTCTGTGTTACTTGGTGTAAGTGTGTATCTGTGTTACTGGGTATCAGTGTATGTCTATGTGACTTGGTATCAGTGTATGCCTTTGTTACTGGGTGTCAGTGTGTGTCTTTGTGACTTCGTGTCAGTGTATGTCTATGTTACTTGGTGTAAGTGTGTGTCTGTGTTACTGGGTATCAGTGTATGTCTTTGTTACTTGGTGTCAGTGTATGTCTGTGTTACTTGGTGTAAGTGTGTGTCTGTGTTACTGGGTATCTGTGTCTGTCTTTGTTACTTGAAGTCAGTGTATGTCTGTGTTGCTTTGTGTAAGCGTGTGTCTGTGTTACTGGGTGTCAGTGTGTGTCTGTGTTACTTGGTGTAAGTGTATATCTGTATTACTTGGTGTAAGTGTGTGTCTTTGTTACTTGGTGTAATTGTATGTCTTTGTTACTTGGTGTCAGTGTATGTCAGTGTTACTTGGTGTCAGTGTATGTCTTTGTTACTTGGTGCAAGTGTGTGTCTGTGTTACTTGGTGTAAGTGTGTGTCTGTGTTCCTGGGTATCAGGGTATGTCTTTGTTACTTGGTGTCAGTGTATGTCTGTGTTACTTGGTGCAAGTGTGTGTCTGTGTTACTGGGTATCGGTGTATGTCTATGTGACTTGGTATCAGTGTATGTCAAAATACTTGGTGTAAGTGTATGTCTTTGTTACTTGGTGTAATTGTCTGTCTTTGTCACTTGGTGTAAGTGTGTGTCTCTGTTACTGGGTATCAGTGTATGTCTTTGTTGCTTGGTGTCAGTGTATGTCAAAATACTTGTGTAATTGTATGTCTTTGTTACTTGGTGTAATTGTCTGACTTTGTTAATTGGTGTCAGTGTATGTCTTTGTTACTTGGTGCAAGTGTGTGTCTGTGTTACTTGGTGTAAGTGTGTGTCTGTGTTCCTGGGTATCAGGGTATGTGTTTGTTACTTGGTGTCAGTGTATGTCTGTGTTACTTGGTGTCAGTGTGTTTCTTTGTGACTTCGTGTCAGTGTATGTCTATGTTACTTGGTGTAAGTGTGTGTCTGTGTTACTGGGTATCAGTGTATGTCATTGTTACTTGGTGTCAGTGTATGTCTGTTTTACTTGGTGTTAGTGTGTGTCTGTGTTACTGGGTATCAGTGTATGTCTTTGTTACTTGGTGTCAGTGTATGTCTGAGTTGCTTTGTGTAAGCGTGTGTCTGTGTTACTGGGTGTCAGTGTATGTCTGTGTTACTTGGTGTAAGTGTGTGTCTTTGTTACTTGGTGTCCGTGTGTGTCTGTGTTACTGGGTGTCAGTGTATGTCTTTGTTACTGGGTGTCAGTGTATGTTTTTGTTTCTTGGTGTAAGTGTGTGTCTGTGTTACTGGGTATCAGTGTATGTCTTTGTTACTTGGTGTCAGTGTATGTCTGTGTTACTTGGTGTAAGTGTGCGTCTGTGTTACTGGGTATCAGTGTATGTCTTTGTGACTTGGTATCAGTGTATGTCTTTGTTACTGGGTGTCAGTGTGTGTCTTTGTGACTTGTTGTCAGTGTATGTCTTTGTTACTTGGTGTAAGTGTGTGTCTGTGTTACTGGGTATCAGTGTATGTCTTTGTTACTTGGTGTCAGTGTATGTCAAAATACGTGGTGTAAGTGTATGTCTTTGTTACTTGGTGTTATTGTCTGTCTTTGTTACTTGGTGTAAATGTATGTCTTTGTAACTTGGTGTAAGTGTATGTCTTTGTAACTTGGTGTCAGTGTATGTCTGTGTTACTTGGTGTAAGTGTGTGTCTTTGTTACTTGGTGTTAGTGTATGTCTTTGTTACTTGATGTCTGTGTATGTCTTTGTTACTTGGTGTCAGTGTGTGTCTGTGTTACTGGGTATCAGTGTATGTCATTGTGCCTTGGTATCAGTGTATGTCTTTGTTACTGGGTGTCAGTGTGTGTCCGAGTTACTGGGTATCAGTGTATGTCATTGTGACTTGGTATCAGTGTATGTCTTTGTTACGGGATGTCTGAGTGTGTCTGTGTTACTGGGTATCAGTGCATGTCTCTTTGACTTGGTATCAGTGTATGTCTTTGTTACTGGGTGTCAGTGTGTGCCTGTGTTCCTGGGTATCTGTGTATGTCTTTGCGACTTGGTCTCATTATATGTCTTTGTTACTGGGTGTCAGTGTGTGTCTTTGTGACTTGGTGTCAGTGTATGTCTGTGTTACTTGTTGTAAGTGTGTGTCTGTGTTACTGGGTATCAGTGTATGTCTTTGTTACTTGGTGTCAGTGTATGACTGTGTTACTTGATGTAAGTGTTTGTCTGTGTTGCTGGGTGTCAGTGTGTGTCTGTGTTACTGGGAATCAGTGTATGTCTTTGTTACTTGGTGTCAGTCTGTGTCTGTGTTACTGGGTATCAGTGTATGTCTTTGTGACTTGGTATCAGTGTATGTCTTTGGTACTGGGTGTCAGTGTGTGTCTGTGTTACTGGGTATCAGTGTATGTCTTTGTTACTTGGTGTCAGTGTATGTCAAAATACTTGGTGTAAGTGTATGTCTTTGTTACTTGGTGTAATTGTCTGTCTTTGTTACTTGGTGTAAGTGTATGTCTTTGTAACTTGGTGTTAGTGTATGTCTTTGTTACTTGGTGTCAGTGTTTGTCGGTGTTACGTGCTGTAAGTGTGTGTCTGTGATGCTGGGTATCAGTGTATGTCTTTGTTACTGGGTGTCAGTGTATGTCTGTGTTGCTTTGTGTAAGTGTGTGTCTGTGTTACTGGGTGTCAGTGTGTGTCTGTGTTACTTGGTGTAAGTGTGTGTCTTTGTTACTTGGTGTCCGTGTGTGTCTGTGTTACTGGGTGTCAGTGTATGTCTTTGTTACTTTGTGTCAGTGTATGTCTGTGTTACTTGGTGTAAGTGTGCGTCTGTGTTACTGGGTATCAGTGTATGTCTTTGTGACTTGGTATCAGTGTATGTCTTTGTTACTGGGTGTCAGTGTGTGTCTTTGTGACTTGTTGTCAGTGTATGTCTTTGTTACTTGGTGTAAGTGTCTGTCTGTGTTACTGGGTATCAGTGTATGTCTTTGTTACTTGGTGTCAGTGTATGTCAAAATACTTGGTGTAAGTGTATGTCTTTGTTACTTGGTGTAATTGTCTGTCTTTGTCACTTGGTGTAAGTGTATGTCTTTGTAACTTGGTGTCAGTGTATGACTTTGTTACTTGGTGTCAGTGTATGTCTTTGTTACTTGGTGTCAGTGTATGTCTGTGTTACTTGGTGTAAGTGTGTGTCTGTGTTACTGGGTATCTGTGCCTGTCTTTGTTACTTGATGTCAGTGTATGTCTGTGTTGCTTTGTGTAAGCGTGTGTCTGTGTTACTGGGTGTCAGTGTGTGTCTGTGTTACTTGGTGAGAGTGTATATCTGTATTACCTGGTGTAAGTGTGTGTCTTTGTTACTTGGTGTAATTGTATGTCTTTGTTACTTGGTGTCAGTGTATGTCTGTGTTACTTGGTGTCAGTGTATGTCTTTGTTACTTGGTGCAAGTGTGTGTCTGTGTTACTTGGTGTAAGTGTGTGTCTGTGTTCCTGGGTATCAGGGTATGTCTTTGTTACTTGGTGTCAGTGTATGTCTGTGTTACTTGGTGCAAGTGTGTGTCTGTGTTACTGGGTATCAGTGTATGTATATGTGACTTGGTATCAGTGTATGTCAAAATACTTGGTGTAAGTGTATGTCTTTGTTACTTGGTGTAATTGTCTGTCTTTGTCACTTGGTGTAAGTGTGTGTCTGTGTTACTGGGTATCAGTGTATGTCTTTGTTGCTTGGTGTCAATGTATGTCAAAATACTTGTGTAATTGTATGTCTTTGTTACTTGGTGTAATTGTCTGACTTTGTTAATTGGTGTCAGTGTATGTCTTTGTTACTTGGTGCAAGTGTGTGTCTGTGTTACTTGGTGTAAGTGTATGTCAAAATACGTGGTGTAAGTGTATGTCTTTGTTACTTTGTGTTATTGTCTGTCTTTGTTACTTGGTGTAAGTGTATGTCTTCGTAACTTGGTGTAAGTGTGTGTCTGTGTTACTGGGTATCAGTGTATGTCTTTGTTACTTGGTGTCAGTGTATGTCAAAATACGTGGTGTAAGTGTATGTCTTTGTTACTTGGTGTTATTGTCTGTCTTTGTTACTTGGTGTAAGTGTATGTCTTTGTAACTTGGTGTCAGTGTATGTCTTTGTAACTTGGTGTCAGTGTATGTCTGTGTTACTTGGTGTAAGTGTGTGTCTTTGTTACTTGGTGTTAGTGTATGTCTTTGTTACTTGATGTCTGTGTATGTCTTTGTTACTTAGTGTCAGTGTGTGTCTGTGTTACTGGGTATCAGTGTATGTCATTGTGCCTTGGTATCAGTGTATGTCTTTGTTACTGGGTGTCAGTGTGTGTCCGAGTTACTGGGTATCAGTGTATGTCATTGTGACTTGGTATCAGTGTATGTCTTTGTTACGGGATGTCTGAGTGTGTCTGTGTTACTGGGTATCATTGCATGTCTCTTTGACTTGGTATCAGTGTATGTCTTTGTTACTGGGTGTCAGTGTGTGCCTGTGTTCCTGGGTATCTGTGTATGTCTTTGCGACTTGGTCTCATTATATGTCTTTGTTACTGGGTGTCAGTGTGTGTCTTTGTGACTTGGTGTCAGTGTATGTCTGTGTTACTTGTTGTAAGTGTGTGTCTGTGTTACTGGGTATCAGTGTATGTCTTTGTTACTTGGTGTCAGTGTATGACTGTGTTACTTGATGTAAGTGTTTGTCTGTGTTGCTGGGTGTCAGTGTGTGTCTGTGTTACTGGGAATCAGTGTATGTCTTTGTTACTTGGTGTCAGTCTGTGTCTGTGTTACTGGGTATCAGTGTATGTCTTTGTGACTTGGTATCAGTGTATGTCTTTGGTACTGGGTGTCAGTGTGTGTCTGTGTTACTGGGTATCAGTGTATGTCTTTGTTACTTGGTGTCAGTGTATGTCAAAATACTTGGTGTAAGTGTATGTCTTTGTTACTTGGTGTAATTGTCTGTCTTTGTTACTTGGTGTAAGTGTATGTCTTTGTAACTTGGTGTTAGTGTATGTCTTTGTTACTTGGTGTCAGTGTTTGTCGGTGTTACGTGCTGTAAGTGTGTGTCTGTGATGCTGGGTATCAGTGTATGTCTTTGTTACTGGGTGTCAGTGTATGTCTGTGTTGCTTTGTGTAAGTGTGTGCCTGTGTTACTGGGTGTCAGTGTGTGTCTGTGTTACTTGGTGTAAGTGTGTGTCTTTGTTACTTGGTGTCCGTGTGTGTCTGTGTTACTGGGTGTCAGTGTATGTCTTTGTTACTTTGTGTCAGTGTATGTCTGTGTTACTTGGTGTAAGTGTGCGTCTGTGTTACTGGGTATCAGTGTATGTCTTTGTGACTTGGTATCAGTGTATGTCTTTGTTACTGGGTGTCAGTGTGTGTCTTTGTGACTTGTTGTCAGTGTATGTCTTTGTTACTTGGTGTCAGTGTATGTCAAAATACTTGGTGTAAGTGTATGTCTTTGTTACTTGGTGTAATTGTCTGACTTTGTTAATTGGTGTCATTGTATGTCTTTGTTACTTGGTGCAAGTGTGTGTCTGTGTTACTTGGTGTAAGTGGATGTCAAAATACGTGGTATAAGTGTATGTCTTTGTTACTTGGTGTTATTGTCTGTCTTTGTTACTTGGTGTAAGTGTATGTCTTTGTAACTTGGTGTAAGTGTGTGTCTGTGTTACTGGGTATCAGTGTATGTCTTTGTTACTTGGTGTCAGTGTATGTCAAAATACGTGGTGTAAGTGTATGTCTTTGTAACTTGGTGTTATTGTCTGTCTTTGTTACTTGGTGTAAGTGTATCTCTTTGTAACTTGGTGTAAGTGTATGTCTTTGTAACTTGGTGTCAGTGTATGTCTGTGTTACTTGGTGTAAGTGTGTGTCTTTGTTACTTGGTGTTAGTGTATGTCTTTGTTACTTGATGTCTGTGTATGTCTTTGTTACTTGGTGTCAGTGTGTGTCTGTGTTACTGGGTATCAGTGTATGTCATTGTGCCTTGGTATCAGTGTATGTCTTTGTTACTGGGTGTCAGTGTGTGTCCGAGTTACTGGGTATCAGTGTATGTCATTGTGACTTGGTATCAGTGTATGTCTTTGTTACGGGATGTCTGAGTGTGTCTGTGTTACTGGGTATCAGTGTGTGTCTCTTTGACTTGGTATCAGTGTATGTCTTTGTTACTGGGTGTCAGTGTGTGCCTGTGTTCCTGGGTATCTGTGTATGTCTTTGCGACTTGGTCTCATTATATGTCTTTGTTACTGGGTGTCAGTGTGTGTCTTTGTGACTTGGTGTCAGTGTATGTCTGTGTTACTTGTTGTAAGTGTGTGTCTGTGTTACTGGGTATCAGTGTATGTCTTTGTTACTTGGTGTCAGTGTATGACTGTGTTACTTGATGTAAGTGTTTGTCTGTGTTGCTGGGTGTCAGTGTGTGTCTGTGTTACTGGGAATCAGTGTATGTCTTTGTTACTTGGTGTCAGTCTGTGTCTGTGTTACTGGGTATCAGTGTATGTCTTTGTGACTTGGTATCAGTGTATGTCTTTGGTACTGGGTGTC
This sequence comes from Heterodontus francisci, assembly GCF_036365525.1. Taxonomy (NCBI): domain Eukaryota; kingdom Metazoa; phylum Chordata; class Chondrichthyes; order Heterodontiformes; family Heterodontidae; genus Heterodontus; species Heterodontus francisci. The sequence goes on from NW_027140442.1 coordinate 7,369,026, forward strand.
AGTGTGTGCCTGTGTTCCTGGGTATCTGTGTATGTCTTTGCGACTTGGTCTCATTATATGTCTTTGTTACTGGGTGTCAGTGTGTGTCTTTGTGACTTGGTGTCAGTGTATGTCTGTGTTACTTGTTGTAAGTGTGTGTCTGTGTTACTGGGTATCAGTGTATGTCTTTGTTACTTGGTGTCAGTGTATGACTGTGTTACTTGATGTAAGTGTTTGTCTGTGTTGCTGGGTGTCAGTGTGTGTCTGTGTTACTGGGAATCAGTGTATGTCTTTGTTACTTGGTGTCAGTCTGTGTCTGTGTTACTGGGTATCAGTGTATGTCTTTGTGACTTGGTATCAGTGTATGTCTTTGGTACTGGGTGTCAGTGTGTGTCTGTGTTACTGGGTATCATTGTATGTCTTTGTTACTTGGTGTCAGTGTATGTCAAAATACTTGGTGTAAGTGTATGTCTTTGTTACTTGGTGTAATTGTCTGTCTTTGTTACTTGGTGTAAGTGTATGTCTTTGTAACTTGGTGTTAGTGTATGTCTTTGTTACTTGGTGTCAGTGTCTGTCGGTGTTACGTGCTGTAAGTGTGTGTCTGTGATGCTGGGTATCAGTGTATGTCTTTGTTACTGGGTGTCAGTGTATGTCTGTGTTGCTTTGTGTAAGTGTGTGTCTGTGTTACTGGGTGTCAGTGTGTGTCTGTGTTACTTGGTGTAAGTGTGTGTCTTTGTTACTTGGTGTCCGTGTGTGTCTGTGTTACTGGGTGTCAGTGTATGTCTTTGTTACTTTGTGTCAGTGTATGTCTGTGTTACTTGGTGTAAGTGTGCGTCTGTGTTACTGGGTATCAGTGTATGTCTTTGTGACTTGGTATCAGTGTATGTCTTTGTTACTGGGTGTCAGTGTGTGTCTTTGTGACTTGTTGTCAGTGTATGTCTTTGTTACTAGGTGTAAGTGTCTGTCTGTGTTACTGGGTATCAGTGTATATCTTTGTTACTTGGTGTCAGTGTATGTCAAAATACTTGGTGTCAGTGTATGTCTTTGTTACTTGGTGTAATTGTCTGTCTTTGTCACTTGGTGTAAGTGTATGTCTTTGTAACTTGGTGTCAGTGTATGACTTTGTTACTTGGTGTCAGTGTATGTCTTTGTTACTTGGTGTCAGTGTATGTCTGTGTTACTTGGTGTAAGTGTGTGTCTGTGTTACTGGGTATCTGTGCCTGTCTTTGTTACTTGATGTCAGTGTATGTCTGTGTTGCTTTGTGTAAGCGTGTGTCTGTGTTACTGGGTGTCAGTGTGTGTCTGTGTTACTTGGTGAGAGTGTATATCTGTATTACTTGGTGTAATTGTCTGTCTTTGTTACTTGGTGTAAGTGTATGTCTTTGTAACTTTGTGTTAGTGTATGTCTTTGTTACTAGGTGTAAGTGTCTGTCTGTGTTACTGGATATCAGTGTATGTCTTTGTTACTTGGTGTCAGTGTATGTCAAAATACTTGGTGTAAGTGTGTGTCTGTGTTACTGGGTATCTGTGCCTGTCTTTGTTACTTGATGTCAGTGTATGTCTGTGTTGCTTTGTGTAAGCGTGTGTCTGTGTTACTGGGTGTCAGTGTGTGTCTGTGTTACTTGGTGAAAGTGTATATCTGTATTACTTGGTGTAAGTGTGTGTCTTTGTTACTTGGTGTAATTGTATGTCTTTGTTACTTGGTGTCAGTGTATGTCTGTGTTACTTGGTGTCAGTGTATGTCTTTGTTACTTGGTGCAAGTGTGTGTCTGTGTTACTTGGTGTAAGTGTGTGTCTGTGTTCCTGGGTATCAGGGTATGTCTTTGTTACTTGGTGTCAGTGTATGTCTGTGTTACTTGGTGCAAGTGTGTGTCTGTGTTACTGGGTATCAGTGTATGTATATGTGACTTGGTATCAGTGTATGTCAAAATACTTGGTGTAAGTGTATGTCTTTGTTACTTGGTGTAATTGTCTGTCTTTGTCACTTGGTGTAAGTGTGTGTCTGTGTTACTGGGTATCAGTGTATGTCTTTGTTGCTTGGTGTCAATGTATGTCAAAATACTTGTGTAATTGTATGTCTTTGTTACTTGGAGTAATTGTCTGACTTTGTTAATTGGTGTCAGTGCATGTCTTTGTTACTTGGTGCAAGTGGGTGTCTGTTTTACTTGGTGTAAGTGTGTGTCTGTGTTCCTGGGTATCAGGGTATGTCTTTGTTACTTGGTGTCAGTGTATGTCAGTGTTACTTGGTGTAAGTGTGTGTCTGTGTTACTGGGTATCAGTGTATGTCTATGTGACTTGGTATCAGTGTATGCCTTTGTTACTGGGTGCCAGTGTGTGTCTTTGTGACTTCGTGTCAGTGTATGTCTATGTTACTTGGTGTAAGTGTGTGTCTGTGTTACTGGATATCAGTGTATGTCTTTGTTACTTGGTGTCAGTGTATGTCTGTGTTACTTGGTGTAAGTGTGTGTCCGTGTTACTGGGTATCTGTGTCTGTCTTTGTTACTTGATGTCAGTGTATGTCTGTGTTGCTTTGTGTAAGCGTGTGTCTGTGTTACTGGGTGTCAGTGTGTGTCTGTGTTACTTGGTGTAAGTGTATGTCAAAATACGTGGTGTAAGTGTATGTCTTTGTTACTTGGTGTTATTGTCTGTCTTTGTTACTTGTTGTAAGTGTATGTCTTCGTAACTTGGTGTAAGTGTGTGTCTGTGTTACTGGGTATCAGTGTATGTCTTTGTTACTTGGTGTCAGTGTATGTCAAAATACGTGGTGTAAGTGTATGTCTTTGTTACTTGGTGTTATTGTCTGTCTTTGTTACTTGGTGTAAGTGTATGTCTTTGTAACTTGGTGTCAGTGTATGTCTTTGTAACTTGGTGTCAGTGTATGTCTGTGTTACTTGGTGTAAGTGTGTGTCTTTGTTACTTGGTGTTAGTGTATGTCTTTGTTACTTGATGTCTGTGTATGTCTTTGTTACTTAGTGTCAGTGTGTGTCTGTGTTACTGGGTATCAGTGTATGTCATTGTGCCTTGGTATCAGTGTATGTCTTTGTTACTGGGTGTCAGTGTGTGTCCGAGTTACTTGGTATCAGTGTATGTCATTGTGACTTGGTATCAGTGTATGTCTTTGTTACGGGATGTCTGAGTGTGTCTGTGTTACTGGGTATCATTGCATGTCTCTTTGACTTGGTATCAGTGTATGTCTTTGTTACTGGGTGTCAGTGTGTGCCTGTGTTCCTGGGTATCTGTGTATGTCTTTGCGACTTGGTCTCATTATATGTCTTTGTTACTGGGTGTCAGTGTGTGTCTTTGTGACTTGGTGTCAGTGTATGTCTGTGTTACTTGTTGTAAGTGTGTGTCTGTGTTACTGGGTATCAGTGTATGTCTTTGTTACTTGGTGTCAGTGTATGACTGTGTTACTTGATGTAAGTGTTTGTCTGTGTTGCTGGGTGTCAGTGTGTGTCTGTGTTACTGGGAATCAGTGTATGTCTTTGTTACTTGGTGTCAGTCTGTGTCTGTGTTACTGGGTATCAGTGTATGTCTTTGTGACTTGGTATCAGTGTATGTCTTTGGTACTGGGTGTCAGTGTGTGTCTGTGTTACTGGGTATCAGTGTATGTCTTTGTTACTTGGTGTCAGTGTATGTCAAAATACTTGGTGTAAGTGTATGTCTTTGTTACTTGGTGTAATTGTCTGTCTTTGTTACTTGGTGTAAGTGTATGTCTTTGTAACTTGGTGTTAGTGTATGTCTTTGTTACTTGGTGTCAGTGTTTGTCGGTGTTACGTGCTGTAAGTGTGTGTCTGTGATGCTGGGTATCAGTGTATGTCTTTGTTACTGGGTGTCAGTGTATGTCTGTGTTGCTTTGTGTAAGTGTGTGCCTGTGTTACTGGGTGTCAGTGTGTGTCTGTGTTCCTTGGTGTAAGTGTGTGTCTTTGTTACTTGGTGTCCGTGTGTGTCTGTGTTACTGGGTGTCAGTGTATGTCTTTGTTACTTTGTGTCAGTGTATGTCTGTGTTACTTGGTGTAAGTGTGCGTCTGTGTTACTGGGTATCAGTGTATGTCTTTGTGACTTGGTATCAGTGTATGTCTTTGTTACTGGGTGTCAGTGTGTGTCTTTGTGACTTGTTGTCAGTGTATGTCTTTGTTACTTGGTGTCAGTGTATGTCAAAATACTTGGTGTAAGTGTATGTCTTTGTTACTTGGTGTAATTGTCTGACTTTGTTAATTGGTGTCAGTGTATGTCTTTGTTACTTGGTGCAAGTGTGTGTCTGTGTTACTTGGTGTAAGTGGATGTCAAAATACGTGGTATAAGTGTATGTCTTTGTTACTTGGTGTTATTGTCTGTCTTTGTTACTTGGTGTAAGTGTATGTCTTTGTAACTTGGTGTAAGTGTGTGTCTGTGTTACTGGGTATCAGTGTATGTCTTTGTTACTTGGTGTCAGTGTATGTCAAAATACGTGGTGTAAGTGTATGTCTTTGTAACTTGGTGTTATTGTCTGTCTTTGTTACTTGGTGTAAGTGTATGTCTTTGTAACTTGGTGTAAGTGTATGTCTTTGTAACTTGGTGTCAGTGTATGTCTGTGTTACTTGGTGTAAGTGTGTGTCTTTGTTACTTGGTGTTAGTGTATGTCTTTGTTACTTGATGTCTGTGTATGTCTTTGTTACTTGGTGTCAGTGTGTGTCTGTGTTACTGGGTATCAGTGTATGTCATTGTGCCTTGGTATCAGTGTATGTCTTTGTTACTGGGTGTCAGTGTGTGTCCGAGTTACTGGGTATCAGTGTATGTCATTGTGACTTGGTATCAGTGTATGTCTTTGTTACGGGATGTCTGAGTGTGTCTGTGTTACTGGGTATCAGTGTGTGTCTCTTTGACTTGGTATCAGTGTATGTCTTTGTTACTGGGTGTCAGTGTGTGCCTGTGTTCCTGGGTATCTGTGTATGTCTTTGCGACTTGGTCTCATTATATGTCTTTGTTACTGGGTGTCAGTGTGTGTCTTTGTGACTTGGTGTCAGTGTATGTCTGTGTTACTTGTTGTAAGTGTGTGTCTGTGTTACTGGGTATCAGTGTATGTCTTTGTTACTTGGTGTCAGTGTATGACTGTGTTACTTGATGTAAGTGTTTGTCTGTGTTGCTGGGTGTCAGTGTGTGTCTGTGTTACTGGGAATCAGTGTATGTCTTTGTTACTTGGTGTCAGTCTGTGTCTGTGTTACTGGGTATCAGTGTATGTCTTTGTGACTTGGTATCAGTGTATGTCTTTGGTACTGGGTGTCAGTGTGTGCCTGTGTTCCTGGGTATCTGTGTATGTCTTTGCGACTTGGTCTCATTATATGTCTTTGTTACTGGGTGTCAGTGTGTGTCTTTGTGACTTGGTGTCAGTGTATGTCTGTGTTACTTGTTGTAAGTGTGTGTCTGTGTTACTGGGTATCAGTGTATGTCTTTGTTACTTGGTGTCAGTGTATGACTGTGTTACTTGATGTAAGTGTTTGTCTGTGTTGCTGGGTGTCAGTGTGTGTCTGTGTTACTGGGAATCAGTGTATGTCTTTGTTACTTGGTGTCAGTCTGTGTCTGTGTTACTGGGTATCAGTGTATGTCTTTGTGACTTGGTATCAGTGTATGTCTTTGGTACTGGGTGTCAGTGTGTGTCTGTGTTACTGGGTATCATTGTATGTCTTTGTTACTTGGTGTCAGTGTATGTCAAAATACTTGGTGTAAGTGTATGTCTTTGTTACTTGGTGTAATTGTCTGTCTTTGTTACTTGGTGTAAGTGTATGTCTTTGTAACTTGGTGTTAGTGTATGTCTTTGTTACTTGGTGTCAGTGTCTGTCGGTGTTACGTGCTGTAAGTGTGTGTCTGTGATGCTGGGTATCAGTGTATGTCTTTGTTACTGGGTGTCAGTGTATGTCTGTGTTGCTTTGTGTAAGTGTGTGTCTGTGTTACTGGGTGTCAGTGTGTGTCTGTGTTACTTGGTGTAAGTGTGTGTCTTTGTTACTTGGTGTCCGTGTGTGTCTGTGTTACTGGGTGTCAGTGTATGTCTTTGTTACTTTGTGTCAGTGTATGTCTGTGTTACTTGGTGTAAGTGTGCGTCTGTGTTACTGGGTATCAGTGTATGTCTTTGTGACTTGGTATCAGTGTATGTCTTTGTTACTGGGTGTCAGTGTGTGTCTTTGTGACTTGTTGTCAGTGTATGTCTTTGTTACTAGGTGTAAGTGTCTGTCTGTGTTACTGGGTATCAGTGTATATCTTTGTTACTTGGTGTCAGTGTATGTCAAAATACTTGGTGTCAGTGTATGTCTTTGTTACTTGGTGTAATTGTCTGTCTTTGTCACTTGGTGTAAGTGTATGTCTTTGTAACTTGGTGTCAGTGTATGACTTTGTTACTTGGTGTCAGTGTATGTCTTTGTTACTTGGTGTCAGTGTATGTCTGTGTTACTTGGTGTAAGTGTGTGTCTGTGTTACTGGGTATCTGTGCCTGTCTTTGTTACTTGATGTCAGTGTATGTCTGTGTTGCTTTGTGTAAGCGTGTGTCTGTGTTACTGGGTGTCAGTGTGTGTCTGTGTTACTTGGTGAGAGTGTATATCTGTATTACTTGGTGTAATTGTCTGTCTTTGTTACTTGGTGTAAGTGTATGTCTTTGTAACTTTGTGTTAGTGTATGTCTTTGTTACTAGGTGTAAGTGTCTGTCTGTGTTACTGGGTATCAGTGTATGTCTTTGTTACTTGGTGTCAGTGTATGTCAAAATACTTGGTGTAAGTGTGTGTCTGTGTTACTGGGTATCTGTGCCTGTCTTTGTTACTTGATGTCAGTGTATGTCTGTGTTGCTTTGTGTAAGCGTGTGTCTGTGTTACTGGGTGTCAGTGTGTGTCTGTGTTACTTGGTGAAAGTGTATATCTGTATTACTTGGTGTAAGTGTGTGTCTTTGTTACTTGGTGTAATTGTATGTCTTTGTTACTTGGTGTCAGTGTATGTCTGTGTTACTTGGTGTCAGTGTCTGTCTTTGTTACTTGGTGCAAGTGTGTGTCTGTGTTACTTGGTGTAAGTGTGTGTCTGTGTTCCTGGGTATCAGGGTATGTCTTTGTTACTTGGTGTCAGTGTATGTCTGTGTTACTTGGTGCAAGTGTGTGTCTGTGTTACTGGGTATCAGTGTATGTATATGTGACTTGGTATCAGTGTATGTCAAAATACTTGGTGTAAGTGTATGTCTTTGTTACTTGGTGTAATTGTCTGTCTTTGTCACTTGGTGTAAGTGTGTGTCTGTGTTACTGGGTATCAGTGTATGTCTTTGTTGCTTGGTGTCAATGTATGTCAAAATACTTGTGTAATTGTATGTCTTTGTTACTTGGAGTAATTGTCTGACTTTGTTAATTGGTGTCAGTGCATGTCTTTGTTACTTGGTGCAAGTGTGTGTCTGTGTTACTTGGTGTAAGTGTGTGTCTGTGTTCCTGGGTATCAGGGTATGTCTTTGTTACTTGGTGTCAGTGTATGTCAGTGTTACTTGGTGTAAGTGTGTGTCTGTGTTACTGGGTATCAGTGTATGTCTATGTGACTTGGTATCAGTGTATGCCTTTGTTACTGGGTGTCAGTGTGTGTCTTTGTGACTTCGTGTCAGTGTATGTCTATGTTACTTGGTGTAAGTGTGTGTCTGTGTTACTGGGTATCAGTGTATGTCTTTGTTACTTGGTGTCAGTGTATGTCTGTGTTACCTGGTGTAAGTGTGTGTCTGTGTTACTGGGTATCTGTGTCTGTCTTTGTTACTTGATGTCAGTGTATGTCTGTGTTGCTTTGTGTAAGCGTGTGTCTGTGTTACTGGGTGTCAGTGTGTGTCTGTGTTACTTGGTGTAAGTGTATATCTGTATTACTTGGTGTAAGTGTGTGTCTTTGTTACTTGGTGTAATTGTACGTCTTTGTTACTTGGTGTCAGTGTATGTCTGTGTTACTTGGTGTCAGTGTATGTCTTTGTTACTTGGTGCAAGTGAGTGTCTGTGTTACTTGGTGTAAGCGTGTGTCTGTGTTCCTGGGTATCAGGGTATGTCTTTGTTACTTGGTGTCAGTGTATGTCTGTGTTACTTGGTGCAAGTGTGTGTCTGTGTTACTGGGTATCAGTGTATGTCTATGTGACTTGGTATCAGTGTATGTCAAAATACTTGGTGTAAGTGTATGTCTTTGTTACTTGGTGTAATTGTCTGTCTTTGTCACTTGGTGTAAGTGTGTTTCTGTGTTACTGGGTATCAGTGTATGTCTTTGTTGCTTGGTGTCAGTGTATGTCAAAATACTTGTGTAATTGTATGTCTTTGTTACTTGGTGTAATTGTCTGACTTTGTTAATTGGTGTCAGTGTATGTCTTTGTTACTTGGTGCAAGTGTATGTCTTTGTTACTTGGTGTCAGTGTGTGTCTGTGTTACTGGGTATCAGTGTATGTCTTTGTTACTGGGTGTCAGTGTGTGTCTGTGTTACTGGGTATCAGTGTATGTCTTTGTTACTTGGTGTCAGTGTATGTCAAAATACTTGGTGTAAGTGTATGTCTTTGTTACTTGGTGTAATTGTCTGTCTTTGTCACTTGGTGTAAGTGTATGTCTTTGTAACTTGGTGTCAGTGTATGACTTTGTTACTTGGTGTCAGTGTATGTCTTTGTTACTTGGTGTCAGTGTATGTCTGTGTTACTTGGTGTAAGTGTGTGTCTGTGTTACTGGGTATCTGTGCCTGTCTTTGTTACTTGATGACAGTGTATGTCTGTGTTGCTTTGTGTAAGCGTGTGTCTGTGTTACTGGGTGTCAGTGTGTGTCTGTGTTACTTGGTGTAAGTGCATATCTGTATTACTTGGTGTAAGTGTGTGTCTTTGTTACTTGGTGTAATTGTATGTCTTTGTTACTTGGTGTCAGTGTATGTCTGTGTTACTTGGTGTCAGTGTATGTCTTTGTTACTTGGTGCAAGTGTGTGTCTGTGTTACTTGGTGTAAGTGTGTGTCTGTGTTCCTGGGTATCAGGGTATGTCTTTGTTACTTGGTGTCAGTGTATGTCTGTGTTACTTGGTGTAAGTGTGTGTCTGTGTTACTGGGTATCAGTGTATGTCTATGTGACTTGGTATCAGTGTATGCCTTTGTTACTGGGTGTCAGTGTGTGTCTTTGAGACTTCGTGTCAGTGTATGTCTATGTTACTTGGTGCAAGTGTGTGTCTGTGTTACTGGGTATCAGTGTATGTCTTTGTTACTTGGTGTCAGTGTATGTCTGTGTTACTTGGTGTAAGTGTGTGTCTGTGTTACTGGGTATCTGTGTCTGTCTTTGTTACTTGAAGTCAGTGTATGTCTGTGTTGCTTTGTGTAAGCGTGTGTCTGTGTTACTGGGTGTCAGTGTGTGTCTGTGTTACTTGGTGTAAGTGTATATCTGTCTTACTTGGTGTAAGTGTGTGTCTTTGTTACTTGGTGTAATTGTATGTCTTTGTTACTTGGTGTCAGTGTATGTCCGTGTTACTTGGTGTCAGTGTATGTCTTTGTTACTTGGTGCAAGTGTGTGTCCGTGTTACTTGGTGTAAGTGTGTGTCTGTGTTCCTGGGTATCAGGGTATGTCTTTGTTACTTGGTGTCAGTGTATGTCTGTGTTACTTGGTGCAAGTGTGTGTCTGTGTTACTGGGTATCAGTGTATGTCTATGTGACTTGGTATCATTGTATGTCAAAATACTTGGTGTAAGTGTATGTCTTTGTTACTTGGTGTAATTGTCTGTCTTTGTCACTTGGTGTAAGTGTGTGTCTGTGTTACTGGGTATCAGTGTATGTCTTTGTTGCTTGGTGTCAGTGTATGTCAAAATACTTGTGTAATTGTATGTCTTTGTTACTTGGTGTAATTGTCTGACTTTGTTAATTGGTGTCAGTGTATGTCTTTGTTACTTGGTGCAAGTGTGTGTCTGTGTTACTTGGTGTAAGTGTGTGTCTCTGTTCCTGGGTATCAGGGTAAGAGTTTGTTACTTGGTGTCAGTGTATGTCTGTGTTACTTGGTGTCAGTGTGTGTCTGTGTTACTGGGTATCAGTGTATGTCTATGTGACTTGGTATCAGTGTATGCCTTTGTTACTGGGTGTCAGTGTGTGTCTTTGTGACTTCGTGTCAGTGTATGTCTATGTTACTTGGTGTAAGTGTGTGTCTGTGTTACTGGGTATCAGTGTATGTCATTGTTACTTGGTGTCAGTGTATGTCTGTTTTACTTAGTGTTAGTGTGTGTCTGTGTTACTGGGTATCAGTGTATATCTTTGTTACTTGGTGTCAGTGTATGTCTGAGTTGCTTTGTGTAAGCGTGTGTCTGTGTTACTGGGTGTCAGTGTATGTCTGTGTTACTTGGTGTAAGTGTGTGTCTTTGTTACTTGGTGTCCGTGTGTGTCTGTGTTACTGGGTGTCAGTGTATGTCTTTGTTACTGGGTGTCAGTGTATGTTTTTGTTTCCTGGTGTAAGTGTGTGTCTGTGTTACTGGGTATCAGTGTATGTCTCTGTTACTTGGTGTCAGTGTATGTCTGTGTTACTTGGTGTAAGTGTGCGTCTGTGTTACTGGGTATCAGTGTATGTCTTTGTTACTTGGTGTCAGTGTATGTCAAAATACTTGGTGTAAGTGTATGTCTTTGTTACTTGGTGTTATTGTCTGTCTTTGTTACTTGGTGTAAGTGTATGTCTTTGTAACTTGGTGTTAGTGTATGTCTTTGTTACTTGGTGTCTGTGTATGTCTTTGTTACTTGGTGTCAGTGTGTGTCTGTGTTACTGGGTATCAGTGTATGTCATTGTGCCTTGGTATCAGTGTATGTCTTTGTTACTGGGTGTCAGTGTGTGTCCGAGTTACTGGGTATCAGTGTATGTCATTGTGACTTGGTATCAGTGTATGTCTTTGTTACTGGGTGTCAGTGTGTGCCTGTGTTCCTGGGTATCTGTATATGTCTTTGCGACTTGGTCTCATTATATGTCTTTGTTACTGGGTGTCAGTGTGTGTCTTTGTGACTTGGTGTCAGTGTATGTCTGTGTTACTTGTTGTAAGTGTGTGTCTGTGTTACTGGGTATCAGTGTATGTCTTTGTTACTTGGTGTCAGTGTATGACTGTGTTACTTGATGTAAGTGTTTGTCTGTGTTGCTGGGTGTCAGTGTGTGTCTGTGTTACTGGGAATCAGTGTATGTCTTTGTTACTTGGTGTCAGTGTGTGTCTGTGTTACTGGGTATCAGTGGATGTCTTTGTGACTTGGTATCAGTGTATGTCTTTGTTACTAGGTGTAAGTGTCTGTCTGTGTTACTGGGTATCAGTGTATGTCTTTGTTACTTGGTGTCAGTGTATGTCAAAATACTTGTTGTAAGTGTATGTCTTTGTTACTTGGTGTAAATGTCTGTCTTTGCTACTTGGTGTAAGTGTATGTCTTAGTAACTTGGTGTCAGTGTATGTCTTTGTTACTTGGTGTCAGTGTATGTCTGTGTTACTTGCTGTAAGTGTGTGTCTCTGTTGCTGGGTATCAGTGTATGTCTTTGTTACTGGGTGTCAGTGTATGTCTGTGTTACTGGGTGTCAGTGTGTGTCTGTGTTACTGGGTGTCAGTGTGTGTCTGTGTTACTTGGTGTAAGTGTGTGTCTTTGTTACTTGGTGTCCGTGTGTGTCTGTGTTACTGGGTGTCAGTGTATGTCTTTGTTACTTTGTGTCAGTGTATGTCTGTGTTACTTGGTGTAAGTGTGCGTCTGTGTTACTGGGTATCAGTGTCTGTCTTTGTGACTTGGTATCAGTGTATGTCTTTGTTACTGGGTGTCAGTGTGTGTCTTTGTGACTTGTTGTCAGTGTATGTCTTTGTTACTAGGTGTAAGTGTCTGTCTGTGTTACTGTGTATCAGTGTATGTCTTTGTTACTTGGTGTCAGTGTATGTCAAAATACTTGTTGTAAGTGTATGTCTTTGTTACTTGGTGTAAGTGTATGTCTTTGTAACTTGGTGTCAGTGTATGTCTTTGTTACTTGGTGTCAGTGTATGTCTGTGTTACTTGGTGTAAGTGTGTGTCTTTGTTACTTGGTGTAAGAGTATGTCTTTGTTACTGGGTGTCTCTGTAAGTCTTTGTTACTTGGTAGTCGGTGTGTGTCTGTGTTACTGGGTATCTGTGTATGTCTTTGTGACTTGGTATCAGTGTATGTCTTTGTTACTGGGTGTCAGTGTGTGTCTTTGTGACTTGGTGTCAGTGCATGTCTTTGTTACTTGGTGTAAGTGTGTGTCTGTGTTACTGGGTATCAGTGCATGCCTTTGTTACTAGGTGTCAGTGCATTTCAAAATACTAGGTGTAAGTGTACGTCTTTGTTACTCGGTGCAATTGTCTGTCTTTGTTACTTGGTGTAAGTGTATGACTTTGAAACTTGGTGTCAGTGTATGTCTTTGTTACTTGGTGTCAGTTTATGTCTGAGTTACTTGGTGTAACTGTGTCTTTGTTACATGGTGTAAGAGTATGTCTTTGTTACTGGGTGTCTCTGTAAGTCTTTGTTACTTGGTAGTCGGTGTGTGTCTGTGTTACTGGGTATCTGTGTATGTCTTTGTGACTTGGTATCAGTGTATGTCTTTGTTACTGGGTGTCAGTGTGTGTCTTTGTGACTTGGTGTCAGTGCATGTCTTTGTTACTTGGTGTAAGTGTGTGTCTGTGTTACTGGGTATCAGTGCATGCCTTTGTTACTAGGTGTCAGTGCATTTCAAAATACTAGGTGTAAGTGTACGTCTTTGTTACTCGGTGCAATTGTCTGTCTTTGTTACTTGGTGTAAGTGTATGACTTTGAAACTTGGTGTCAGTGTATGTCTTTGTTACTTGGTGTCAGTTTATGTCTGAGTTACTTGGTGTAACTGTGTCTTTGTTACATGGTGTAAGTGTATGTCTTTGTGACTTGCTGTCTGTGTATGTCTTTGTTACTTGGTGTCAGTGTGTGTCTGTGTTACTGGGTATCAGTGTAAGTCTTTGTGACTGGGTGTCAGTGTGTGTCTGTGTTACTGGGGTTCAGTGTATGTCTTTGAGACTTGGTATCAGTGTGTGTGTTTGTGACTTGGTATCAGTGTATGTCTTTGTTACTGGGTGTCAGTGTGTGTCTGTGTTCCTGGGTATCATTGCATGTCTGTGTTACTTGGTGTCAGTGTGTGTCTGTGTTCCTGGGTGTCAGTGTTTGTCTGTGTTACTTGGTGTAAGTCCGTGTCTTTGTTACTTGGTGTCCGTGTGTGTCTGTGTTACTGGGTGTCAGTGTATGTCTTTGTTACTGGGTGTCAGTGTTTGTCTTTGTTACTTGGTGCAAGTGTGTGTCTGTGTTCCTTGGTGTAAGTGTGTGTCTGTGTTATTGGGTATCAGTGTATGTCTCTGTTACTTGGTGTCAGTGGTTCTCTGTGTTATTGGGTGTCAGTGCATGTTTGTCTGTGTTACTGGGTGTCAGTTTGCATCTGTGACACTAGGTGTCATTGTTTAGTTTTGTTTTGAGATACAGCACTTTAACAGGCCCTTCGGCCCACCGAGTCAGTGCCGACCATCAACCACCCATTTATACTAATCCTACACTAATCCCGTATTTATATCACATCCCCACCTATCCCTATACATTTCCCTACCACCTACCTATACTAGGGGCAATTTATAAAGTCCAATTAACCTATCAACCTGCAAGTCTTTGGCATGTGGGAGGAAACCGGAGCCCCGGGAGGAAACTCACGCTGACACAGGGAGAACTCACAAACTCCGCACAGGCAGAACCCAGAATCGAACCCGGGTCCCTGGAGCTGTGAGGCTGCGGTGCTAACCACTGCGCCAGTGTGCCACCCGCCACCCGACCCCAGTGTGTGCCCGTGTTACTGCGTATCAGTTTCTGTCTTTGTTACTTGGTGTAAGTGTGTGTCTGTGTTACTGGGTATCAGTGTATGTCTTTGTTACTTGGTGTCAGTGTATGTCTGTGTTACTTGGTGTAAGTGTCCGTCTGTGTTAATGGGTATCAGTGTATGTCTTTGTGACTTGGTATCAGTGTATGTCTTTGTTACTGGGTGTCAGTGTGTGTATTTGTGAATTGTTGTCAGTGCATGTCTTTGTTACTTGGTGTAAGTTTGTGTCTGTGTTACTGGGTATCAGTGTATGTCTTTGTTACTTGGTGTCAGTGTATGTCAAAATACTTGGTGTAAGTGTATGTCTTTGTTACTTGGTATAATTGTCTGTCTTTGTTACTTGGTGTAAGTGTATGTCTTTGTAACTTGGTGTCAGTGTATGTCTTTGTTACTTGGTGTCAGTGTATGTCTTTGTTACTTGGTGTAAGTGTGTGTCTTTGTTACTTGGTGTCAGTGTGTGTCTGTGTTACTGGGTATCAGTGTTTGTCTTTGTGACTTGGTATCAGTGTATGACTTTGTTACTGGGTGTCAGTGTGTGTCTGTGTTGCTGGGTATCAGTGTATGTCTTTGTGACTTGCTATCTGTGTATGTCTTTGTTACTGGGTGTCAGTGTGTGTCTGTGTTACTGGGTATCAGTGTATGTCTTTGTGACTTGGTATCAGTGTATGTCTTTGTTACTGGGTGTCAGTGTGTGTCTGTGTTACTTGGTGTAAGTGTGTGTCTTTGTTACTTGGTGTCCGTGTGTGTCTGTGTTACTGGGTGTCAGTGTATGTCTTTGTTACTTTGTGTCAGTGTATGTCTTTGTTACTTGGTGTAAGTGTGCGTCTGTGTTACTGGGTATCAGTGTATGTCTTTGTGACTTGGTATCAGTGTATGTCTTTGTTACTGGGTGTCAGTGTGTGTCTTTGTGACTTGTTGTCAGTGTATGTCTTGGTTACTAGGTGTAAGTGTCTGTCTGTGTTACTGGGTATCTGTGTATGTCTTTGTTACTTGGTGTCAGTGTATGTCAAAATACTTGTTGTAAGTATATGTCTTTGTTACTTGGTGTAATTGTCTGTCTTTGCTACTTGGTGTAAGTGTATGTCTTTGTAACTTGGTGTCAGTGTATGTCTTTGTTACTTGGTGTCAGTGTATGTCTGTGTTACTTGCTGTAAGTGTGTGTCTCTGTTGCTGGATATCAGTGTATGTCTTTGTTACTGGGTGTCAGTGTATGTCTGTGTTGCTTTGTGTAAGTGTGTGTCTGTGTTACTGGGTGTCAGTGTGTGTCTGAGTTACTTGGTGTAAGTGTGTGTCTTTGTTACTTGGTGTCCGTGTGTGTCTGTGTTACTGGGTGTCAGTGTATGTCTTTGTTACTTTGTGTCAGTGTATGTCTGTGTTACTTGGTGTAAGTGTGCGTCTGTGTTACTGGGTATCAGTGTATGTCTTTGTGACTTGGTATCAGTGTATGTCTTTGTTACTGGGAGTCAGTGTGTGTCTTTGTGACTTGTTGTCAGTGTATGTCTTTGTTACTAGGTGTAAGTGTCTGTCTGTGTTACTGTGTATCAGTGTATGTCTTTGTTACTTGGTGTCAGTGTATGTCAAAATACTTGTTGTAAGTGTATGTCTTTGTTACTTGGTGTAATTGTCTGTCTTTGTTACTTGGTGTAAGTGTATGTCTTTGTAACTTGGTGTCAGTGTATGTCTTTGTTACTTGGTGTCAGTGTATGTCTGTGTTACTTGGTGTAAGTGTGTGTCTTTGTTACTTGGTGTAAGAGTATGTCTTTGTTACTGGGTGTCTCTGTAAGTCTTTGTTACTTGGTAGTCGGTGTGTGTCTGTGTTACTGGGTATCTGTG
Organism: Heterodontus francisci; assembly: GCF_036365525.1. NCBI lineage: Eukaryota > Metazoa > Chordata > Chondrichthyes > Heterodontiformes > Heterodontidae > Heterodontus > Heterodontus francisci. Next base: position 7,384,659 of record NW_027140442.1, read on the forward strand.
TATGTCTTTGTGACTTGGTATCAGTGTATGTCTTTGTTACTGGGTGTCAGTGTGTGTCTTTGTGACTTGGTGTCAGTGCATGTCTTTGTTACTTGGTGTAAGTGTGTGTCTGTGTTCCTGGGTATCAGTGCATGCCTTTGTTACTTGGTGTCAGTGCATTTCAAAATACTTGGTGTAAGTGTACGTCTTTGTTAATTGGTGCAATTGTCTGTCTTTGTTACTTGGTGTAAGTGTATGACTTTGAAACTTGGTGTCAGTGTATGTCTTTGTTACTTGGTGTCAGTTTATGTCTGAGTTACTTGGTGTAACTGTGTCTTTGTTGCTTGGTGTAAGTGTATGTCTTTGTGACTTGCTGTCTGTGTATGTCTTTGTTACTTGGTGTCAGTGTGTGTCTGTGTTACTGGGTATCAGTGTATGTCTTTGTGACTGGGTGTCAGTGTGTGTCTGTGTTACTGGGGATCAGTGTATGTCTTTGAGACTTGGTATCAGTGTGTGTGTTTGTGACTTGGTATCAGTGTATGTCTTTGTTACTGGGTGTCAGTGTGTGTCTGTGTTCCTGGGTATCAGTGCATGTCTGTGTTACTTGGTGTAAGTGTGTGTCTGTGTTCCTGGGTGTCAGTGTTTGTCTGTGTTACTTGGTGTAAGTCCGTGTCTTTGTTACTTGGTGTCCGTGTGTGTCTGTGTTACTGGGTGTCAGTGTATGTCTTTGTTACTGGGTGTCAGTGTTTGTCTTTGTTACTTGGTGCAAGTGTGTGTCTGTGTTCCTTGGTGTTAGTGTGTGTCTGTGTTACTGGGTATCAGTGTATGTCTTTGTTACTTGGTGTCAGTGGTTCTCTGTGTTACTGGGTGTCAGTTTGCATCTGTGACACTAGGTGTCATTGTTTAGTTTTGTTTTGAGATACAGCACTTTAACAGGCCCTTCGGCCCACCGAGTCAGTGCCGACCATCAACCACCCATTTATACTAATCCGACACTAATCCCGTATTTATATCACATCCCCACCTATCCCTATACATTTCCCTACCACCTACCTATACTAGGGGCAATTTATAATGGCCAATTAACCTATCAACCTGCAAGTCTTTGGCATGTGGGAGGAAACCGGAGCCCCGGGAGGAAACTCACGCTGACACAGGGAGAACTCACAAACTCCGCACAGGCAGAACCCAGAATCGAACCCGGGTCCCTGGAGCTGTGAGGCTGCGGTGCTAACCACTGCGCCAGTGTGCCACCCGCCACCCGACCCCAGTGTGTGCCCGTGTTACTGGGTATCAGTTTCTGTCTTTGTTACTTGGTGTAAGTGTGTGTCTGTGTTACTGGGTATCAGTGTATGTCTTTGTTACTTGGTGTCAGTGTATGTCTGTGTTACTTGGTGTAAGTGTGCGTCTGTGTTACTGGGTATCAATGTATGTCTTTGTGACTTGGTATCAGTGTATGTCTTTGTTACTGGGTGTCAGTGTGTGTCTTTGTGAATTGTTGTCAGTGCATGTCTTTGTTACTTGGTGTAAGTTTGTGTCTGTGTTACTGGGTATCAGTGTATGTCTTTGTTGCTTGGTGTCAGTGTATGTCAAAATACTTGGTGTAAGTGTATGTCTTTGTTACTTGGTGTAATTGTCTGTCTTTGTTACTTGGTGTAAGTGTATGTCTTTGTAACTTGGTGTCAGTGTATGTCTTTGTTACTTGGTGTCAGTGTATGTCTTTGTTACTTGGTGTCAGTGTGTGTCTGTGTTACTGGGTATCAGTGTTTGTCTTTGTGACTTGGTATCAGTGTATGACTTTGTTACTGGGTGTCAGTGTGTGTCTGTGTTGCTGGGTATCAGTGTATGTCTTTGTGACTTGGTATCTGTGTATGTCTTTGTTACTGGGTGTCAGTGTGTGTCTGTGTTACTGGGTATCAGTGTATGTCTTTGTGACTTGGTATCAGTGTATGTCTTTGTTACTGGGTGTCAGTGTGTGTGTCTGTGTTCCTGGGTATCAGTGTATGTCTTTGCGACTTGGTGTCATTATATGTCTTTGTTACTGGGTGTCAGTGTGTGTCTTTGTGACTTGGTGTCAGTGTATGACTGTGTTACTTGGTGTAAGTGTTTGTCTGTGTTTCTGGGTGTCAGTGTGTGTCTGTGTTACTTGGTGTAAGTCTGTGTCTTTGTTACTTGGTGTCCGTATGTGTCTGTGTTACTGGGGGTCAGTGTATGTCTTTTTTACTTGGTGTCAGTGTATGTCTGTGTTGCTTGCTGTCAGTGTGTGTCTGTGTTACTGGGTGTCAGTGTGTGTCTGTGTTACTTGGTGTAAGTGTGTGTCTTTGTTACTTGGTGTCCGAGTGTTTCTGTGTTACCGGGTGTCAGTGTATGTCTTTGTTACTGGGTGTCTGTGTATGTCTTTGTTACTTGGTGTAAGTGCATGTCTTTGTTACTTGGTGTAAGTGTGTGTCTGTGTTACTGGGTATCAGTGTCTGTCTTTGTTACTAGGTGCAAGTGTGTGTCTGTGTTACTGGGTATCAGTGTATGTCTTTGTGACTTGGTATCAGTGTATGTCTTTGTTACTGGGTGTCAGTGTGTGTCTTTGTGACTTGGTGTAAGTGTATGTCAAAATACTTGGTGTAAGTGTGTGTATGTGTGACTGGGTATCAGTGTATGTCCTTGTTACTTGGTGTCAGTGTATGTCAAAATACTTGGTGTAAGTGTATGTCTTTGTTACTTGGTGTAATTGTCTGTCTTTGTTACTTGGTGTAAGTGTATGTCTTTGTAACTTGGTGTCAGTGTATGTCTTTGTTACTTGGTGTCAGTGTATGTCTGTGTTACTTGGTGTAAGTGTTTGTCTTTGTTACTTGGTGTAAGTGTATGTCTTTGTTACTTGGTGTAAGTTTGTGTCTTTGTTACTTGGTGTCAGTGTATGTCTGTGTTACTTGGTGTAAGTGTATGTCTTTGTTACTTTGTGTCATTGTCTGTCTTTGTTACTTGGTGTAAGAGTGTGTCTGTGTTAGTGGGTATCAGTGTATGTCTTTGTTACTTGGTGTCAGTGTATGTCTTTGTTACTTGGTGTCAGTGTATGTCTTTGTTACTTGGTGTAAGTGTGTGTCTGTGTTACTGTGTATCAGTGTATGTCTTTGTTCCTTGGTGTAAGTGTGTGTCTGTGTTACTGGGTATCAGTGTATGTCTTTGTTACTTGGTGTCTGTGCATGTCTTTGTTACTTGGTGTCAGTGTATGTCTTTGATACTGGGTGTCAGTATATGTTTTTGTTGACCGCAATTGTTGACAACGCGATCGGTAGGTGGCGCTGTTTTGGCACATGCGCAAATACAGCATGTGCCACGAAAACGTCACAGCTTGCGACTGTCGCAGCTGCCAGGACTAAAGATGGCGCTGCTCAAAGAATCACAGAGATGAAACCTGACAAACACGTGGCAGAATTCAATGGCCGGAGTGAGAGAGTGGAGCGGGCCGGGGAAAGCAGCGCGGGGGGGGCGGGGGGGAGATCAGCGCGGGGGCCGGGGAGATCAGCGCGGGTGCCGGGGAAAGCAGCGCGGGGGCCGTGGAGATCAGCGCGGGGGCCGCGGAGATCAGCGCGCGGGCCGGGGAGAGCAGCGCGGGGGCCGGGGAGAGCAGCGCGGGGGCCGGGGAGACCAGCGCGGGGGCCGGGGAGATCAGCGCGGGGGCCGGGGACAGCAGCGCGGGGGCCGGGGTTGAGCAGCGCGGGGGCCGGGGAGAGCAGCGGTAGCGGTGCCGGGGGGCGAGGGGGGGGGGGAAGGGAGAGGGAGGAGAAAGAGGGAGGGGAGAGAAAGAGGGAGAGGGGGAGAAAGAGGGGTAAGGAAGGGGGAGAAAGAGGGAGAGGGAGGGGTAAGGAAGTGGGGAGGGAGAGAGAAAGAGGGAGAGGGAGGGGTAAGGAAGGGGGGAGGGAGAGAGCTGGGGGAGAGGGAGGAAGTGGAGAGAGTGGGGGGGGGAGCAGCGGAACGGAAGAGGAGCGCCTTTTTCTGTGCATGCGCCGTAAACACAACAGCAAAAGACTTACTGGCCAGTCCCTGGACCCAGTGACACCAAGGTCTTCGCACGCTCGCTCCCCGCGGTCTCTACGGCCTCTCGCTTCCGGCCCTCTCCATTCAGTCGTTCCCTCCAGCTGCGGATGCCCAATCCAGTTGCTTTCTCCCCTACCCAGTTGCTTTCTCTACTTCTCCACAGTACTTCAGGCATTGCAACAGTTTGGTCCCTGCATTTTGCATGCTCCCTCTCCCCACCTCTCCCCGCTCTCCCCACCCCTCCCCCTCTTCACCCACCCCTCCCTCTACCCCCCCACCATAGTTGAATATCTGAAGTGCAGTTGCAAAGTCGGGGAAATAGCATGCAAAACAAAACCTCAACAATTCTGGGTTTAATTATTGAAAAGTTTTATTAAGTTCATTAAGTATCCGAGGAACTGCTGTGCATGGATACATGAGTGTTGTGTCCAGCATTCCCGTTAGACAGACAGGCCGAGTCTCTGCTATGCACAGCTAAAGAGATTGTTCCTGGAGAGCCTTGTGGTGAATAAACGCTTGGCTCTCTATTCCACTACTGTATTGTCCATGTGAAGAAGGCAAAGTCACAAGAGTCTGAACTCAGTCTATTCTTGGTGAATGTTCCCCAAGCGCATCCCAATGTGCATTCCCAATTCATCCAAAAATGCAATGTTCCTTTCCACATCGTGATGAGCTCCGCAGCATGATCTAGTTGCCTTCGTTGCTTGAATGCTGACCTTAAGTCTCAAGGATTGTTTTCTCGACGGCATGTTTTACATGAAAAGAAATAAAGCAAATCAGAGTCAGAGCTTGCCTCCCTCCATCCACTGAAATTACTGTTGTGCGCACCTTTTTAAGTTCTGCAGTGAAGGCACCAATTGATAACGTCGCCAATGAAGCACTTATTATCCACCTCAGATGCAGGAATCAGCACATCCTTGCGTCCTCTCCCGCACTGCCTCCTTTGCTTGAATGCCGTCCTTAAGTCTCAAGGATTGTTTTCTCAAGGGCACGTTTTACATGAAAGAAAATAAGGAAAGAACATCAGTGTCAGAGCTTCCCTCCCTCCAATGAAATTACTGGTGAGCATGCTTTGTGTTCTGCGGTAAAGGCATGTCCTGATAACACCGCCAATGAATCACTTAGTACCCACCTCAGCTGCAGGAGGCAGGATGATGTTACTGCCCCTATCTCGTGATGGTTCAATGCTGCTCTCAGGGAAAACATGAATGATGTGAGGGTGCTGGAAAAGAAACACATTTCTTTTGGGCTATGAACATAAAGCTGGCAATTTAGCCCAGCAGTTCCCTGCCAGTGGTTATGTTACTCGTGCGTCTTTCCATCCATTCCCATTTAATCCTGCCTACTACTATCACCAGTTGTGTTCACAGCAAGAGCATTCACATTTCTGCTACCACTGGACACGGCATGCTTGTTTCTTTTAGTGCTCAGTCTCTTCTTGCTGAATGTTCCCCAAGTGCTTGACCCCTTTGGACGCCCTCTCTGCTTGACAGGCAGCAACTGGCAATTGCGGAGTCTCACAAGGCTCTGCATGGTTGTTTCAACGTCGGATGGGGAAACAGGTGGCTGTGTGTCCATGAGCACTGCCCTGATGGGTGTAGGAGCAGGTAACTGTGTGCCCATGAGCACTGCCCTGATGGGTGTAGGAGCAGGTAACTGTGTGTCCAAGTGCACTGCCCTGATGGGTGTAGGAGCAGGTAACTGTGTGCCCATGAGCACTGCCCTGATGGGTGTAGGAGCAGGTAACTGTGTGTCCATGTGCACTGCCCTGATGGGTGTAGGAGCAGGTGACTGTGTAACTGAGCAGCAAGAAGAGGGTACCGCAGGTAGGGGAAGTGGAGATTTGAACAGGCAGGCATATGTATGGTCCATCAGATCATTAGGCCAGGGGGTGAGACGCTCAGGATCCAGGGTTTGTGACACGTGACTGATGTCCAGCACGTGGCCACCTCCATCCGAAGGTGCTTCCGGGCAATTGTTGGGCATAGTAAATGGCTCCATCTCATCAGCCAGTCCTTGCTGCCAGCAGAGAGTCTGTTGCCGCAGCCAGTCCAATCTCCTCATGAATGCTGCCGTTCCACTCTGCAGAACGGCCTGTTGTAGCTGGTACAATTGATCTGAAAGCAAGCGGTATTTTTCATTGTGGCTGAGGGGCCTTGGCTGTTCCTCTGTAATCACAATGGCAGCAGCCATGCCTGTCGTCGTTGGTGTCTGAGATGCACGCCAGCGACAATTGGGGGCGAGCCTGTCCAGAGGCAGACCCAGATGCCTCTGCACAACAACAGCATGTTTGCAGTGCAACAAAGGCTGAATGGAGAAGATGCAGCTGCAGGTAGCCTGGCCATCATGTATCTGCAGTGTGTACTGTTTGGCGCCAGAAATCACAGTCACTGTGCCTTCATCCTGCTACATGCGGTGGCTCAGACAATGGAAATGTTTTCAGAGCAACTCACAACAGGGACTGGAGAACATGCAGTGGCCCAGACAATGGAAATGTTTTCAGAGCAACTCACAACAGGGGCTGGAGAACATGCGGTGGCCCAGACAATGGAAATGTTTTCAGAACAACTCACAACAGGGACTGGAGAACAGGCGGTGGCCCAGACAATGGAAATGTTTTCAGAGCAACTCACAAATGCAGAGCAACTTACCTTGGAACAATCTCCTGTGTCAAATAAAAATGAAGCAAGTCTCCAAAACGAATAAATAATTCAGATAAAATGCGAGAAAATGCCCGACGAAACCTCCCCTCCTTCCACTTTCAAAAAGTCGCGCCGAAGCTTTGACGCATGCGCACAGGCCAAACTGGCGCATCGGCGAGGAAGACGAGATCACGCGATGACGTCATCTGCGCATGCGCACAACGATCCTCGCAGGTCGGACCGCATCGCATGCGCAGAGATGAGGAGATTGTGTGCGCATGCGCGTACAGCGTCATCTGCGCATGCGCTATGCGGATCAGGTCATTCGGACCGCAGCGCATGCGCAGGGGGCATGAGACAGTCTGCGCATGTGCGCACCGCGGCGCATCCTGATGACGTGTCCGATGAAGTAGCGTTGTCATGAATTACTTTGTTTTGTTAATGGGTGTCAGTATATGTCTTTGTTACTTGGTGTCCGTGTGTGTCTATGTTACTGGGTGTCAGTGTATGTCTTTGTTACTGGGTGTCAGTGAATGCCTTTGTTAGTTGGTGTCTGTGTATGTCTTTGTTACTTGGTGTAGGTGTGTTTCTGTGTAACTGAGTATCAGTGTATGTCTTTGTTACTTGGTGTAAGTTTGTGTCTGTGTTCCTGGGTATCAGTTTCTGTCTTTGTTACTTGGTGTAAATGTGTGTCTGTGTTACTGGGTGTCAGAGTATGTCTTAGTTACTTGGTGTCAGTGTATGTCAGTGTACTTGGTGTAACTGTGTGTCTTTGTGACTTGGTGTCAGTGTATGTTTGTGTTACTTGGTGTAAGTGTATGTCCTTGTTACTTTGTGTCAGTGTATGTTTTTGTTACGTGGTGTAAGTGTATGTCTTTGTTACTTGGTGTCAGTGCATGTCTTTGTTAATTGGTGTAAGTGTATGTCTTTGTTACTTGGTGTCAGTGTATGTCTCTGTTACTTGGTGTAAGTGTGTGTCTGTGCTACTGGTTATCAGTGTATGTCTTTGTTACTTGGTGTCATTGTCTGTCTTTTTTACTTGGTGTAAGTGTGTGTCTGTGTTACTGGGTATCATGTATGTCTTTCTTACTTGGTGTCAGTGTATGTCTGTGTTACTTAGTGTAATTGTGTGTCTGTGTTAGTGGGTATCAGTGTATGTCTTTGTTCCGTGGTGTCAGTGTATGTCTTTGTTACTTGGTGTAAGTGTATGTCTTTGTCACTTGGTGTCAGTGTATGTCTTTGTTACTTGGTGTAAGTGTGTGTCTGTGTTACTGAGTATCAGTGTATGTCTTTGTTACTTGGTGTAAGTGTGTGTCTGTGTTACTGGGTATCAGTGTATGTCTTTGTTACTTGGTGTCAGTGTACGTCTTTGTTACTTGGTGTCAGTGTATGTCTTTGTTACTTGGTGTAAGCGTGTGTCTGTGTTACTGGGTGTCAGTGTATGTTTTTGTTAATGGGTGTCAGTGTATGTCTTTGTTACTTGGTGTCCGCGTGTGCCTGTGTTACTGGGTGTCAGTGTATGCCCTTGTTACTGGGTGTCAGTGTATGCCTTTGTTACTTGGTGTCAGTGTATGTCTTTGTTACTTGGTGTAAGTTTGTGCCTGTTAACTGAGTATCAGTGTATGTCTTTGTTACTTGGTGTAAGCGTGTGTCTGTGTTACTGGGTGTCAGTGTATGTCTTTGTTACTTGGTGTCAGTGTATGTCTTTGTTACTTGGTGTAAGTGTCTGTCTGTGTTACTGGGTATCAGTGTAAGTCTTTGTTACTTGGTGTCAGGGTGTGCCTTTGTTACCTGGTGTCATTGTGTCTCTTTGTTACTGGGTATCAGTGTATGTCTTCGTTACTGGATATCAGTGTATGTCTTTGTTACTTGGTGTCAGTGTATGTCTGTGTTACTTGGTGTAAGTGTGCGTCTGTGTTACTGGGTATCAGTGTATGTCTTTGTGACTTGGTATCAGTGTATGTCAAAATACTTGGTGTCAGTGTGTGTCTTTGTGAATTGTTGTCAGTGTATGTCTTTGTTACCTGGTGTAAGTGTGTGTCTGTGTTACTGGGTGTCAGTGTGTGTCTTTGTTACTGGGTGTCAGTGTATGCCTTTGTTACTGGGTGTCAGTGTATGTCTTTGTGACTTGGTGTAAGTGTGTGTATGAGTTACTGTGTATCAGAGTCTGTCATTGTTACTTGTTGTCAGTGTGTGTCTGTGTTACTGGGTATCAGTGTATGTTTTTGATACTTGGTGTCAGTGTATGTCTGTGTTACTTGGTGTAAGTGTGTGTCTTTGTTACTTGGTGTCAGTGTATGTCTGTGTTACTTGGTGTAAGTGTGTGTCTTTGTTACTTGGTGTCAGTGTATGTCCTTGTTACTTGGTGTCATTGTATGTCTTTGATACATGGTGTAAGTGTGTGTCTGTGTTGCTGGGTATCAGTGTATGTCTTTGTTACTTGCTGTCAGTGTATGTCTTTGTTACTTGGTGTCAGTGTATGTCTTTGTTACTTGGTGTAAGTGTGTGTCTGTGATACTGGGTATCAGTGAATATCTTTGTTACTTCGTGTCAGTGTATGTCTTTGTTACTGGGTGTCAGTGTAGGTTTTTGTTAATGGGTGTCAGTGTATGTCTTTGTTACTTGGTATCCGTGTGTGTCTGTGTTACTGGGTGTCAGTGTATGTCTTTGTTACTGTGTGTCAGTGTCTGCCTTTGTTACTTGGTATCCGTGTGTGTCTGTGTTACTGGGTATCAGTGTATGTCTTAGTTACTTGGTGTCAGTGTATGTCTGCGTACTTGGTGTAAGTGTGTGCCTTTGTGACTTGGTGTAAGTGTGTGTCTGTGTTACTGGGTATCAGTGCTTGTCTATGTTACTTGGTGTCAGTGAGTGCCTTTGTTACTTGGTGTCATTGTGTGTCTTTGTTACTGGGTGTCAGTGTATGCCTTTGTTACTGGGTGTCAGTGTATGTCTTTGTGACTTGGTGTAAGTGTGTGTATGTGTTACTGTGTATCAGTGTCTGTCATTGTTACTTGTTGTAAGTGTGTGTCTGTGTTACTGGCTATCAGTTTATGTCTTTGTGACTTGGTGTAAGTGTGTGTATGAGATACTGTGTATCAGTGTATGTCATTGTTACTTGTTGTAAGTGTGTGTCTGTGTTACTGGGTATCAGTGTATGTCTTTGTTACTTGGTGTCAGTGTATGTCTGTGTTACTTGGTGTAAGTGTGTGTCTTTGTTACTTGGTGACAGTGTATGTCTGTGTTACTTGGTGTCAGTGTGTGTCTTTGTTACTTGGTGTCAGTGTATGTCTTTGTTACTTGGTGTAAGTGTGTGGCTTTGTTACTTGGTGTCAGTGTATGTCTTTGTTACTTGGTGTCATTGTATGTCTTTGTTACATGGTGTAAGTGTGTGTCTGTGTTGCTGGGTATCAATGTATGTCTTTGTTACTTGGTGTAAGTGTGTGTCTGTGTTATTGGGTATCAGTGTATGTCGTTGTTACTTGGTGACTGTGTATGTCTTTGTTACTTGGTGTCAGTGTGTGTCTTTGTTACTTCGTGTCAGTGTGTGTCTTTGTTACAGGGTGTCAGTGTTTGTCTTTGTTACTGGGTGTCAGTGTATGTCTTTGTGACTTGGTGTTCGTGTGTGTCTGTGGTACTGGGTATCAGTGTCTGTCTTTGTTACTTTGAGTAAGTGTGTGTCTGTGCAACTGGGTATCAGTGTATGTCTTTGTTACTTGGTGTCAGTGTATGTCTGTGTACTTGGTGTAAGTGTGTGTCTTTGTTACTTGGTGTCAGTGTATGTCTGTGTTACTTGGTGTAAGTGTATGTCTTTGATACTTGGTGTCAGTGTATGTCTTTGTTACTGGGTGTAAGTGTATGTCGTTGTTACTTGATGTCAGTGTATGTTTTTGTTACTTGGTGTCAGAGTGTGCCTTTGTTACCTGGTGTCATTGTGTCTCTTTGTTACTGGGTATCTGTGTCTGTCTTTGTTACTGGGTGTCAGTGCATGTCTTTGTGACTTGGTGTCAGTGTATGTCTGTGTTCCTTGGTGTAAGTGCGTGTCTGTGTAACTGAGTATCAGTGCATGTCTTTGTTACTTGTTGTAAGTGTGTGTCTGTGTTACTGGGTATCAGTGTATGTCTTTGTTACTTGGTGTCAGTGTATGTCTGTGTTACTTGGTGTCAGTGTTCGTATGTGTTGCTTGCTATCAGTGTCAGTCATTGTTACTTGGTGTAAGTTTGTGTCTGTGTTACTGGGTATCAGTGCATGACTTTGTTACTTGGTGTCAGTGTATGTCTTTGTTACTTGGTGTAAGTGTGTGTCTGTGTAACTGAGTATCAGTGCATGTCTTTGTTACATGGTGTAAGTGTGTGTCTGTGTTACTGGGTGTCAGTGTATGTCTTTGTTACTTGGTGTCAGTGTATGTCTGTGTACTTGCTGTAAGTGTGTGTCTTTGTTACTTGTTTCAGTGTATGTCTGTGTTACTTGGTGTAAGTGTATGTCTTTGTTAATTGGTGTCTTTGTCTGTCTTTGTTACTTGCTTTAAGTGTGTGTCTGTGTTACTGAGTATCAGTGTATGTCTTTGTTCCTTGGAGTAAATGTGTGTCTGTGTTACTGGGTATCAGTGTATGTCTTTGTTACTTGCTGTCAGAGTATGTCTTTGTGACTTGGTGTCAGTGTATGTCTTTGTTACTTGGTGTAAGTGTGTGTTTCTGTGTTACTGGGTATCAGTGAATGTCTTAGTTACTTGGTGTCAGTGTATGTCTTTGTTACTGGCTGTCAGTGTACGTTTTTGTTAATGGGTGTCAGTGTATGTCTTTGTTACTTGGTATCCGTGTGTGTCTGTGTTACTGGGTGTCAGTGTATGTCTTTGTTACTGTGTGTCAGTGTATGTCTTTGTTACTTGGTGTAAGTGTGTGTCTGTGTTACTGGGTATCAGTTAATTTCTTTGATACTTGGTGTCAGTGTATGTCCTTGTCAGTTGCTGTAAGTGTGTGTCTGTTTTACTGGGTATCAGTGTATGTCTAGGTTACTTGGTGTCAGTGTGTGCCTTTGTTACTTGGTGTCATTGTGTGTCTTTGTTACTGGGTGTCAGTGTATGCCTTTGTTACTGGGTGTCAGTGTATGTCTGTGTTGCTTGCTGTCAGTGTGTGTATGAGTTACTGTGTATCAGTGTCTGTCATTGTTACTTGTTGTAAGTGTGTGTCTTTGTTACTGGGTATCAGTGTATGTCTTTGTTACTTGGTGTCAGTGTATGTCTGTGTTACTTGGTGTAAGTGTGTGTCTTTGTTACTTGGTGTCAGTGTATGTCTGTGTTACTTGGTGCAAGTGTGTGTCTTTGTTACTTGGTGTCAGTGTATGTCTTTGTTACTTGGTGTCATTGTATGTCTTTGTTACATGGTGTAAGTGTGTGTCTGTGTTGCTGGGTATCAGTGTATGTCTGTGTTACTTGGTGTAAGTGTATGTCTTTGTTAATTGGTGTCTTTGTCTGTCTTTGTTACTTGGTGTAAGTGTGTGTCTGTGTTACTGGGTATCAGTGTATGTCTTTGTTACTTGGTGTCAGTGTATGCCTTTGTTACTTGGTGTCAGTGTATGCCTTTGTTACTTGGTGTAAGTGTATGGCTTTGTTACTTGGTGTCAGTGTATGTCTTTGTTACTTGGTGTAAGTGTGTGTCTGTGCTACTGTGTATCAGTGTATGTCATTGTTACTTGTTGTAAGTGTGTGTCTGTGTTACTGGGTATCAGTGTATGTCTTTGTTACTTGGTGTCAGTGTATGTCTGTGTTACTTGGTGTAAGTGTGTGTCTTTGTTACTTGGTGACAGTGTATGTCTGTGTTACTTGGTGTCAGTGTGTGTCTTTGTTACTTGGTGTCAGTGTATGTCTTTGTTACTTGGTGTAAGTGTGTGGCTTTGTTACTTGGTGTCAGTGTATGTCTTTGTTACTTGGTGTCATTGTATGTCTTTGTTACATGGTGTAAGTGTGTGTCTGTGTTGCTGGGTATCAATGTATGTCTTTGTTACTTGGTGTAAGTGTGTGTCTGTGTTATTGGGTATCAGTGTATGTCGTTGTTACTTGGTGACTGTGTATGTCTTTGTTACTTGGTGTCAGTGTGTGTCTTTGTTACTTCGTGTCAGTGTGTGTCTTTGTTACAGGGTGTCAGTGTTTGTCTTTGTTACTGGGTGTCAGTGTATGTCTTTGTGACTTGGTGTTCGTGTGTGTCTGTGGTACTGGGTATCAGTGTCTGTCTTTGTTACTTTGAGTAAGTGTGTGTCTGTGCAACTGGGTATCAGTGTATGTCTTTGTTACTTGGTGTAAGTGTATGTCTGTGTACTTGGTGTAAGTGTGTGTCTTTGTTACTTGGTGTCAGTGTATGTCTGTGTTACTTGGTGTAAGTGTATGTCTTTGATACTTGGTGTCAGTGTATGTCTTTGTTACTGGGTGTAAGTGTATGTCGTTGTTACTTGATGTCAGTGTATGTTTTTGTTACTTGGTGTCAGAGTGTGCCTTTGTTACCTGGTGTCATTGTGTCTCTTTGTTACTGGGTATCTGTGTCTGTCTTTGTTACTGGGTGTCAGTGCATGTCTTTGTGACTTGGTGTCAGTGTATGTCTGTGTTCCTTGGTGTAAGTGCGTGTCTGTGTAACTGAGTATCAGTGCATGTCTTTGTTACTTGTTGTAAGTGTGTGTCTGTGTTACTGGGTATCAGTGTATGTCTTTGTTACTTGGTGTCAGTGTATGTCTGTGTTACTTGGTGTAAGTGTTCGTATGTGTTGCTTGCTATCAGTGTCAGTCATTGTTACTTGGTGTAAGTTTGTGTCTGTGTTACTGGGTATCAGTGCATGACTTTGTTACTTGGTGTCAGTGTATGTCTTTGTTACTTGGTGTAAGTGTGTGTCTGTGTAACTGAGTATCAGTGCATGTCTTTGTTACATGGTGTAAGTGTGTGTCTGTGTTACTGGGTGTCAGTGTATGTCTTTGTTACTTGGTGTCAGTGTATGTCTGTGTACTTGCTGTAAGTGTGTGTCTTTGTTACTTGTTTCAGTGTATGTCTGTGTTACTTGGTGTAAGTGTATGTCTTTGTTAATTGGTGTCTTTGTCTGTCTTTGTTACTTGCTTTAAGTGTGTGTCTGTGTTACTGAGTATCAGTGTATGTCTTTGTTCCTTGGAGTAAATGTGTGTCTGTGTTACTGGGTATCAGTGTATGTCTTTGTTACTTGCTGTCAGAGTATGTCTTTGTGACTTGGTGTCAGTGTATGTCTTTGTTACTTGGTGTAAGTGTGTGTTTCTGTGTTACTGGGTATCAGTGAATGTCTTAGTTACTTGGTGTCAGTGTATGTCTTTGTTACTGGCTGTCAGTGTACGTTTTTGTTAATGGGTGTCAGTGTATGTCTTTGTTACTTGGTATCCGTGTGTGTCTGTGTTACTGGGTGTCAGTGTATGTCTTTGTTACTGTGTGTCAGTGTATGTCTTTGTTACTTGGTGTAAGTGTGTGTCTGTGTTACTGGGTATCAGTTAATTTCTTTGATACTTGGTGTCAGTGTATGTCCTTGTCAGTTGCTGTAAGTGTGTGTCTGTTTTACTGGGTATCAGTGTATGTCTAGGTTACTTGGTGTCAGTGTGTGCCTTTGTTACTTGGTGTCATTGTGTGTCTTTGTTACTGGGTGTCAGTGTATGCCTTTGTTACTGGGTGTCAGTGTATGTCTGTGTTGCTTGCTGTCAGTGTGTGTATGAGTTACTGTGTATCAGTGTCTGTCATTGTTACTTGTTGTAAGTGTGTGTCTTTGTTACTGGGTATCAGTGTATGTCTTTGTTACTTGGTGTCAGTGTATGTCTGTGTTACTTGGTGTAAGTGTGTGTCTTTGTTACTTGGTGTCAGTGTATGTCTGTGTTACTTGGTGCAAGTGTGTGTCTTTGTTACTTGGTGTCAGTGTATGTCTTTGTTACTTGGTGTCATTGTATGTCTTTGTTACATGGTGTAAGTGTGTGTCTGTGTTGCTGGGTATCAGTGTATGTCTGTGTTACTTGGTGTAAGTGTATGTCTTTGTTAATTGGTGTCTTTGTCTGTCTTTGTTACTTGGTGTAAGTGTGTGTCTGTGTTACTGGGTATCAGTGTATGTCTTTGTTACTTGGTGTCAGTGTATGCCTTTGTTACTTGGTGTCAGTGTATGCCTTTGTTACTTGGTGTAAGTGTATGGCTTTGTTACTTGGTGTCAGTGTATGTCTTTGTTACTTGGTGTAAGTGTGTGTCTGTGCTACTGGGTATCAGTGTATGTCTTTGTTCCTTGGAGTAAATGTGTGTCTGTGTTACTGGGTATCAGTGTACGTATTTGTTACTTGCTGTCAGTGTATGTCTTTGTTACTTGGTGTCAGTGTATGTCTTTGTTACTTAGTGTAAGTGTGTGTCTGTGTTACTGGGTATCAGTGAATGTCTTAGTTACTTGGTGTCAGTGTATGTCTTTGTTACTGGGTGTCAGTGTACCATTTTGTTAATGGGTGTCAGTGTATGTCTTTGTTACTTGGTATCCGTGTGTGTCTGTGTTACTGGGTGTCAGTGTATGTCTTTGTTACTGTGTGTCAGTGTATGTCTTTGTTACTTGGTGTAAGTGTGTGTCTGTGTTACTGGGTATCAGTTAATTTCTTTGATACTTGGTGTCAGTGTATGTCCTTGTCAGTTGCTGTAAGTGTGTGTCTGTGTTACTGGGTATCAGTGTATGACTATGTTACTTGGTGTCAGTGTGTGCCTTTGTTACTTGGTGTCATTGTGTGTCTTTGTTACTGGGTGTCAGTGTATGCCTTTGTTACTGGGTGTCAGTGTATGTCTTTGTGGCTTGGTGTAAGTGTGTGTATGAGTTACTGTGTATCAGTGTCTGTCATTGTTACTTGTTGTAAGTGTGTGTCTTTGTTACTGGGTATCAGTGTATGTCTTTGTTACTTGGTGTCAGTGTATGTCTGTGTTACTTGGTGTAAGTGTGTGTCTTTGTTACTTGGTGTCAGTGTATGTCTTTGTTACTTGGTGTCATTGTATTTCTTTGTTACATGGTGTAAGTGTGTGTCTGTGTTGCTGGGTATCAGTGTATGTCTTTGTTACTTGCTGTCAGTGTATGTCTTTGTTACTTGGTGTCAGTGTATGTCTTTGTTACTTGGTGTAAGTGTGTGTCTGTGTTACTGGGTATCAGTGAATGTCTTTGTTACTTGCTGTCAGTGTATGTCTTTGTTACTTCGTGTCAGTGTATGTCTTTGTTACTGGGTGTCAGTGTACGTTTTTGTTAATGGGTGTCAGTGTATGTCTTTGTTACTTGGTATCCGTGTGTGTCTATGTTACTGGGTGTCAGTGTATGTCTTTGTTACTGTGTGTCAGAGTCTGCCTTTGTTACTTGGTATCCGTGTGTGTCTGTGTTACTGAGTATCAGTGTATGTCTTTGTTACTTGGTGTAAGTGTATGTCTGTGTTACTGGGTATCAGTGTATGTCTATGTTACTTGGTGTAAGTGTATGTCTTTTTTTCTCGGTGTCAGTGTATGTCTTTGTTACTGTGTGTCAGTGTCTGCCTTTGTTACTTGGTATCCGTGTGTGTCTGTGTTACTGAGTATCAGTGTATGTCTTTGTTACTTGGTGTAAGTGTATGTCTGTGTTACTGGGTATCAGTGTATGTCTTAGTTACTTGGTGTCAGTGTATGTCTGCGTATTTGGTGTAAGTGTGTGCCTTTGTGACTTGGTGTAAGTGTGTGTCTGTGTTACTTGGTGTAAGTGTGTGTCTGTGTAACTGAGTATCAGTGCGTGTCTTTGTTACTTGGTGTCAGTGTATGTCTGTGTTACTTGGTGTAAGTGTTCGTATGTGTTACTGGGTATCAGTGTCAGTCATTGTTACTTGGTGTAAGTGTGTGTCTGTGTTACTGGGTATCAGTGCATGTCTTTGTGACTTGGTGTCAGTGTATGTCTGTGTTACTTGGTGTAAGTGTGGGTCAGTGTAACTGAGTATCAGTGCATGTCTTTGTTACTTGGTGTAAGTGTGTGTCTGTGTTACTGGGTGTCAGTGTATGTCTTTGTTACTTGGTGTCAGTGTATGTCTGTGTACTTGGTGTAAGTTTGTGTCTTTGTTACTTGTTTCAGTGTATGTCTGTGTTACTTGGTGTAAGTGTATGTCTTTGTTAATTGGTGTCTTTGTCTGTCTTTGTTACTTGGTGTAAGTGTGTGTCTGTGTTACTGGGTATCAGTGTATGTCTTTGTTACTTGGTGTCAGTGTATGTCTTTGTTACTTGGTGTCAGTGTATGTCTTTGTTACTTGGTGTAAGTGTGTGTCTGTGCTACTGAGTATCAGTGTATGTCTTTGTTCCTTGGAGTAAATGTGTGTCTGTGTTACTGGGTATCAGTGTATGTCTTTGTTACTTGCTGTCAGTGTATGTCTTTGTTACTTGGTGTCAGTGTATGTCTTTGTTACTTGGTGTAAGTGTGTGTCTGTGTTACTGGGTATCAGTGAATGTCTTAGTTACTTGGTGTCAGTGTATGTCTTTGTTACTGGGTGTCAGTGTACGTTTTTGTTAATGGGTGTCAGTGTATGTCTTTGTTACTTGGTATCCGTGTGTGTCTGTGTTACTGGGTGTCAGTGTATGTCTTTGTTACTGTGTGTCAGTGTATGTCTTTGTTACTTGGTGTAAGTGTGTGTCTGTGTTACTGGGTATCAGTTAATTTCTTTGATACTTGGTGTCAGTGTATGTCCTTGTCAGTTGCTGTAAGTGTGTGTCTGTGTTACTGGGTGTCAGTGTGTGCCTTTGTTACTTGGTGTCAGTGTGTGCCTTTGTTACTTGGTGTCATTGTGTGTCTCTGTTACTGGGTGTCAGTGTATGCCTTTGTTACTGGGTGTCAGTGTATGTCTTTGTTCCTTGGTGTAAGTGTATGTCTTTGTCACTTGGTGTCAGTGTATGTCTTTGTTACATGGTGTAAGTGTGTGTCTGTGTTACTGAGTATCAGTGTATGTCTTTTTTACTTGGTGTAAGTGTGTGTCTGTGTTACTGGGTATCATGTATGTCTTTCTTGCTTGGTGTCAGTGTATGTCTGTGTTACTTGGTGTAATTGTGTGTCTGTGTTACTGGGTATCAGTGTATGTCTTTGTTACGTGGTGTCAGTGTATGTCTTTGTTCCTTGGTGTAAGTGTATGTCTTTGTCACTTGGTGTCAGTGTATGTCTTTGTTACATGGTGTAAGTGTGTGTCTGTGTTACTGAGTATCAGTGTATGTCTTTGTTACTTGTTGTAAGTGTGTGTCTGTGTTACTGGGTATCAGTGTATGTCTTCGTTACTTGGTGTCAGTGTATGTCTTTGTTACTTGGTGTCAGTGTATGTCTTTGTTACTTGGTGTAAGCGTGTGTCTGTGTTACTGGGTGTCAGTGTATGTTTTTGTTAATGGGTGTCAGTGTATGTCTTTGTTACTTGGTGCCCACGTGTGCCTGTGTTACTGGGTGTCAGTGTATGTCCTTGTTACTGGGTGCCAGTGTATGCCTTTGTTACTTGGTGTCAGTGTATGTCTTTGTTACTTGGTGTAAGTTTGTGTCTGTGTAACTGAGTATCAGTGTATGTCTTTGTTACTTGGTGTAAGCGTGTGTCTGTGTTACTGGGTATCAGTGTATGTCTTTGTTACTTGGTGTCAGTGTATGTCTTTGTTACTTGGTGTAAGTGTCTGTTTGTGTTACTGGGTATCAGTGTATGTCTTTGTTACTTGGTGTCAGAGTGTGCCTTTGTTACCTGGTGTCATTGTGTCTCTTTGTTACTGGGTATCAGTGTATGTCATTGTTACTGGGTGTCAGTGTATGTCTTTGTGACTTGGTGTCAATGTATGTCTGTGTTACTCGGTGTAAGTGTGTGTCTGTGTAACTGAGTATCAGTGCATGTCTTTGTTACTTGGTGTAAGTGTGTGTCTGTGTTACTGGGTATCAGTGTATGTCTTTGTTACTTGGTGTCAGTGTATGTCTGTGTTACTTGCTGTAAGTGTTCGTATGTGTTACTGGGTATCAGTGTCAGTCATTGTTACTTGGTGTAAGTGTGTGTCTGTGTTACTGGGTATCAGTGCATGTCTTTGTTACTTGGTGTCAGTGTATGTCTGTGTGACTTGGTGTAAGTGTGTGTCTGCGTAACTGAGTATCAGTGCATGTCTTTGTTACTTGGTGTAAGTGTGTGTCTGTGATACTGGGTGTCAGTGTATGTCTTTGTTACTTGGTGTCAGTGTCTGTCTGTGTACTTGGTTTAAGTGTGTGTCTCTGTTACTTGTTTCAGTGTATGTCTGTGTTACTTGGTGTCAGTGTATGTCTTTGTTACTTGGTGTAAGTGTATGTCTTTGTTACTTGGTGTCAGTGTATGTCTTTGTTATTGGTGTAAGTGTGTGTCTGTCCTACTGAGTATCAGTGTATGTCTTTGTTCCTTGGAGTAAGTGTGTGTCTGTGTTACTTGGTGTCAGTGGATGTATTTGTTACTTGGTGTAAGTGTGTGTCTGTGTTACTGGGTATCAGTGAATGTCTTTGTTACTTGGTGGCAGTGTATGTCTTTGTTACTGGGTGTCAGTGTACGTTTTTGTTAATGGGTGTCAGTGTATGTCTTTGTTACTTGGTATCCGTGTGTGTCTGTGTTACTGGGTGTCAGTGTATGTCTTTGTTACTGTGTGTCAGTGTATGTCTTTGTTACTTGGTGTAAGCGTGTGTCTGTGTTACTGGGTATCAGTGTATGTCTTTGTTACTTGGTGTCAGTGTATGTCTTTGTTACTTGGTGTAAGTGTCTGTTTGTGTTACTGGGTATCAGTGTATGTCTTTGTTACTTGGTGTCAGAGTGTGCCTTTGTTACCTGGTGTCATTGTGTGTCTCTGTTACTGGGTGTCAGTGTATGCCTTTGTTACTGGGTGTCAGTGTATGTCTTTGTTCCTTGGTGTAAGTGTATGTCTTTGTCACTTGGTGTCAGTGTATGCCTTTGTTACTGGGTGTCAGTGTATGTCTTTGTGACTTGGTGTAAGTGTGTGTATGAGTTACTGTGTATCAGAGTCTGTCATTGTTACTTGTTGTCAGTGTGTGTCTGTGTTACTGGGTATCAGTGTAT
Source organism: Heterodontus francisci (assembly GCF_036365525.1). Classification (NCBI taxonomy): domain Eukaryota; kingdom Metazoa; phylum Chordata; class Chondrichthyes; order Heterodontiformes; family Heterodontidae; genus Heterodontus; species Heterodontus francisci. Next base: position 7,404,365 of record NW_027140442.1, read on the forward strand.
GTTTTTGATACTTGGTGTCAGTGTATGTCTGTGTTACTTGGTGTAAGTGTGTGTCTTTGTTACTGGGTGTCAGTGTATGTCTTTGTGGCTTTGTGTAAGTGTTTGTATGAGTTACTGTGTATCAGTGTCTGTCATTGTTACTTGGTGTCAGTGTATGTCTTTGTTACTTGGTGTCATTGTATGTCTTTGTTACATGGTGTAAGTGTGTGTCTGTGTTGCTGGGTATCAGTGTATGTCTTTGTTACTTGCTGTCAGTGTATGTCTTTGTTACTTGGTGTCAGTGTATGTCTTTGTTACTTGGTGTAAGTGTGTGTCTGTGTTACTGGGTATCAGTGAATGTCTTTGTTACTTCGTGTCAGTGTATGTCTTTGTTACTGGGTGTCAGTGTACGTTTTTGTTAATGGGTGTCAGTGTATGTCTTTGTTACTTGGTATCCGTGTGTGTCTATGTTACTGGGTGTCAGTGTATGTCTTTGTTACTGTGTGTCAGAGTCTGCCTTTGTTACTTGGTATCCGTGTGTGTCTGTGTTACTGAGTATCAGTGTATGGCTTTGTTACTTGGTGTAAGTGTATGTCTTTGTTTCTGGGTGTCAGTGTATGTCTTTGTTACTGTGTGTCAGTGTCTGCCTTTGTTACTTGGTATCCGTGTGTGTCTGTGTTACTGAGTATCAGTGTATGTCTTTGTTACTTGGTGTAAGTGTATGTCTGTGTTACTGGGTATCAGTGTATGTCTTAGTTACTTGGTGTCAGTGTATGTCTGCGTATTTGGTGTAAGTGTGTGCCTTTGTGACTTGGTGTAAGTGTGTGTCTGTGTTACTTGGTGTAAGTGTGTGTCTGTGTAACTGAGTATCAGTGCGTGTCTTTGTTACTTGGTGTCAGTGTATGTCTGTGTTACTTGGTGTAATTGTTCGTATGTGTTACTGGGTATCAGTGTCAGTCATTGTTACTTGGTGTAAGTGTGTGTCTGTGTTACTGGGTATCAGTGCATGTCTTTGTGACTTGGTGTCAGTGTATGTCTGTGTTACTTGGTGAAAGTGTGGGTCAGTGTAACTGAGTATCAGTGCATGTCTTTGTTACTTGGTGTAAGTGTGTGTCTGTGTTACTGGGTGTCAGTGTATGTCTTTGTTACTTGGTGTCAGTGTATGTCTGTGTACTTGGTGTAAGTTTGTGTCTTTGTTACTTGTTTCAGTGTATGTCTGTGTTACTTGGTGTAAGTGTATGTCTTTGTTAATTGTTGTCTTTGTCTGTCTTTGTTACTTGGTGTAAGTGTGTGTCTGTGTTACTGGGTATCAGTGTATGTCTTTGTTACTTGGTTTCAGTGTATGTCTTTGTTACTTGGTGTCAGTGTATGTCTTTGTTACTTGGTGTAAGTGTGTGTCTGTGCTACTGAGTATCAGTGTATGTCTTTGTTCCTTGGAGTAAATGTGTGTCTGTGTTACTGGGTATCAGTGTATGTCTTTGTTACTTGCTGTCAGTGTATGTCTTTGTTACTTGGTGTCAGTGTATGTCTTTGTTACTTGGTGTAAGTGTGTGTCTGTGTAACTGAGTATCAGTGCGTGTCTTTGTTACTTGGTGTCAGTGTATGTCTGTGTTACTTGGTGTAAGTGTTCGTATGTGTTACTGGGTATCAGTGTCAGTCATTGTTACTTGGTGTAAGTGTGTGTCTGTGTTACTGGGTATCAGTGCATGTCTTTGTGACTTGGTGTCAGTGTATGTCTGTGTTACTTGGTGTAAGTGTGGGTCAGTGTAACTGAGTATCAGTGCATGTCTTTGTTACTTAGTGTAAGTGTGTGTCTGTGTTACTGGGTGTCAGTGTATGTCTTTGTTACTTGGTGTCAGTGTATGTCTGTGTACTTGGTGTAAGTTTGTGTCTTTGTTACTTGTTTCAGTGTATGTCTGTGTTACTTGGTGTAAGTGTATGTCTTTGTTAATTGGTGTCTTTGTCTGTCTTTGTTACTTGGTGTAAGTGTGTGTCTGTGTTACTGGGTATCAGTGTATGTCTTTGTTACTTGGTTTCAGTGTATGTCTTTGTTACTTGGTTTCAGTGTATGTCTTTGTTACTTGGTGTCAGTGTATGTCTTTGTTACTTGGTGTAAGTGTGTGTCTGTGCTACTGAGTATCAGTGTATGTCTTTGTTCCTTGGAGTAAATGTGTGTCTGTGTTACTGGGTATCAGTGTATGTCTTTGTTACTTGCTGTCAGTGTATGTCTTTGTTACTTGGTGTCAGTGTATGTCTTTGTTACTTGGTGTAAGTGTGTGTCTGTGTTACTGGGTATCAGTGAATGTCTTAGTTACTTGGTGTCAGTGTATGTCTTTGTTACTGGGTGTCAGTGTACGTTTTTGTTAATGGGTGTCAGTGTATGTCTTTGTTACTTGGTATCCGTGTGTGTCTGTGTTACTGGGTGTCAGTGTATGTCTTTGTTACTGTGTGTCAGTGTATGTCTTTGTTACTTGGTGTAAGTGTGTGTCTGTGTTACTGGGTATCAGTTAATTTCTTTGATACTTGGTGTCAGTGTATGTCCTTGTCAGTTGCTGTAAGTGTGTGTCTGTGTTACTGGGTGTCAGTGTGTGCCTTTGTTACTTGGTGTCAGTGTGTGCCTTTGTTACTTGGTGTCATTGTGTGTCTTTGTTACTGGGTGTCAGTGTATGCCTTTGTTACTGGGTGTCAGTGTATGTCTTTGTGACTTGGTGTAAGTGTGTGTATGAGTTACTGTGTATCAGTGTCTGTCATTGTTACTTGTTGTAAGTGTGTGTCTTTGTTACTGGGTATCAGTGTATGTCTTTGTTACTTGGTGTCAGTGTATGTCTGTGTTACTTGGTGTAAGTGTGTGTCTTTGTTACTTGGTGTCAGTGTATGTCTGTGTTACTTGGTGCAAGTGTGTGTCTTTGTTACTTGGTGTCAGTGTATGTCTTTGTTCTTTGGTGTCATTGTATGTCTTTGTTACATGGTGTAAGTGTGTGTCTGTGTTGCTGGGTATCAGTGTATGTCTTTGTTACTTGCTGTCAGTGTATGTCTTTGTTACTTGGTGTCAGTGTATGTCTTTGTTACTTGGTGCAAGTGTGTGTCTGTGTTACTGGGTATCAGTGAATGTCTTTGTTACTTCGTGTCAGTGTATGTCTTTGTTACAGGGTGTCAGTGCACGTTTTTGTTAATGGGTGTCAGTGTATGTCTTTGTTACTTGGTATCCGTGTGTGTCTGTGTTACTGGGTGTCACTGTATGTCTTTGTTACTGTGTGTCAGAGTCTGCCTTTGTTACTTGGTATCCGTGTGTGTCTGTGTTACTGAGTATCAGTGTATGTCTTTGTTACTTGGTGTAAGTGTATGTCTGTGTTACTGGGTATCAGTGTATGTCTTTGTTACTTGGTGTAAGTGTATGTCTTTGTTCCTGGGTGTCAGTGTATGTCTTTGTTACTGTGTGTCAGTGTCTGCCTTTGTTACTTGGTATCCGTGTGTGTCTGTGTTACTGAGTATCAGTGTATGTCTTTGTTACTTGGTGTAAGTGTATGTCTGTGTTACTGGGTATCAGTGTATGTCTTAGTTACTTGGTGTCAGTGTATGTCTGCGTACTTGGTGTAAGTGTGTGCCTTTGTGACTTGGTGTAAGTGTGTGTCTGTGTTACTTGGTGTAAGTGTGTGTTTGTGTAACTGAGTATCAGTGCATGTCTTTGTTACTTGGTGTAAGTGTGTGTCTGTGTTACTGGGTATCAGAGCATGTCTTTGTTACTTGGTGTCAGTGTATGTCTGTGTTACTTGGTGTAAGTGTTCGTATATGTTACTGGGTATCAGTGTGAGTCATTGTTACTTGGTGTAAGTGTGTGTCTGTGTTACTTGGTATCAGTGCATGTCTTTGTGACTTGGTGTCAGTGTATGTCTGTGTTACTTGGTGTAAGTGTGTGTCTGTGTAACTGAGTATCAGTGCATGTCTTTGTTACTTGGTGTAAGTGTGTGTCTGTGTTACTGGGTGTCAGTGTATGTCTTTGTTACTTGGTGTCAGTGTATGTCTGTGTACTTGGTGTAAGTGTGTGTCTTTGTTACTTGTTTCAGTGTATGTCTGTGTTACTTGGTGGAAGTGTATGTCTTTGTTAATTGGTGTCTTTGTCTGTCTTTGTTACTTGGTGTAAGTGTGTGTCTGTGTTACTGGGTATCAGTGTATGTCTTTGTTACTTGGTGTCAGTGTATGTCTTTGTTACTTGGTGTCAGTGTATGTCTTTGTTACTTGGTGTAAGAGTATGTCTTTGTTACTTGGTGTCAGTGTATGTCTTTGTTACTTGGTGTAAGTGTGTGTCTGTGCTACTGAGTATCAGTGTATGTCTTTGTTCCTTGGAGTAAGTGTGTGTCTGTGTTACTGGGTATCAGTGAATGTCTTTGTTACTGGGTGTCAGTGTACGTTTTTGTTCATGGGTGTCAGTGTATGTCTTTGTTACTTGGTATCCGTGTGTGTCTTTGTTACTGGGTGTCAGTGTATGTCTTTGTTACTTGGTGTCAGTGTATGTCTTTGTTACTTGGTGTAAGTGTGTGTCTGTGTTACTGGGTAGCAGTGAATGTCTTTGTTACTTCGTGTCAGTGTATGTCTTTGTTACAGGGTGTCAGTGCACGTTTTTGTTAATGGGTGTCAGTGTATGTCTTTGTTACTTGGTATCCGTGTGTGTCTGTGTTACTGGGTGTCACTGTATGTCTTTGTTACTGTGTGTCAGAGTCTGCCTTTGTTACTTGGTATCCGTGTGTGTCTGTGTTACTGAGTATCAGTGTATGTCTTTGTTACTTGGTGTAAGTGTATGTCTGTGTTACTGGGTATCAGTGTATGTCTTTGTTACTTGGTGTAAGTGTATGTCTTTGTTCCTGGGTGTCAGTGTATGTCTTTGTTACTGTGTGTCAGTGTCTGCCTTTGTTACTTGGTATCCGTGTGTGTCTGTGTTACTGAGTATCAGTGTATGTCTTTGTTACTTGGTGTAAGTGTATGTCTGTGTTACTGGGTATCAGTGTATGTCTTAGTTACTTGGTGTCAGTGTATGTCTGCGTACTTGGTGTAAGTGTGTGCCTTTGTGACTTGGTGTAAGTGTGTGTCTGTGTTACTTGGTGTAAGTGTGTGTTTGTGTAACTGAGTATCAGTGCATGTCTTTGTTACTTGGTGTAAGTGTGTGTCTGTGTTACTGGGTATCAGAGCATGTCTTTGTTACTTGGTGTCAGTGTATGTCTGTGTTACTTGGTGTAAGTGTTCGTATATGTTACTGGGTATCAGTGTGAGTCATTGTTACTTGGTGTAAGTGTGTGTCTGTGTTACTTGGTATCAGTGCATGTCTTTGTGACTTGGTGTCAGTGTATGTCTGTGTTACTTGGTGTAAGTGTGTGTCTGTGTAACTGAGTATCAGTGCATGTCTTTGTTACTTGGTGTAAGTGTGTGTCTGTGTTACTTGGTGTCAGTGTATGTCTGTGTACTTGGTGTAAGTGTGTGTCTTTGTTACTTGTTTCAGTGTATGTCTGTGTTACTTGGTGGAAGTGTATGTCTTTGTTAATTGGTGTCTTTGTCTGTCTTTGTTACTTGGTGTAAGTGTGTGTCTGTGTTACTGGGTATCAGTGTATGTCTTTGTTACTTGGTGTCAGTGTATGTCTTTGTTACTTGGTGTCAGTGTATGTCTTTGTTACTTGGTGTAAGAGTATGTCTTTGTTACTTGGTGTCAGTGTATGTCTTTGTTACTTGGTGTAAGTGTGTGTCTGTGCTACTGAGTATCAGTGTATGTCTTTGTTCCTTGGAGTAAGTGTGTGTCTGTGTTACTGGGTATCAGTGAATGTCTTTGTTACTGGGTGTCAGTGTACGTTTTTGTTCATGGGTGTCAGTGTATGTCTTTGTTACTTGGTATCCGTGTGTGTCTTTGTTACTGGGTGTCAGTGTATGTCTTTGTTACTTGGTGTCAGTGTATGTCTTTGTTACTTGGTGTAAGTGTGTGTCTGTGTTACTGGGTAGCAGTGAATGTCTTTGTTACTTGGTGTCAGTGTATGTCTTTGTTACTGGGTGTCAGTGTACGTTTTTGTTAATGGGTGCCAGTGTATGTCTTTGCTACTTGGTATCCGTGTGTGTCTGTGTTACTGGGTGTCAGTGTATGTCTTTGTTACTGTGTGTCAGTGTATGTCTTTGTTACTTGGTGGAAGCGTGTATCTGTGTTACTGGGTATCAGTTAATTTCTTTGATACTTGGTGTCAGTGTCTGTCCTTGTCAGTTGGTGTAAGTGTGTGTCTGTGTTACTGGGTATCAGTGTATGTCTATGTTACTTGGTGTCAGTGTGTGCCTTTGTTACTTGGTGTCATTGTGTGTCTTTGTTACTGGGTGTCAGTGTATGCCTTTTTTACTGGGTGTCAGTGTATGTCTTTGTGACTTGGTGTAAGTGTGTGTATGAGTTACTGTGTATCAGTGTCTGTCATTGTTACTTGTTGTAAGTGTGTGTCTTTGTTACTGGGTATCAGTGTATGTCTTTGTTACTTGGTGTCAGTGTATGTCTGTGCTACTTGGTGTAAGTGTGTGTCTTTGTTACTTGGTGTCAGTGTATGTCTGTGTTACTTGGTGTAAGTGTGTGTCTTTGTTACTTGGTGTCAGTGTATGTCTTTGTTACTTGGTGTCATTGTATGTCTTTGTTACATGGTGTAAGTGTGTGTCTGTGTTGCTGGCTATCAGTGTATGTCTGTGTTACTTGCTGTCAGTGTATGTCTTTGTTACTTGGTGTCAGTGTATGTCTTTGTTACTTGGTGTAAGTGTGTGTCTGTGTTACTGGGTATCAGTGAATGTCTTTGTTACTTCGTGTCAGTGTATGTCTTTGTTACTGGGTGTCAGTGTACGTTTTTGTTAATGGGTGTCAGTGTATGTCTTTGTTACTTGGTATCCGTGTGTGTCTGTGTTACTGGGTGTCAGTGTATGTCTTTGTTACTGTGTGTCAGTGTATGCCTTTGTTACTTGGTATCCGCATGTGTCTGTGTTACTTAGAATCAGTGTATGTCTTTGTTACTTGGTGTAAGTGTATGTCTGTTTTACTGGGTATCAGTGTATGTCTTAGTTACTTGGTGTCAGTGTATGTCTGCGTACTTGGTGTAAGTGTGTGCCTTTGTGACTTGGTGTAAGTGTGTGTCTGTGTTACTTGGTGTAAGTGTGTGTCTGTGTAACTGAGTATCAGTGCATGTCTTTGTTACTTGGTGTAAGTGTGTGTCTGTGTTTCTGGGTATCAGTGTATGTCTTTGTTACTTGGTGTCAGTGTATGTCTGTGTTACTTGGTGTAAGTGTTCGTTTGTGTTACTGGGTATCAGTGTCAGTCATTGTTACTTGGTGTAAGTGTGTGTCTGCGTTACTGGGTATCAGTGCATGTCTTTGTTACTTGGTGTCAGTGTATGTCTGTGTTACTTGGTGTAAGTGTGTGTCTGTGTAACTGAATATCAGTGCATGTATTTGTTACTTGGTGTAAGTGTGTTTCTGTGTTACTGGGTATCAGTGTATGTCTTAGTTACTTGGTGTCAGTGTATGTCTGCGTACTTGGTGTAAGTGTGTGCCTTTGTGACTTGGTGTAAGTGTGTGTCTTTGTTACTTGTTGTCAGTGTATGTCTATGTTACTTGGTGTAAGTGTATGTCTTAGTTACCTGGTGTCAGTGTATGTCTTTGTTACTTGGTGTAAGTGTATGTCTTTGATACTTGGTGTCAGTGCATGTCTTTGACACTTGTTGTAAGTGTATGTCTGTGTTACTGGGTTTCAGTATCTGTCTTTGTTACTTGGTGTATGTGTATGTCTTTGTTACTTGGTGTAAGTGTATGTCTTTGTTACTTGGTGTCAGTGTGTGTCTGTGTTACTTGGTGTAAGTGTATGTCTTTGTTACTTGGTGTCAGTGTATGTCTTTGTTACTTGGTGTAAGTGTATGTCTTTGTTACTTGGTGTCAGTGTATGTCTTTGTTACTTGGTGTAAGTGTGTGCCTGTGTTGCTGGGTATCAGTGTATGTCTTTGTTACTTGGTGTAAGTGTGTGTCTGTGTTACTGGGTATCAGTGTCTGTCTTTTTCTCTTGTTGTCTGTGTCTGTCTTTTTTACTTGGTGTCAGTGTATGTCTTTGTTACTTGGTGTCAGTGTATGTCTGTGTTACTTGGTGTAAGTGTGTGTCTGTGTTACTGGGTATCAGTGTATGTCTTTGTTCCTTGGTGTAAGCGTGTGTCTGTGTTACTGGGTATCAGTGTATGTCTTTGTTACTTGGTGTCTGTGCATGTCTTTGTTACTTGGTGTCAGTGTATGTCTTTGTTACTTGGTGTCAGTGTATGTCTTTGATACTGCATGTCAGTGTATGTTTTTGTTAATGGGTGTCAGTATATGTCTTTGTTACTTGGGGTTCGTGTGTGTCCACGTTACTGGGTGTCAGTGTATGTCTTTGTTACTGGGTGTCAGTGTATGCCTTTGTTAGTTGGTGTCGGTGTATGTCTTTGTTACTTGGTGTAAATGTGTTTCTGTGTTACTGGGTGTCAGTGTATTTCTTAGTTACTTGGTGTCAGTGTATTTATGCGTACTTGGTGTATGTGTGTGCATTTGTGACTTGGTGTCAGTGTATGTTTGAGTTACTTGGTGTAAGTGTATGTCTTTGTTACTTGGTGTCAATGCATGTCTTTGTTACTTGGTGTAAGTGTATGTCTTTGTTACTTGGTGTCAGTGTATGTCTTTGTTACTTGGTGTAAGTGTGTGCCTGTGTTGCTGGGTCTCAGTGTATGTCTCTGTTACTTGGTGTACGTGTGTGTCTGTGTTGCTGGGTATCAGTGTATGTCTTTGTTACTTGGTGTCAGTGCATGTCTTTGTTACTTGGTGTAAGTGTATGTCTTTGTTACTTGGTGTCAGTGTATGTCTCTGTTACTTGGTGTACGTGTGTGTCTGTGTTACTGGGTATCAGTGTATGTCTTTGTTACTTGGTGTCATTGTCTGTCTTTGTTACTTGGTGTAAGTGTGTGTCTGTGTTACTGGGTATCAGTGTATGTCTTTGTTACTTGCTGTCAGTGTATGTCTGTGTTACCTGGTGTAATTGTGTGTCTGTTTTACTGGGTATCAGTGTATGTCTTTGTTACTTGGTGTCAGTGCATGTCTTTGTTACTTGGTGTAAGTGTATATCATTGTTTCTAGGTGTCAGTGTATGTCTTTGTTACTTGGTGTAAGTGTGTGTCAGTGTTACTGAGTATCACTGTATGTCTTTGTTACTTGGTGTCAGTGTATGTCTTTGTTCCTTGGTGTCAGTGTATGTCTTTGTTACTTGGTGTAAGCGTGTGTCTGTGTTACTGGGTGTCAGTGTATGTTTTTGTTAATGGGTTTCAGTGTATGTCTTTGTTACTTGGTATAAGTGTGTGTCTGTGTTACTGAGTATCAGTGTATGTCTTTGTTCCTTGGTGTAAGTGTTTGTCTGTGTTACTGGGAATCAGTGTATGTCTTTCTTACTTGGTGTCAGTGTATGTCTTTGATACTGCATGTCAGTGTATGTTTTTGTTAATGGGTGTCAGTATATGCCTTTGTTACTTGGTGTCCGTGTGTGTCTATGTTACTCGGTGTCAGTGTATGTCTTTGTTACTGGGTGTCAGTGTATGCCTTTGTTAGTTGGTGTCGGGATATGTCTTTGTTACTTGGTGTAGGTGTGTGTCTGTGTAACTGAGTATCAGTGTATGTCTTTGTTACTTGGTGTAAGTGTGTGTCTGTGTTACTGGGTATCAGTTTCTGTCTTTGTTATTTGGTGTAAAAGTGTGTCTGTGTTACTGGGTGTCAGTGTATGCCTTAGTTACTTGGTGTCAGTGTATGTCTGCGTACTTGGTGTAAGTGTGTGCCTTTGTGACTTGGTGTCAGTGTAGCTTTGTGTTACTTGGTATAAGTGTATGTCTTTGTTACTTCGTGTCAGTGTATGTTTTTGTTACTTGGTGTAAGTGTATGTCTTTGTTATGTGGTGTCAGTGCATGTCTTTGTTACTTGGTGTAAGTGTATGTCTTTGTTACTTGGTGTCAGTGTATGTCTGTGTTAGTTGGTGTAAGTGTGTGTCTGCGTTGCTGGGTATCAGTGTATGTCTTTGTTACTTGGTGTCATTATTTGTCTTTGTTACTTGGTGTAAGTGTGTGTCTGTGTTACTGGGTATCAGTGTATGTCTTTGTTACTTGGTGTCCGTGTGTGTCTGTGTTACTTGGTGTAATTGTGTGTCTGTGTTACTGGGTATCAGTGTATGTCTTTGTTACTTGGTGTCAGTGTATGTCTTTGTTACTTGGTGTAAGTGTATGTCTTTGTTACTTGGTGTCAGTGTATGTCTTTGTTACTTGATGTAAGTGTGTGTCTGTGTTACTGAGTATCAGTGTATGTCTTTGTTACTTGGTGTAAGTGTGTGTCTGTGTCACTGGGTATCAGTGTATGTCTTTGTTACTTGGTGTCAGTGTATGTCTTTGTTACTTGGTGTAAGTGTGTGTCTGTGTCACTGGGTATCAGTGTATGTCCTTGTTACTTGGTGTCAGTGTATGTCTTTGTTACTTGGTGTCAGTGTATGTCTTTGTTACTTGGTGTAAGCGTGTGTCTGTGTTACTGGGTATCAGTGTATGTCTTGTTACTTGGTGTCAGTGTATGTCTGTGTTACTTGGTGTAAGTGTGTGTCTTTGTTACTTGGTGTCAGTGTATGTCTGTGTTACTTGGTGTAAGTGTGTGTCTTTGTTACTTGGTGTCATTGTATATCTTTGTTACATGGTGTAAGTGTGTGTCTGTGTTGCTGGGTATCAGTGTATGTCTTTGTTACTTGGTGTAAGTGTGTGTCTGTGTTATTGGGTATCAGTGTATGTCGTTGTTACTTGGTGACTGTGTATGTCTTTTTTACCTGGTGTCAGTGTGTGTCTTTGTTACTTCGTGTCAGTGTGTGTCTTTGTTACTAGGTGTCAGTGTTTGTCTTTGTTACTGGGTGTCAGTGTATGTCTTTGTGACTTGGTGTTAGTGTGTGTCTGTGGTACTGGGTATCAGTGTCTGTCTTTGTTACTTGGAGTAAGTGTGTGTCTGTGCTACTGGGTATCAGTGTATGTCTTTGTTACTTGGTGTCAGTGTAGCTTTGTGTTACTTGGTGTAAGTGTATGTCTTTGTTACTTGGTGTCAGTGTATGTTTTTGTTACTTGGTGTAAGTGTATGTCTTTGTTACTTGGTGTCAGTGCATGTCTTTGTTACTTGGTGTAAGTGTATGTCTTTGTTACTTGGTGTCATTGTCTGTCTTTGTTACTTGGTGTAAGTGTGTGTCTGTGTTACTGGGTATCAGTGTATGTCTTTGTTACTTGGTGTCAGTGTATGTCTTTGTTACTTGGTGTAAGTGTATGTCTTTGTTACTTGGTGTAAGTGTATGTCTTTGTTACTTGGTGTCAGTGTATGTCTTTGTTACTTGGTGTAAGTGTGTGTCTGTGTTACTGAGTATCAGTGTATGTCATTGTTACTTGGTGTAAATGTGTGTCTGTGTCACTGGGTATCAGTGTATGTCTTTGTTACTTCGTGTCAGTGTATGTCTTTGTTACTTGGTGTCAGTGTATGTCTTTGTTACTTGGTGTAAGTGTGTGTCTGTGTCACTGGGTATCAGTGTGTGTCCTTGTTACTTGGTGTCAGTGTATGTCTTTGTTACTTGGTGTCAGTGTCTGTCTTTGTTACTTGGTGTAAGCGTGTGTCTGTGTTACTGGGTATCAGTGTATGTCTTTGTTACTTGGTTTCAGTGTATGCCTGTGTTACCTGGTGTTAGTGTGTGTCTTTGTTACTTGGTGTCAGTGTATGTCTGTGTTACTTGGTGTTAGTGTGTGTCTTTGTTACTTGGTGTCAGTGTATGTCTGTGTTACTTGGTGTTAGTGTGTGTCTTTGTTACTTGGTGTCAGTGTATGTCTTTGTTACTTGGTGTCATTGTATGTCTTTGTGACTTGGTGTTAGTGTGTGTCTGTGGTACTGGGTATCAGTGTCTGTCTTTGTTACTTGGAGTAAGTGTGTGTCTGTGCTACTGGGTATCAGTGTATGTCTTTGTTACTTGGTGTAAGTGTGTGTCTGTGTTATTGGGTATCAGTGTATGTCGTTGTTACTTGGTGACTGTGTATGTCTTTGAAACTTGGTGTCAGTGTGTGTCTTTGTTACTTCTTGTCAGTGTGTGTCTTTGTTACTAGGTGTCAGTGTTTGTCTTTGTTACTGGGAGTCAGTGTATGTCTTTGTGACTTGCTGTTAGTGTGTGTCTGTGGTACTGGGTATCAGTGTCTGTCTTTGTTACTTGGAGTAAGTGTGTGTCTGTGCTACTGGGTATCAGTGTATGTCTTTGTTACTTGGTGTCTGTGTATGTCTGTGTACTTGGTGTAATTGTGTGTCTTTGTTACTTGGTGTCAGTGTATGTCTGTGTTACTTGGTGTAAGTGTATGTCTTTGATACTTCGTGTCAGTGTATGTCTTTGTTACTGGCTGAAAGTGTATGTCTTTGTTACTTGGTGTCAGTGCATGTCTTTGTTACTTCGTGTAAGTGTATGTCTTTGTTACTTGGTGTCAGTGTATGTCTTTGTTACTTGGTGTAAGTGTGTGTCTGTGTTACTGGGTATCAGTGTATGTCTTTGTTACTTGGTGTCAGTGTATGTCTTTGTTACATGGTGTCAGTGTATGTCTGTGTTACTTGGTGTAAGTGCGTGTCTGTGTTACTGGGTATCAGTGTATGTCTTTGTAACTTGGTGTCAGTGTATGTCTTTGTTACTTGGTGTAAGTGTATGTCTTTGTTACTTGTTGTCAGTGTATGTCTGTGTTACTTGGTGTAAGTGTGTGTCTTAGTTACTTGGTGTCAGTGTATGTCTTTGTTACTTGGTGCAAGTTTGTGTCTGTGTCACTGGGTATCAGTGTGTGTCCTTGTTACTTGGTGTCAGTGTATGTCTTTGTTACTTGGTGTCAGTGTCTGTCTTTGTTACTTGGTGTAAGCGTGTGTCTGTGTTACTGGGTGTAAGTGTATGTCTGTGATACTTGGTGTAAGTGTATGTCTTTGTTACTTGGTGTCAGTGTATGTCTTTGTTACTTGGTGTAAGTGTATGTATTTGTTACTTGGTGTCAGTGTATGTCTTTGTTACTTGGTGTAAGTGTGTGCCTGTGTTGCTGGGTATCAGTGTATGTCTTTGTTACTTGGTGTAAGTGTGTGTCTGTGTTACTGGGTATCAGTTTCAATCTTTTTCTCTTGGTGTCTGTGTATGTCTTTGTTGCTTGGTGTCAGTGTATGTCTTTGTTACTTGGTGTCAGTGTATGTCTGTGTTACTTGGTGTAAGTGTGTGTCTGTGTTACTGGGTATCAGTGTATGTCTTTGTTACCTGGTGTAAGTGTAAGTCTTTGTTACTTGGTTTCAGTGTATGTCTTTGTTCCTTGGTGTAAGTGTGTGTCTGTGTTACTGGGTATCAGTGTATGTCTTTGTTACTTGGTGTCTGTGCATGTCTTTGTTACTTGGTGTCAGTGTATGTCTTTGTTACTTGGTGTCAGTGAATGTCTTTGATACTGCATGTCAGTGTATGCTTTTGTTCATGGGTGTCAGTAAATGTCTTTGTTACTTGGTGTCCGTGTGTGTCTATCTTACTGGGTGTCAGTGTATGTCTTTGTTACTGGGTGTCAGTGTATGCCTTTGTTAGTTGGTGTCGGTGTATGTCTTTGTTGCTTGGTGTAGCTGTGTGTCTGTGTCACTTGGTGTCAGTGTGTTAGTTTGTGTTACTGTGTGTCAGTGTGTGTCTGTGTTACTTGGTGTAAGTGTGTGTCTTTGTTGCTGGGTGTCAGTGTATGTCTTTGTTCCTTGGTGTCAGTGTATGTCTGTGTCACTTGGTGTCAGTGTGTTAGTTTGTGTTACTGTGTGTCAGTGTGTGTCTGTGTTACTTGGTGTAAGTGTGTGTCTTTGTTACTGGGTGTCAGTGCATGTCTTTATTGGTTGGTGGAAGTGTGTCTCTGTGTTTCTGGGTATCAGTGATTAGATTAGATTAGAGATACAGCACTGAAACAGGCCCTTCGGCCCACCGAGTCTGTGCCCAACATCAACCACCCATTTATACTAATCCTACACTAATCCCATATTCCGACCACATCCCCACCTGACCTTATATTTCCCTACCACCAACCTATACTAGTGACAATTTATAATGGCCTATTTACCTACCAACCTGCAAGTCTTTTGGCTTGTGGGAGGAAACCGGAGCACCCGGAGAAAACCCACGCAGACACAGGGAGAACTTGCAAACTCCGCACAGGCAGTACCCAGAATCGAACCCGGGTCCCTGGAGCTGTGAGGCTGCGGTGCTAACCACTGCGCCACTGTGCCGCCCCAAAACAGTGTCTGTCTTTTTAACTTGGTGTTTGTGTGTGTCTGTGTTACTGGGTATCAGTGCATGTCTTTGTTAATTGGTGTCACTGTATGTCTGTGTTACTTGGTGTAAGTGTGTGTCTGTGTTACTGGGTGTCAGTGTATGTCTTTGTTACTTGGTGTCAGTGTATGTCTGTGTTACTTGGTGTAAGTGTGTGTCTGTGTTACTGAGTATCAGTGTATGTCTATGTTCCATGGTGTAAGTGTGTGTCTGTGTGACTGGGTATCAGTGTATGTCTTTGTAACTTGCTGTCAGTGTATGTCTTTGTTACTTGGTGTCAGTGTATGTCTTTGTTACTTGGTGTAAGTGTGTGTCTGTGTTACTGAGTATCAGTGTATGTCTTTGTTCCATGGTGTAAGTGTGTGTCTGTGTGACTGGGTATCAGTGTATGTCTTTGTTACTTGCTGTCAGTGTATGTCTTTGTTACTTGATGTCAGTGTATGTCTTTGTTACTGGGTGTCATTGTATGTTTTTGTTAATGGGTGTCAGTGTATGTCTTTGTTACTTGGTATCCGTGTGTCTGTGTTACTGGGTGTCAGTGTATGTCTTTGTTACTGTGTGTCAGTGTATGCCTTTGTTACTTGCTATCCGTGTGTGTCTGTGTAACTGAGTATTAGTGTATGTCTTTGTTACTTGGTGTAAGTGTGTGTCTGTGTTACTGGGTATCAGTGTAAGTCTTTGTTACTTGGTGTCAGTGTATGTCTTTGTTACTTGGTGTGAGTGTCTGTCTGTGTTACTGGGTATCAGTGAATTTCTTTGTTATTTGGTGTCAGTGTATTTCCTTGTTACTTGGTGTAAGTGTGTGTCTGTGTTACTGAGTATCAGTATATGTCTTTGTAACTTGGTGTCAGTGTATGTCTTTGTTACTTGGTGTAAGTGTATGTCTTTGTTACTTGTTGTCAGTGTATGTCTGTGTTACTTGGTGTAAGTGTGTGTCTTAGTTACTTGGTGTCAGTGTATGTCTTTGTTACTTGGTGTAAGTGTGTGTCTGTGTTACTGGGTATCAGTGTAAGTCTTTGTTACTTGGTGTCAGTGTATGTCTTTGTTACTTGGTGTGAGTGTGTGTCTGTGTTACTGGGTATCAGTATCTGTCTTTGTTACTTGGTGTCAGTGTATGTCTTTGTTACTTGGTGTAAGTGTATGTCTTTGTTACTTGGTGTCTGTGTATGTCTGTGTTACTTGGTGTAAGTGTATGTCTTTGTTACTTGGTGTAAGTGTATGTCTTTGTTACTTGGTGTAAGTGTGTGCCTGTGTTGCTGGGTATCAGTGTATGTCTTTGTTACTTGGTGTAAGTGTGTGTCTGTGTTACTGAGTATCAGTGTATGTCTTTGTTCCATGGTGTAAGTGTGTGTCTGTGTGACTGGGTATCAGTGTATGTCTTTGTTACTTGCTGTCAGTGTATGTCTTTGTTACTTGATGTCAGTGTATGTCTTTGTTACTGGGTGTCATTGTATGTTTTTGTTAATGGGTGTCAGTGTATGTCTTTGTTACTTTGTATCCGTGTGTCTGTGTTACTGGGTGTCAGTGTATGTCTTTGTTACTGTGTGTCAGTGTATGCCTTTGTTACTTGCTATCCGTGTGTGTCTGTGGAACTGAGTATTAGTGTATGTCTTTGTTACTTGGTGTAAGTGTGTGTCTGTGTTACTGGGTATCAGTGTAAGTCTTTGTTACTTGGTGTCAGTGTATGTCTTTGTTACTTGGTGTGAGTGTGTGTCTGTGTTACTGGGTATCAGTGAATTTCTTTGTTATTTGGTGTCAGTGTATGTCCTTGTTACTTGGTGTAAGTGTGTGTCTGTGTTACTGGGTATCAGTGTATGTCTTTGTAACTTGGTGTCAGTGTATGTCTTTGTTACTTGGTGTAAGTGTATGTCTTTGTTACTTGTTGTCAGTGTATGTCTGTGTTACTTGGTGTAAGTGTATGTCTTTGATACTTGGTGTCAGTGTATGTCTTTGACACTTGGTGTAAGTGTCTGTCTGTGTTACTGGGTATCAGTGTCTGTCTTTGTTACTTGGTGTCTGTGTATGTCTTTGTTACTTGGTGTAAGTGTATGTCTTTGTTACTTGGTGTCAGTGTATGTCTGTGTTACTTGGTGTAAGTGTATGTCTTTGTTACTTGGTGTCAGTGTATGTCTTTGTTACTTGGTGTAAGTGTATGTATTTGTTACTTGGTGTCAGTGTATGTCTTTGTTACTTGGTGTCAGTGTATGTCTTTGTTACTTGGTGTAAGTGTGTGTCTGTGTCACTGGGTATCAGTGTATGTCCTTGTTACTTGGTGTCAGTGTATGTCTTTGTTACTTGGTGTAAGTGTGTGTCTGTGTTACTGGGTATCAGTTTCAATCTTTTTCTCTTGGTGTCTGTGTATGTCTTTGTTGCTTGGTGTCTGTGTATGTCTTTGTTACTTGGTGTCAGTGTATGTCTTTGTTACTTGGTGTAAGTGTGTGTCTGTGTTACTGGGTATCAGTTTCAATCTTTTTCTCTTGGTGTCTGTGTATGTCTTTGTTGCTTGGTGTCAGTGTATGTCTTTGTTACTTGGTGTAAGTGTGTGTCTGTGTCACTGGGTATCAGTGTATGTCCTTGTTACTTGGTGTCAGTGTATGTCTTTGTTACTTGGTGTAAGTGTGTGTCTGTGTTACTGGGTATCAGTTTCAATCTTTTTCTCTTGGTGTCAGTGTATGTCTGTGTTACTTGGTGTAAGTGTGTGTCTGTGTTACTGGGTATCAGTGTATGTCTTTGTTACCTGGTGTAAGTGTAAGTCTTTGTTACTTGGTTTCAGTGGATGTCTTTGTTACTTGGTGTACGTGTGTGTCTGTGTTACTGAGTATCAGTGTATGTCTTTCTTCCTTGGTGGAAGTGTGTGTCTGTGTTACTTGGTGTCTGTGCATGTCTTTGTTACTTGGTGTCAGTGTATGTCTTTGTTACTTGGTGTCAGTGTATGTCTTTGATACTGCATGTCAGTGTATGTTTTTGTTAATGGGTGTCAGTATATGTCTTTGTTACTGGGTGTCAGTGTATGCCTTTGTTAGTTGGTGTCGGTGTATGTCTTTGTTACTTGGTGTAGGTGTGTGTCTGTGTAACTGAGTATCAGTGTATGTCTTTGTTCCTTGGTGTCAGTGTATGTCTGTGTCACTTGGTGTCAGTGTGTTAGTTTGTGTTACTGTGTGTCAGTGTTTGTCCTTGTTACTTGGTGTAAGTGTGTGTCTGTGTTACTGGGTGTCAGTGTGTGCCTTTGTTACTTGGTGTCAGTGTGTGCCTTTGTTACTTGGTGTCATTGTGTGACTTTGTTACTGGGTGTCATTGTCTGTCACTGTTACTTTTTGTAAATGTGTGTCTGTGTTACTGGGTATCAGTGTAAGTCTTTGTTACTTGGTGTCCGTGTATGTCTGTGTTACTTGGTGTAAGTGTGTGTCTTTGTTACTTGGTGTCAGTGCATGTCTGTGTTACTTGGTGTAAGTGTGTGTCTTTGTTACTTGGTGTCAGTGTATGTCTTTGTTACTTGGTGTCATTTTATGTCTTTGTTACATGGTGTAAGTGTGTGTCTGTGTCACTGGGTATCAGTGTATGTCTTTGTTATTTGGTGTCTGTGTATGTCTGTGATACTTGGTGTAAGTGTGTGTCTGTGTTGCTGGATATCAGTGTATGTCTTTGTTACTTGGTGTATGTGAGTGTCTGTGTTATTGGGTATCAGTGTATGTCGTTGTTACTTGATGACTGTGTATGTCTTTGTTACTTGGTGTCAGTGTGTGTCTTTGTTACTTCGTGTCAGTGTGTGTCTTTGTTAATGGGTGTCTGTGTTTGTCTTTGTTACTGGGTGTCAGTGTATGTCTTTGTGACTTGGTGTTAGTGTGTGTCTGTGGTACTGGGTATCAGTGTCTGTCTTTGTTACTTGGAGTAAGTGTGTGTCTGTGTTACTGGGTATCAGTGTATGTCTGTGTACTTGGTGTAAGTGTGTGTTTTTGTTACTTGGTGTCAGTGTGTGTCTGTGTTACTTGGTGTAAGTGTACGTCTTTGTTACTTGGTGTCAGTGTATGTCTTTGTTACTGGGTGTAAGTGTATGCCTCTGTTACTTGGTGTAAGTGTGTGTCTTTGTTACTTGGTGTAAGTGTATGTCTTTGTTACTTGGTGTCAGTGTAAGTCTCTGTTACTTGGTGTAAGTGTGTGTCTGTGTTACTGTGTATCTTTGTATGTCTTTGTTAGTTGGTGTCATTGTCTGTCTTTGTTACTTTGTGCAAGTGTGTGTGTGTGTTACTGGGTATCAGTGTATGTCTTTGTTACTTGGTGTCAATGTATGTCTTTGTTACTTGTTGTCAGTGTATGTCTGTGTTACTTGGTGTAAGTGTGTGTCTGTGTTACTGGGTATCAGTTTATGTCTTTGTTACTTGGTGTCAGTGTATGTCTTTCTTACTTGGTGTCAGTGTATGTCTTTGTTACTTGGTGTCAGTGTATGTCTGTGTTACTTGGTGTAAGTGTATGTCTGTGTTACTTGGTGTAAGTGTATGTCTTTGTTACTTGGTGTCAGTGGATGTCTTTGTTACTTGGTGTAAGTGTATGTCTTTGTTACTTGGTGTCAGTGTATGTCTTTGTTACTTGGTGTAAGTGTATGTCTTTGCTACTTGCTGTCAGTGTATGTCTTTTGATACTTGGTGTATGTGTATGTCTGTGTTACTGGGTATCAGTGTCTGTCTTTGTTACTTAGTGTCTGTGTATGTCTTTGTTAGTTGGTGCAAGTGTATGTCTTTGTTACTTGGTGTCAGTGTATGTCTGTGTTACTTTGTGTAAGTGTATGTCTTTGTTACTTTGTGTCAGTGTATGTCTTTGTTCCTTGGTGTAAGTGTATGTCTTTGTTACTTGGTGTAAGTGTGTGCCTGTGTTGCTAGGTATCAGTGTATGTCTTTGTTACTTGGTGTAAGTGTGTTTCTGTGTTACTGGGTATCAGTGTCTGTCTTTGTTTCTTGGTGTCTGTGTGTGTCTTTGTTACTTGGTGTAAGTGAGTGTCTTTGTTACTTGGTGTCAGTGTGTGTCTTTGTTACTGCGTATCAGTGTTTGTCTTTGTTACTGGGTGTCAGTGTATGTCCTTGTGACTTGGTGTTATTGTGTGTCTGTGTTACTGGGTTTCAGTGTCTGTCTTTGTTACTTGGTGTAATTGTGTGTCTGTGTTACTGGGTATCAGTGAATGTCCTTGTTACTTGGTGTCAGTGTATGTCTTTGTTACTTGGTGTAAGTGTGTGTCTGTGTTACTGGGTATCAGTTTCAATCTTTTTCTCTTGGTGTCTGTGTATGTCTTTGTTGCTTGGTGTCAGTGTATGTCTTTGTTACTTGGTGTCAGTGTATGTCTGTGTTACTTCGTGTAAGTGTGTGTCTGTGTTACTGGGTATCAGTGTATGTCTTTGTTTCCTGGTGTAAGTGTAAGTCTTTGTTACTTGGTTTCAGTGTATGTCTTTGTTACTTGGTGTACGTGTGTGTCTGTGTTACTGAGTATCAGTGTATGTCTTTCTTCCTTGGTGGAAGTGTGTGTCTGTGTTACTTGGTGTCTGTGCATGTCTTTGTTACTTGGTGTCAGTGTATGTCTTTGTTACTTGGTGTCAGTGTATGTCTTTGATACTGCATGTCAGTGTATGTTTTTGTTAATGGATGTCAGTATATGTCTTTGTTACTGGGTGTCAGTGTATGCCTTTGTTAGTTGGTGTCGGTGTATGTCTTTGTTACTTGGTGTAGGTGTGTGTCTGTGTAACTGAGTATCAGTGTATGTCTTTGTTCCTTGGTGTCAGTGTATGTCTGTGTCACTTGGTGTCAGTGTGTTAGTTTGTGTTACTGTGTGTCAGTGTATGTCCTTGTTACTTGGTGTAAGTGTGTGTCTGTGCTACTGGGTATCAGTGTATGTCTTTGTTACTTGGCGTCAGTGTGTGCCTTTGTTACTTGGTGTCATTGTGTGACTTTGTTACTGGGTGTCAGTGTATGCCTATGTTACTGGGTGCAAGTGTGTGTATGAGTTACTGGGTATCAGTGTCTGTCACTGTTACTTTTTGTAAATGTGTGTCTGTGTTACTGGGTATCAGTGTAAGTCTTTGTTACTTGGTGTCCGTGTATGTCTGTGTTACTTGGTGTAAGTGTGTGTCTTTGTTACTTGGTGTCAGTGCATGTCTGTGTTACCTGGTGTAAGTGTGTGTCTTTGTTACTTGGTGTCAGTGTATGGCTTTGTTACTTGGTGTCATTTTATGTCTTTGTTACATAGTGTAAGTGTGTGTCTGTGTCACTGGGTATCAGTGTATGTCTTTGTTATTTGGTGTCTGTGTATGTCTGTGATACTTGGTGTAAGTGTGTGTCTGTGTTGCTGGGTATCAGTGTATGTCTTTGTTACTTGGTGTATGTGTGTGTCTGTGTTATTGGGTATCAGTGTATGTCGTTGTTACTTGATGACTGTGTATGTCTTTGTTACTTGGTGTCAGTGTGTGTCTTTGTTACTTCGTGTCAGTGTGTGTCTTTGTTAATGGGTGTCTGTGTTTGTCTTTGTCACTGGGTGTCAGTGTATGTCTTTGTGACTTGGTGTTAGTGTGTGTCTGTGGTACTGGGTATCAGTGTCTGTCTTTGTTACTTGGATTAAGTGTGTGTCTGTGTTACTGGGTATCAGTGCATGTCTGTGTACTTGGTGTAAGTGTGTGTCTTTGTTACTTGGTGTCAGTGTGTGTCTGTGTTACTTGGTGTAAGTGTATGTCTTTGTTACTTGGTGTCAGTGTATGTCTTTGTTACTGGGTGTAAGTGTATGCCTCTGTTACTTGGTGTAAGTGTGTGTCTTTGTTACTTGGTGTAAGTGTATGTCTTTGTTACTTGGTGTCAGTGTAAGTCTCTGTTACTTTGTGCAAGTGTGTGTGTGTGTTACTGGGTATCAGTGTATGTCTTTGTTACTTGGTGTCAATGTATGTCTTTGTTACTTGGTGTCAGTGTATGTCTGTGTTACTTGGTGTAAGTGTGTGTCTGTGTTACTGGGTATCAGTTTATGTCTTTGTTACTTGGTGTCAGTGTATGTCTTTGTTACTTGGTGTAAGTGTATGTCTTTGTTACTTGGTGTCAGTGTATGTCTGTGTTACTTGGTGTAAGTGTATGTCTGTGTTACTTGGTGTAAGTGTATGTCTTTGTTACTTGGTGTCAGTGGATGTCTTTGTTACTTGGTGTAAGTGTATGTCTTTGTTACTTGGTGTCAGTGTATGTCTTTGTTACTTGGTGTAAGTGTATGTCTTTGCTACTTGCTGTCAGTGTATGTCTTTTGATACTTGGTGTAAGTGTATGTCTGTGTTACTTGGTGTAAGTGTATGTCTTTGTTACTTGGTGTAAGTGTATGTCTGTGTTACTTTGTGTCAGTGTATGTCCTTGTTCCTTGGTGTAAGTGTATGTCTTTGTTACTTGGTGTAAGTGTGTTTCTGTGTTACTGGGTATCAGTGTCTGTCTTTGTTTCTTGGTGTCTGTGTGTGTCTTTGTTACTTGGTGTAAGTGAGTGTCTTTGTTACTTGGTGTCAGTGTGTGTCTTTGTTACTGCGTGTCAGTGTTTGTCTTTGTTACTGGGTGTCAGTGTATGTCTTTGTGACTTGGTGTTAGTGTGTGTCTGTGTTACTGGGTTTCAGTGTCTGTCTTTGTTACTTGGTGTAATTGTCTGTCTTTGTTACTGGGTATCAGTGAATGTCCTTGTTACTTGGTGTCAGTGTATGTCTTTGTTACTTGGTGTAAGTGTGTGTCTGTGTTACTGGGTATCAGTTTCAATCTTTTTCTCTTGGTGTCTGTGTATGTCTTTGTTGCTTGGTGTCAGTGTATGTCTTTGTTACTTGGTGTCAGTGTATGTCTGTGTTACTTGGTGTAAGTGTGTGTCTGTGTTACTGGGTATCAGTGTATGTCTTTGTTACCTGGTGTAAGTGTAAGTCTTTGTTACTTGGTTTCAGTGTATGTCTTTGTTACTTGGTGTACGTGTGTGTCTGTGTTCCTGGTTGTCATTGCATGTCTTTGTTGCTGTTCATCAGTGTGTGTTACTGGGTGTCAGTCTGTGTCTGTGACACTAGGTGTCAGTATTTAGTTTAGTTTAGAGGTACAGCACTTCAACAGGCCCTTCTGCCCACCGAGTCTGTGCCGACCATCAACCACCAATTTCTACTCATCCTACACCAATTCCGTATTCCTATCACATCCCCACCGGTCCCTATATATTTCCCTGCCACCTACCTATACTAGGGGCAATTTATGATGGCCAATTAACCTATCAACCTGCAAGTCTTTGGCATTTGGGAGGAAACCGGAGAACCCGGAGGAAACCCACGCAGACACAGGGAGAACTTGCAAACTCCGCACAGGCAGTACCCAGCAACGAACCCGGTTCCTTGGAGCTCTGAGGCTGCAGTGCTAACCTCTGCGCCACTGTGCCGCCCAGTGTGTGTCTGTGTTACTGGGTGTCAGTGTATGTCTTTGTTACTTGGTGTCAGTGTATGTCTTTGTGACTTGGTGTGAGTGTATGTCTTTGTTACTTGGTGTCATTGTATGTGTTTGTGACTTGGTGTCACTGTATGTCTTTGTTACTTGGTGTAAGTGTATGTCAAAATACTTGGTGTAAGTGTATGTCTGTGTTACTTGGTGTAAGTGTATGTCTTTGTTAATTCGTGTAAGTGTGTGTCTTTGTTACTTGGTGTCACTGTATGTCTTTGTTACTTGGTGTAAGTGTATGTCAAAATACTTGGTGTAAGTTTATGTCTGTGATACTTGGTGTAAGTGTATGTCTTTGTTACTTCGTGTAAGTGTGTGTCTTTCTTACTTGGTGTCAGTGTATGTCTGTGTTACTTGGTGTAAGTGCGTGTCTGTGTTACTGGGTGTCATTGTGTGTCTGTGTTACTTGGTGTAAGTGTGTGTCTTTGTTACTTGGTGTCCTTGTGTGTCTGTGTTACTGGGTGTCAGTGTATGTCTTTGTTACTTGTTGTAAGTGTGTGTCTGTGTTACTGGGTATCAGTGTTTGTCTTTGTTACTTGGTGTAAGTGTGTGTCTGTGTTACTGGGTATCAGTGTATGTCTTTGTTACTTGGTGTCAGTGTATGTCAAAATACTTGGTGTAATTGTCTGTCTTTGTTACTGGGTATCAGTGTATGACTTTGTGACTTGCTGTCAGGGTATGTCTTTGTTACTTGGTGTAAGTGTGTGTCTGTGTTACTGGGTATCAGTGTATGTCTTTATGACTTGGTATCAGTGTATGTCTTTGTTACTGGGTGTCAGTGTGTGTCTGTGTTACTGGGTTTCAGTGTATGTCATTGTGACTTGGTATCAGTGTCCGTCTTTGTTACTGGGTGTCAGTGTGTGTCTGTGTTACTGGGTTTCAGTGTATGTCTTTGTGACTTGCTCTCAGTGTATGTCTTTGTTGCTGGTTTTCAATGTGTGTCTGTGTTCCTGGGTGTCAGTGTGTGTCTTTGTGACTTGGTGTCAGTGTATGTCTGTGTTACTTGGTGTCAGTGTATGTCTGTGTTTCTTGGTATAAGTGTGTGTCTGTGCATCAGTGTATGTCTTTGTGACTTGGTGTCAGTGCATGTCTTTGTTACTGTGTGTCAGTGTATTTCTGTGTTACTGGGGGTCAGTGTGTTTCTGTGTTACTGGGGGTCAGTGTATGTCTTTGTTACTTGGTATCAGTGTATGTCTTTGTTACTTGGTATCAGTGTATGTCTTTGTGACTTGGTGTCAGTGTATGTCTTTGTTACTGGTGTCAGTGTGTGTCTTTGTGACTTGGTGTCAGTGTATGTCTTTGTTACTAGGTGTCAGTGTGTGTCTGTGAAACTGGGTATCAGTGTATGTCTTTGTTCCTTGGTGTCAGTGTATGTCTGTGTCACTTGGTGTAAGTGTGTGTCTGTGTATCAGTGTATGCCTTTGTGACTTGGTGTCAGTGTATGTCTTTGTTACTGGGTGTCATTGTGTGTCTTTGTGACTTGGTGTCCGTGTTTGCCTGTGTTACGGGGTGTAAGTGCATGTCTTTGTTACTTGGTGCCAGTGTATAACTGTGTTACTTGCTGTAAGTGTGTGTCTTTGTTACTTGGTGTAATTGTATGTCTTTGCTACTTGGTGTCAGTGTATGTCTGTGTTACTTGGTGTAAGTGTATGTCTTTGTTACTTGGTGCAAGTGTATGTCTGTCTAATTTGGTGTAAGTGTGTGTCTGTGTTACTGGGTATCAGTATATGTCTTTGTTACTTGGTGTCAGTGTATGTCTGTGTTACTTGGTGTAAGTTGGTGTCTGTGTTACTGGGTGTCAGTGTGTGTCTGTGTTACTGGGTGTCAGTTTTTGTCTGTGTTACTTGGTGTAAGTGTGTGCCTTTGTTACTTGGTGTCAGTTTATGTCTGTGTTACTTGGTGTAAGTGTGTGTCTGTGTTCCTGGGTGTCAGTTTGTGTCTGTGTTACTTGGTGTAATTGTGTGTCTTTGTTACTTGGTGTCCGTGTGTGTCTGTGTTACTGGGTGTCAGTGCATGTCTGTGTTACTTGATGCCAGTGTATGTCTTTGTTACTTGGTGTAAGTGTGTGTCTGTGTTACTGGTTATCAGTGTCTTTCTTTGTTACTTGGTGTAAGAGTGTGTCTTTGTTACTGGGTATCAGTATATGTCTTTGTTACTTGGTGTCAGTGTATGTCTGTGTTACTTGGTGTAAGTGTGTGTCTGTGTTACTGGGTGTCAGTGTGTGTCTTTGTTACTCGGTGTCAGTGTATGTGTTTGTTACTTGGTGTAAGTGTGTGTCTGTGTTACTGGGTATCAGTGTCTTTCTTTGTTACTTGGTTTAAGAGTGTGTCTTTGTTACTGGGTATCAGTGTATGTCTTTGTTACTTGGTGTCAGTGTATGTCTTTGTTACTGGGTGTCAGTGTTTTTCTGTGTTACTGGGTATCAGTGTATGTCTTTGTGACTTGGTGTCAGTGTATGTCTTTGTTACTGGGTGTCAGTGTGTGTCTTTGTGACTTGGTGTCAGTGTATGTCTTTGTTACTTGGTGTAAGTGCGTGTCTATGAAACTGGGTATCAGTGTATGCCTTTGTGACTTGGTGTCAGTGTATGTCTTTGTTACTGGGTGTCAGTGTGTGTCTTTGTGACTTGGTGTCCGTGTGTGTCTGTGTTACTGGGTGTAAGTGCATGTCTTTGTTACTTGGTGCCAGTGTATATCTGTGTTACTTGGTGTAAGTGTGTGTATTTGTTACTTGGTGTAATTGTATGTCTGTGTTACTTGGTGTCCGTGTATGTCTGTGTTACTTGGTGTAAGTGTATGTCTTTGTTACTTTGTGCAAGTGTATGTCTGTATAACTTGGTGTAAGTGTGTGTCTGTGTTACTGGGTATCAGTACATGTCTTTGTTACTTGGTGTCAGTGTATGTCTGTGTTACTTGGTGTAAGTGTGTGTCTGTGTTACTGGGTGTCAGTGTGTGTCTGTGTTACTGGGTGTCAGTTTTTGTCTGTGTTACTTGGTGTAAGTGTGTGCCTTTGTTACTTGGTGTCAGTGTATGTCTGTGTTACTTGGTGTAAGTGTGTGTCTGTGTTCCTGGGTGTCAGTTTGTGTCTGTGTTACTTGGTGTAAGTGTGTGTCTTTGTTACTTGGTGTCCGTGTTTGTCTGTGTTACTGGGTGTCAGTGCATGTCTTTGTTACTTGGTGCCAGTGTATATCTGTGTTACTTGGTGTAAGTGCGTGTCTTTGTTACTTGGTGTAATTGTATATCTTTGTTATTTTGTGTCAGTGTATGTCTGTGTTACTTGGTGTAAGTGTATGTCTTTGTTACTTGGTGTAAGTGTATGTCTGTGTTACTTGGTGTAAGTGTGTGTCTGTGTTACTGGGTATCAGTGTATGTGTTTGTTACTTGGTGTCAGTGTATGTCTGTGTTACTTGATGTAAGTGTGTGTCTGTGTTTCTGGGTGTCAGTGTGTGTCTGTGTTACTTGGTGTAAGTGTGTGTCTTTGTTACTTGGTGTCCATGTGTGTCTGTGTTACTGGGTGTCAGTGTATGTCTTTCTTAATGGGTGTCAGTGTATGTCTTTGTTACTTGGTGTAAGTGTGTGTCTGTGTTACTGGGTATCAGTGTCTGTCTTTGTTACTTGGTGTAAGTGTGTGTCTGTGTTCCAGGGTATCAGTGTATGTCTTTGTGACTTGATGTCAGTGTATGTCTTTGTTACTGGGTGTCAGTGTGTGTCTTTGTGATTTGGTGTCCGTGTGTGTCTGTGTTACTGCGTGTAAGTGCATGTCTTTGTTACTTGTTGCCAGTGTATATCTGTGTTACTTGGTGTAAGTGTGTGTCTTTGTTACTTGGTGTAATTGTATGTCTTTGTTACTTGGTGTCAGTGTATGTCTGTGTTACTTGGTGCACGTGTATGTCTGTCTAACTTGGTGTAAGTGTGTGTCTGTGTTACTGGGTATCAGTACATGTCTTTGTTAATTGGTGTCAGTGTATGTCTGTGTTACTTGGTGCAGTGTGTGTCTGTGTTACTGGGTGTCAGTGTGTGTCTGTGTTACTTGGTGTAAGTGTGTGTCTTTGTTACTTGGTGTCCGTGTGTGTCTGTGTTACTGGGTGTCAGTGTATGTCTTTGTTACTCGGTGTCAGTGTAAGTGTTTGTTACTTGGTGTAAGTGTGTGTCTGTGTTACTGGGTATCAGTGTCTTTCTTTGTTACTTGGTGTGAGAGTGTGTCTTTGTTACTGGGTATCAGTGTATGTCTTTGTTACTTGGTGTCAGTGTATGTCTTTGTTACTGCGTGTCAGTGTTTTTCTGTGTTACTGGGTATCAGTGTATGTCTTTGTGACTTGGTGTCAGTGTATGTCTTTGTTACTGGGTGTCAGTGTGTGTCTTTGTGACTTGGTGTCAGTGTATGACTTTGTTTCATGGTGTAAGTGTGTGTCTGTGAAACTGGGTATCAGTGTATGCCTTTGTGACTTGGTGTCAGTGTATGTCTTTGTTACTGGGTGTCAGTGTGTGTCTTTGTGACTTGGTGTCCGTGTGTGTCTGTGTTACTGGGTGTAAGTGCATGTCTTTGTTACTTGGTCCAGTGTATATCTGTGTTACTTGGTGTAAGTGTGTGTCTTTGTTACTTGGTGTAATTGTATGTCTTTGTTACTTGGTGTCAGTGTATGTCTGTGTTACTTGGTGTAAGTGTATGTCTTTGTTACTTTGTGCAAGTGTATGTCTGTATAACTTGGTGTAAGTGTGTGTCTGTGTTACTGGGTATCAGTACATGTCTTTGTTACTTGGTGTCAGTGTATGTCTGTGTTACTTGGTGTAAGTGTGTGTCTGTGTTACTGGGTGTCAGTGTGAGTCTGTGTTACTGGGTGTCAGTTTTTGTCTGTGTTACTTGGTGTAAGTGTGTGTCTTTGTTACTTGGTGTCAGTGTATGTCTGTGTTACTGGGTGTCAGTGCATGTCTTTGTTACTTGGTGCCAGTGTATATCTGTGTTACTTGGTGTATGTGCGTGTCTTTGTTACTTGGTGTAATTGTATATATTTGTAACTTTGTGTCAGTGTATGTCTGTGTTACTTGGTGTAAGTGTATGTCTTTGTTACTTGGTGTAAGTGTGTGTCTGTGTTACTTGGTGTAAGTGTGTGTCTGTGTTCCTTTGCATCAGTGTATGTCTGTGTTACTTGATGTAAGTGTGTGTCTGTGTTACTGGGTATCAGTGTATGTGTTTGTTACTTGGTGTCAGTGTATGTCTGTGTTACTTGATGTAAGTGTGTGTCTGTGTTTCTGGGTGTCAGTGTGTGTCTGTGTTACTTGGTGTAAGTGCATGTCTTTGTTACTTGGTGTCAGAGCATGTCTTTGTTACTTGGTGTAAGTGTGTGTCTGTGTTACTGGGTATCAGTGTCTGTCTTTGTTACTTGGTGTAAGTGTGTGTCTGTGTTCCAGGGTATCAGTGTATGTCTTTGTGACTTGATGTCAGTGTATGTCTTTGTTACTGGGTGTCAGTGTGTGTCTTTGTGATTTGGTGTCCGTGTGTGTCTGTGTTACTGCGTGTAAGTGCATGTCTTTGTTACTTGTTGCCAGTGTATATCTGTGTTACTTGGTGTAAGTGTGTGTCTTTGTTACTTGGTGTAATTGTATGTCTTTGTTACTTGGTGTCAGTGTATGTCTGTGTTACTTGGTGCACGTGTATGTCTGTCTAACTTGGTGTAAGTGTGTGTCTGTGTTACTGGGTATCAGTACATGTCTTTGTTAATTGGTGTCAGTGTATGTCTGTGTTACTTGGTGCAGTGTGTGTCTGTGTTACTGGGTGTCAGTGTGTGTCTGTGTTACTTGGTGTAAGTGTGTGTCTTTGTTTCTGGGTGTCAGTGTGTGTCTTTGTGACTTGGTGTCAGTGTATGTCTTTGTTACTTGGTGTAAGTGTGTGTCTGTGTTACTGGGTATCAGTGTATGTCTTTGTTAGTTGGTGTCAGTGTATGTCAAAATACTTGGTGTAAGTGTATGTCTTTGTTACTTGGTGTAATTGTCTGCCTTTGTTACTTGGTGTAAGTGTATGTCTTTGTTACTTTGTGCAAGTGTATGTCTGTATAACTTGGTGTAAGTGTGTGTCTGTGTTACTGGGTATCAGTGTCTGTCTTTGTTACTTGGTGTAAGTGTGTGTCTGTGTTACAGGGTATCAGTGTATGTCTTTGTTACTTGGTGCCAGTGTATGTCTGTGTTACTTGGAGTAAGTGTCTGTCTGTGTTACTGTTTATCACTGTATGTCTTTGTGACTTGGTGTCAGTGTATGTCTTTGTTTCTGGGTGTCAGTGTGTGTCTTTGTGACTTGGTGTCAGTGTATGTCTTTGTTACTTGGTGTAAGTGTGTGTCTGTGTTACTGGGTATCAGTGTATGTCTTTGTTAGTTGGTGTCAGTGTATGTCAAAATACTTGGTGTAAGTGTATGTCTTTGTTACTTGGTGTAATTGTCTGCCTTTGTTACTTGGTGTAAGTGTATGTCTTTGTTACTTTGTGCAAGTGTATGTCTGTATAACTTGGTGTAAGTGTGTGTCTGTGTTACTGGGTGTCAGTGTGTGTCTGTGTTACTGGGTGTCAGTTTTTGTCTGTGTTACTTGGTGTAAGTGTGTGTCTTTGTTACTTGGTGTCAGTGTATGTCTGTGTTACTGGGTGTCAGTGCATGTCTTTGTTACTTGGTGCCAGTGTATATCTGTGTTACTTGGTGTATGTGCGTGTCTTTGTTACTTGGTGTAATTGTATATGTTTGCTACTTTGTGTCAGTGTATGTCTGTGTTACTTGGTGTAAGTGTATGTCTTTGTTACTTGGTGTAAGTGTGTGTCTGTGTTACTTGGTGTAAGTGTGTGTCTGTGTTCCTTGGCATCAGTGTATGTCTGTGTTACTTGATGTAAGTGTGTGTCTGTGTTACTGGGTATCAGTGTGTGTCTGTGTTACTTGGTGTAAGTGCATGTCTTTGTTACTTGGTGTCAGAGCATGTCTTTGTTACTTGGTGTCAGTGTGTGTCTGTGTTACTGGGTATCAGTGCATGTCTTTGTTACTTGGTGTCAGTGTATGTCTGTGTTACTTGGTGCAGTGTGTGTCTGTGCTACTGGGTGTCAGTGTGTGTCTGTGTTACTTGGTGTAAGTGTGTGTCTTTGTTACTTGGTGTCCGTGTGTGTCTGTGTTACTGGGTGTCAGTGTATGTCTTTGTTACTCGGTGTCAGTTGTATGTCTTTGTTACTTGGTGTAAGTGTGTGTCTGTGTTACTGGGTATCAGTGTCTTTCTTTGTTACTTGGTGTAAGTGTGTGTCTGTGTTACTGGGTATCAGTGTCTTTCTTTGTTACTTGGTGTAAGAGTGTGTCTTTGTTACTGGGTATCAGTGTATGTCTTTGTTGCTTGGTGTCAGTGTAAGTCTTTGTTACTGGGTGTCAGTGTTTTTCTGTGTTACTGGGTATCAGTGTATGTCTTTGTGACTTGTTGTCAGTGTATGTCTTTGTTCCTGGGTGTCAGTGTGTGTCTTTGTGACTTGGTGTCAGTGCATGTCTTTGTTACTTGGTGTAAGTGTGTGTCTGTGAAAGTGGGTATCAGTGTATGCCTTTGTGACTTGGTGTCAGTGTATGTCTTTGTTACTGGGTGTCAGTGTGTGTCTTTGTGACTTGGTGTCCGTGTGTTTCTGTGTTACTGGGTGTAAGTGCATGTCTTTGTTACTTGGTGCCAGTGTATATCTGTGTTACTTGATGTAAGTGTGTGCCTTTGTTACTTGGTGTAATTGTATGTCTTTGTTACTTGGTGTCAATGTATTTCTGTGTTACAGGGTATCAGTGTATGTCTTTGTGACTTGGTATCAGTGTATGTCTTTGTTACTGGGTGTCAGTGTGTGTCTGTGTTCCTGGGTATCAGTGTATGTCTTTGTTTCTGGGTGTCAGGATGAGTCTTTGTGACTTGTGTCAGTGTATGTCTTTGTTACTTGGTGTAAATGTGTGTCTGTGCTACTGGGTATCAGTGTATGTCTTTGTTACTTTGTGCAAGTGTATGTCTGTCTAACTTGGTGTAAGTGTGTGTCTGTGTTACTGGGTATCAGTACATGTCTTTGTTACTTGGTGTCAGTGTATGTCTGTGTTACTTGGTGTAAGTGTGTGCCTTTGTTAATTGGTGTCAGTGTATGTCTGTGTTACTTGGTGTAAGTGTGTGTCTGTGTTCCTGGGTGTCAGTTTGTGTCTGTGTTACTTGGTGTAAGTGTGTGTCTTTGTTACTTGGTGTCCGTGTGTGTCTGTGTTACTGGGTGTCAGTGCATGTCTTTGTTACTTGGTGCCAGTGTGTATCTGTGTTACTTGGTGTAAGTGCGTGTCTTTGTTACTTGGTGTCAGTGTATGTCTGTGTTACTTGGTGTAAGTGTATGTCTTTGTTACTTGGTGTAAGTGTGTGTCTGTGTTACTTGGTGTAAGTGTGTGTCTGTGTTCCTTGGCATCAATGTATGTCTGTGTTACTTGGTGTAAGTGTGTGTCTGTGTTCCTGGGTGTCAGTTTGTGTCTGTGTTACTTGGTGTAAGTGTGTGTCTTTGTTACTTGGTGTCCGTGTGTGTCTGTGTTACTGGGTGTCAGTGCATGTCTTTGTTACTTGGTGCCAGTGTATATCTGTGTTACTTGGTGTAAGTGCGTGTCTTTGTTACTTGGTGTAATTGTATATCTTTGTTACTTGGTGTCAGTGTATGTCTGTGTTACTTGGTGTAAGTGTATGTCTTTGTTACTTGGTGTAAGTGTGTGTCTGTGTTACTTGGTGTAAGTGTGTGTCTGTGTTCCTTGGCATCAATGTATGTCTGTGTTACTTGGTGTAAGTGTGTGTCTGTGTTACTGGGTATCAGTGTATGTGTTTGTTACTTGGTGTCAGTGTATGTCTGTGTTACTTGGTGTAAGTGTGTGTCTGTGTTTCTGGGTGTCAGTGTGTGTCTGTGTTACTTGGTGTAAGTGTGTGTCTTTGTTACTTGGTGTCCATGTGTGTCTGTGTTACTGGGTGTCAGTGTATGTCTTTCTTAATGGGTGTCAGTGTATGTCTTTGTTACTTGGTGTAAGTGTGTGTCTGTGTTACTGGGTATCAGTGTCTGTCTTTGTTACTTGGTGTAAGTGTGTGTCTGTGTTACAGGGTATCAGTGTATGTCTTTGTTACTTGGTGCCAGTGTATGTCTGTGTTACTTGGAGTAAGTGTCTGTCTGTGTTACTGTTTATCACTGTATGTCTTTGTGACTTGGTGTCAGTGTATGTCTTTGTTTCTGGGTGTAAGTGTGTGTCTTTGTGACTTGGTGTCAGTGTATGTCTTTGTTACTTGGTGTAAGTGTGTGTCTGTGTTTCTGGGTATCAGTGTATGTCTTTGTTACTTGGTGTCAGTGTATGTCAAAATACTTGGTGTAAGTGTATGTCTTTGTTACTTGGTGTAATTGTCTGCCTTTGTTACTTGGTGTAAGTGTATGTCTTTGTTACTTGGTGTCAGTGTATGTCTTTGTTTCTTGGTGTCAGTGTGTGTCTGTGTTACTGGCTATCAGTGTATGTCTTTGTGACTTGGTATCAGTGTATGTCTTTGTGACTTGGTGTCAGTGTATCTCTTTGTTACCGGGTGTCAGTGTTTGTCTGTGTTACTTGGTGTCAGTGTATGTCTTTGTTACTGTTTATTAGTGTTTCTCTGTGTCACTGGGTGTCAGTGTGTGGTTGTTTGTGTTACTGGGTGTCAGTGTATGTCTTTGTTACTTGGTGAAGAGTGTGTCTGTGTTACTGGGTATCAGTGTCTGTCTTTGTTACTTGGTGTAAGTGTGTGTCTTTGTTACTTGGTGTAATTGTATGTCTTTGTTACTTGGTGTCAGTGTATGTCTGACTTACTTGGTGTAAGTGTGTGTCTGTGTTACTGGGAGTGTGTGTGTCTGTGTTACCTGGTGTAAGTGTGTGTCTTTGTTACTTGGTGTCCGTGTGTGTCTATGTTACTGGGTGTCAGTGTATGTCTTTGTTACTTGTTGCCAGTGTATATCTGTGTTACTTGGTGTAAGTGTGTGTCTTTGTTACTTGGTGTAATTGCATGTCTTTGTTACTTGGTGTCAGTGTATGTCTGTGTTACTTGGTGTAAGTGTGTGTCTGTGTTACTGGGTATCAGTATATGTCTGTGTTACTGGGTGTCAGTTTGTGTCTGTGTTACTTGGTGTAAGTGTGTGCCTTTGTTACTTGGTGTCCATGTGTGTCTGTGTTATTGGGATGTCAGTGTATGTCTTTGTTACTCGGTGTCAGTGTATGTCTTTGTTACTTGGTGTAAGTGTGTGTCTGTGTTACTGGGTATCAGTGTCTTTCTTTGTTCCTTGGTGTAAGAGTGTATCTTTGTTACTGGGTATCAGTGTATGTCTTTGTTACTTGGTGTCAGTGTATGTCTTTGTTACGTGGTGTAAGTGTGTGTCTGTGTTACTGGGTATCAGTGTATGTCTTTGTGACTTGGTGTCAGTGTATGTCTTCGTTACTGGGTGTAAGTGTGTGTCTGTGTTACTGGGTATCAGTGTATGTCTTTGTTATTTGGTGTCAGTGTATGTCAAAATACTTGGTGTAAGTGTATGTCTTTGTTACTTGGTGTAATTGTCTGTCTTTGTTACTTGGTGTAAGTGTATGTCTTTGTTACTTGGTGTCAGTGTATGTCTGTATTACTTGGTGTAAGTGTGTGTCTGTGTTACTGGGTGTAAGTGTGTGTCTGTGTTACTTGGTGTAAGTGTGTGTCTTTGTTACTTGGTGTCCATGTGTGTCTGTGTTACTGGGTGTCAGTGTATGTCTTTGTTACTGGGTGTCAGTGTATGTCTTTGTTACTTGGTGTAAGTGTGTGTCCGTGTTACAGGGTATCAGTGTATGTCTTTGTTACTTGGTGTCAGTGTATGTCTTGTTACTTGGAGTAAGTGCCTGTCTGTGTTACTGGTTATCAGTGTATGTCTTTGTTACTTGGTATCAGTGTATGTCTTTGTTACTTGGTGTAAGTGTGTGTCTGTGTTACTGGGTATCAGTGTATGTCTTTGTTATTTGGTGTCAGTGTATGTCGAAATACTTGGTGTAAGTGTATGTCCTTGTTACTTGGTGTAATTGTCTGTCTTTGTTACTTGGTGTAAGTGTATGTCTTTGTTACTTGGTGTTAGTGTATGTCTTTGTTACTTGGTGTCAGTGTATGTCTGTGTTACTTGGTGTCAGAGCATGTCTTTGTTACTTGGTGTCAGTGTGTGTCTGTGTTACTGGGTATCAGTGCATGTCTGTGTGACTTGGTATCAGTGTATGTCTTTTTTACTGGGTGTTAGAGTGTTTCTGTGTTACTGGGTATCAGTGTATGTCTTTGTGACTTGGGATCAGTGTATGTCTTTGTTACTGGGTGTCAGTGTGTGTCTGTGTTACTGCGTATCAGTGTCTGTCTTTGTGATTTGGTATCAGTGTATGTCTTTGTTACTGTGTGTTAGTGTGTTTCTGTGTTACTGGGTATCAGTGTATGTCTTTGTGACTTGGGATCAGTGTATGTCTTTGTTACTGGGTGTCAGTGTGTGTCCGCGTTCCTGGGTATCAGTGCATGTCTTTGTGTCTTGGTGTCAGTGTATGTCTTTGTTACTGGGTGTCAGCGTGTGTCTTTGTGACTTGGTGTCAGTGTATGTCTTTGTTACTTGGTGTAAGTGTGTGTCTGTGATACTGGGTATCAGTGTATGTCTTTGTTCCTTGGTGTCAGTGAATGTCTGTGTTACTTGGTGTAAGTGTGTGTCTGTGTATCAGTGTATGTCTTTGTGACTTGGTGTCAGTGTATGTCTTTGTTACTGGGAGACAGTGTGTGTCTTTGTGACTTGGTGTCAGTGGATGTCTGTGTTACTGGGGGTCAGTGTGTGTCTGTGTTACTGGGATCAGTGTGTGTTTCTAACTGGGTGTCAGTGTGTGTCTGTGTTACTGGGTATCAGTGCATGTCTTTGTTACTTGGTGTAAGTGTATGCCTGTGTTACTTGGTGTAAGTGTATGTCTTTGTTACTTGGTGTAAGTGTGTGTCTGTGTTACTTGGTGTAAGTGTGTGTCTGTGTTCCTGGGTATCAGTGTATGTCTGTGTTACTTGGTGGAAGTGTGTGTCTGTGTTACTGGGTATCAGTGTATGTCTTTGTTACTTGATGTCAGTGTATGTCTGTATTACTTGGTGTAAGTGTGTGTCTGTGTTACTGGGTGTCAGTGTGTGTCTGTGTTACTTGGTGTAAGTGTGTGTCTTTGTTACTTGGTGTCCATGTGTGTCTGTGTTACTGGGTGTCATTGTATGTCTTTGTTACTGGGTGTCAGTGTATGTCTTTGTTACTTGGTGTAAGTGTGTGTCTGTGTTACAGGGTATCAGTGTATGTCTTTGTTACTTGGTGTCAGTGTATGTCTGTGTTACTTGGAGTAAGTGTCTGTCTGTGTTACTGGTTATCAGTGTATGTCTTTGTTACTTGGTATCAGTGTATGTCTTTGTTACTTGCTGTAAGTGTGTGTCTGTGTTACTGGGTATCAGTGTATGTCTTTGTTATTTGGTGTCAGTGTCTGTCAAAATACTTGGTGTAAGTGTATGTCCTTGTTACTTGGTGTAATTGTCTGTCTTTGTTACTTGGTGTCAGTGTATGTCTTTGTTACTTGGTGTCAGTGTATGTCTGTGTTACTTGGTGCAAGTGTGTGTCTTTGTTACTTGGTGTAAGTGCATGTCTTTGTTACTTGGTGTCAGAGCATGTCTTTGTTACTTGGTGTCAGTGTGCGTCTGTGTTACTGGGTATCAGTGCATGTCTTTGTGACTTGGTATCAGTGTATGTCTTTGTTACTGGGTGTTAGTGTGTTTCTGTGTTACTGGGTATCAGTGTATGTCTTTGTGACTTGGGATCAGTGTATGTCTTTGTTACTGGGTGTCAGTGTGTGTCTGTGTTACTGCGTATCAGTGTATGTCTTTGTGATTTGTTATCAGTGTATGTCTTTGTTACTGTGTGTTAGTGTGTTTCTGTGTTACTGGGTATCAGTGTATGTCTTTATGACTTGGGATCAGTGTATGTCTTTGTTACTGGGTGTCAGTGTGTGTCTGCGTTCCTGGGTATCAGTGCATGTCTTTGTGACTTGGTGTCAGTGTATGTCTTTGTTACTGGGTGTCAGCGTGTGTCTTTGTGACTTGGTGTCAGTGTATGTCTTTGTTACTTGGTGTAAGTGTGTGTCTGTGATACTGGGTATCAGTGTATGTCTTTGTTCCTTGGTGTAAGTGTATGTCTGTGTTACTTGGTGTAAGTGTGTGTCTGTGTGTCAGTGTATGTCTTTGTGACTTGGTGTCAGTGTATGTCTTTGTTACTGGGAGACAGTGTGTGTCTTTGTGACTTGGTGTCAGTGGATGACTGTGTTACTGGTGGTCAGTGTGTGTCTGTGTTACTGGGGATCAGTGTGTGTTTCTATCTGGGTGTCAGTGTGTGTCTGTGTTACTGGGTATCAGTGCATGTCTTTGTTACTTGGTGTAAGTGTATGCCTGTGTTACTTGGTGTAAGTGTATGTCTTTGTTACTTGGTGTAAGTGTGTGTCTGTGTTACTTGGTGTAAGTGTGTGTCTGTGTTCCTGGGTATCAGTGTATGTCTGTGTTACTTGGTGGAAGTGTGTGTATGTGTTACTGGGTATCAGTGTATGTCTTTGTTACTTGATGTCAGTGTATGTCTGTATTACTTGGTGTAAGTGTGTGTCTGTGTTACTGGGTGTCAGTGTGTGTCTGTGTTACTTGGTGTAAGTGTGTGTCTTTGTTACTTGGTGTCCATGTGTGTCTGTGTTACTGGGTGTCAGAGCATCTCTTTGTTACTTGTTGCCAGTGTATATCTGTGTTACTTGGTGTAAGTGTGTGTCTTTGTTACTTGGTGTAATTGTATGTCTTTGTTACTTGGTGTCAGTGTATGTCTTTGTTCGTTGGTGTAAGTGTGTGTCTGTGTTACTTGGTGTAAGTGTGTGTCTGTATTCCTGGGTATCAGTGTGTGTCCTTGTTACTTGGTGTCAGTGTCTGTCTGTGTTACTTGGTGTAAGTGTGTGTCTGTGTTACTGGGTATCAGTGTATGTCTTTGTTACTTGGTGTCAGTGTATGTCTGTGTTACTTGGTGTAAGTGTGTGTCTGTGTTACTGCGTGTCAGTGTGTGTCTGTGTTACTTGGTGTAAGTGTGTGTCTTTGTTACTTGGTGTCCGTGTGTGTCTGTGTTACTGGGTGTCAGTGTATGTCTTTGTTACCGGGTGTCATTGCATGTCTTTGTTACTTGGTGTAAGTGTGTGTCTGTGTTACTGGGTATCAGTGTCTTTCTTTGTTAATTGGTGTAAGAGTGTGCCTGTGTTACTGGGTATCAGTGTATGTCTTTGTTACTTGGTGTAAGTGTATGTCTTTGTTACTTGTTGTAATTTTCTGTCTTTGTTACTTGGTGTCAGTGTATTTCTTTGTCACTTGGTGTCAGTGTGTGTCAGTGTAACTGGGTATCAGTGTATGTCTTTGTGACTTGGTATCAGTGTATGTCTTTGTGACTTGGTGTCAGTGTATGTCTTTGTTACTGGGTGTCAGTGTGTGTCTGTGTTACTTGGTGTCAGTGTATGTCTTTGTTACTGTTTATTAGTGTTTCGCTGTGTTACTGGGTGTCAGTGTGTGTTTGTTTGTGTTACTGGGTGTCAGTGTATGTCTTTGTTACTTGGTTTAAGATGTATCTGTGTTACTGGGTATCAGTGTCTGACTTTGTTACTTGGTGTAAGTGTGTGTCTTTGTTACTTGGTGTAATTGTATGTCTTTGTTACTTGGTGTCAGTGTATGTCTGTCTTACTTGGTGTAAGTGTGTGTCTGTGTTACTTGGTGTCCGTGTGTCTCTGTGTTACTGGGTGTCAGTGCATGTCTTTGTTACTTGTTGCCAGTGTATATCTGTGTTACTTGGTGTAAGTGTGTGTTTTTGTTACTTGGTGTAATTGTATGTCTTTGTTACTTTGTGCAAGTGTATGTCTGTGTTACTTGGTGTAAATGTGTGTCTGTGTTACTGGGTATCAGTATATGTCTGTGTTACTGGGTGTCAGTGTGTGTCTGTGTTACTTGGTGTAAGTGTGTGTCTTTGTTACTTGGTGTCCATGTGTGTCTGTGTTCCTGGGTATCAGTGTATGTCTGTGTTACTTGGTGGAAGTGTGTGTCTGTGTTACTGGGTATCAGTGTATGTCTTTGTTACTTGATGTCAGTGTATGTCTGTATTACTTGGTGTAAGTGTGTGTCTGTGTTACTGGGTGTCAGTGTGTGTCTGTGTTACTTGGTGTAAGTGTGTGTCTTTGTTACTTGGTGTCCATGTGTGTCTGTGTTCCTGGGTATCAGTGTATGTCTGTGTTACTTGGTGGAAGTGTGTGTCTGTGTTACTGGGTATCAGTGTATGTCTTTGTTACTTGATGTCAGTGTATGTCTGTATTACTTGGTGTAAGTGTGTGTCTGTGTTACTGGGTGTCAGTGTGTGTCTGTGTTACTTGGTGTAAGTGTGTGTCTTTGTTACTTGGTGTCCATGTGTGTCTGTGTTACTGGGTGTCAGAGCATCTCTTTGTTACTTGTTGCCAGTGTATATCTGTGTTACTTGGTGTAAGTGTGTGTCTTTGTTACTTGGTGTAATTGGATGTCTTTGTTACTTGGTGTCAGTGTATGTCTTTGTTCGTTGGTGTAAGTGTGTGTCTGTGTTACTTGGTGTAAGTGTGTGTCTGTATTCCTGGGTATCAGTGTGTGTCCTTGTTACTTGGTGTCAGTGTATGTCTGTGTTACTTGGTGTAAGTGTGTGTCTGTGTTACTGGGTATCAGTGTATGTCTTTGTTACTTGGTGTCAGTGCATGTCTGTGTTACTTGGTGTAAGTGTGTGTCTGTGTTACTGCGTGTCAGTGTGTGTCTGTGTTACTTGGTGTAAGTGTGTGTCTGTGTTACTGGGTGTCAGTGTATGTCTTTGTTACCGGGTGTCATTGCATGTCTTTGTTACTTGGTGTAAGTGTGTGTCTGTGTTACTGGGTATCAGTGTATGTCTTTGTTACTTGGTGTCAGTGTATGTCAAAATACTTGGTGTAAGTGTATGTCTTTTTTACTTGGTGTAATTGTCTGTCTTTGTTACTTGGTGTAAGTGTATGTCTTTTTTACTTGGTGTCAGTGTATGTCTTTGTTACTTGGTGTCAGTGTGTGTCTGTGTTCCTGGGTATCAGTGTATGTCTTTGTGACTTGGTATCAGTGTATGTCTTTGTGACTTGGTGTCAGTGTTTGTCTTTGTTACTGGGTGTCAGTGTGTGTCTGTGTTACTTGGTGTCAGTGTATGTCTTTGTTACTGTTCATTAGTGTTTCTCTGTGTTACTGCGTGTCAGTGTGTGTTTGTTTGTGTTACTGGGTGTCAGTGTATGTCTTTGTTACTTGGTGTAATTGTGTGTCTGTGTTACAGGGTATCAGTGTCTGTCTTTGTTACTTGGTGTAAGTGTGTGTTTGTGTTACTGGGTATCAGTGTATGTCTTTGTTACTTGGTGTCAGTGTGTGTATGTGTTACTTAGATTAAGTGTGTGTCTGTTTTACTGGTTATCAGTGAATGTCTTTGTGACTTGGTGTAATTGTATGTCTTTGTTACTTGGTGTCAGTGTATGTCTGTGTTACTTGGTGCAAGTGTATGTCTTTGTTACTTGGTGTAAGTGTGTGTCTGTGTTACTTGGTGTAAGTGTGTGTCTGTGTTACTGGGTATCAGTGTATGTCTTTGTGACTTGGTGTCAGTGTATGTCTTTGTTACTGGGTGTCAGTGTGTGTCTATGTGACATAGTGTCAGTGTATGTCTTTGTTACTTGGTATAAGTGTGTGTCTGTGTTACTGGGTATCAGTGCATGTCTTTGTTATTTGGTGTCTGTGTATGTCTTTGTTACTGGGTGTCAGTGTATGTCTTTGTTTCTTGTTGTAAGTGTGTGTCTGTGTTACTTGGAGTAAGTGTCTGTCTGTGTTACTGCTTATCAGTGTATGTCTTTGTGACTTGGTGTCAGTGTATATCTTTGTTACTTGGTGTAAGTGTGTGTCTGTGTTACTGGGTATCAGTGTATGTCTTTGTTACTGGGTGTCAGTGTATGTCAAAATACTTGGTGGAAGTGTATGTCTTTGTTACTTGGTGTAATTGTCTGTCTTTGTTACTTGGTGTAAGTGTATGTCTTTTTTACTTGGTGTCAGTGTATGTCTTTGTTACTTGGTGTCAGTGTGTGTCTGTGTTACTGGGTATCAGTGTATGCCTTGGTGACTTGGTAACAGTGTATGTCTTTGTGACTTGGTGTCAGTGTATGTCTTTGTTACTGGGTGTCAGTGTGTGTCTGTGTTACTTGGTGTCAGTGTATGTCTTTGTTACTGCTTATTAGTGTTTCTCTGTGTTACTGCGTGTCAGTGTGTGTTTGTTTGTGTTACTGGGTGTCAGTGTATGTCTTTGTTACTTGGTGTAAGTGTGTGTCTGTGTTACAGGGTATCAGTGTCTTTCTTTGATACTTGGTGTAAGTGTGTGTCTGTGTTACTGGGTATCAGTGCATGTCTTTGTTACTTGGTGTCAGTGTATGTCTGTGTTACTTAGATTAAGTGTGTGTCTGTTTTACTGGTTATCAGTGAATGTCTTTGTGACTTGGTGTAATTGTATGTCTTTGTTACTTGGTGTCAGTGTATGTCTGTGTTACTTGGTGTAAGTGTGTGTCTGTGTTACTGGGTATCAGTGTATGTCTTTGTTACTTGGTGTCAGTGTATGTCTGTGTTACTTGGTGTAAATGACTGTCTGTGTTACTGGGTGTCAGTGTGTGTCTGTGTTACTTGGTGTAAGTGTGTGTCTTTGTTACTTGGTGTCCATGTGTGTCTGTGTTACTGGGTGTCAGTGTATGTCTTTGTTACTGGGTGTCAGTGTATGTCTTTGTTACTTGTTGTAAGTGTGTGTCTGTGTTACTTGGTGTAAGTGTCTGTCTGTGTTACTGCTTATCAGTGTATGTCTTTGTGACTTGGTGTCAGTGTATGTCTTTATTACTGGGTGTCAGTGTGTGTCTTTGTGACTTGCGTCAGTGTATGTCTTTGTTACTTGGTGTAAGTGTGTGTCTGTGTTACTGGGTATCAGTGTATGTCTTTGTTAATTGGTGTCAGTGTATGTCAAAATACTTGGTGTAAGTGTATGTCTTTTTTACTTGGTGTCAGTGTATGTCTTTGTTACTTGGTATCAGTGTGTGTCTGTGTTACTGGGTATCAGTGTATGTCTTTGTGACTTGGTATCAGTGTATGTCTTTGTGACTTGGTGTCAGTGTATGTCTTTGTTACTGGGTGTCAGTGTGTGTCTGTGTTACTTGATGTCAGTGTATGTCTTTGTTACTCTTTATTAGTGTTTCTCTGGGTTACTGCGTGTCAGTGTGTGTTTGTTTGTGTTACTGGGTATCAGTGTATGTCTTTGTTACTTGGTGTCAGTGTATGTCTGTGTTACTTAGATTAAGTGTGTGTCTGTTTTACTGGTTATCAGTGAATGTCTTTGTGACTTGGTGTAATTGTATGTCTTTGTTACTTGGTGTCAGTGTATGTCTGTGTTACTTGGTGTAAGTGTGTGTCTGCGTTACTGGGTATCAGCGTATGTCTTTGTTACCTGGTGTCAGTGTATGTCTGTGTTAATTGGTTTAAGTGTGTGTCTGTGTTACTGGGTGTCAGTGTGTGTCTGTGTTACTTGGTGTATGTGTGTGTCTTTGTTACTTGGTGTCCGTGTGTGTCTCTGTTACTGGGTGTCAGTGAATGTCTTTGTTACTTGGTGCCAGTGTATAACTGTGTTACTTGGTGTAAGTGTGTGCCTTTGTTACTTGGTGTAATTGTATGTCTTTGTTACTTGGTGTCAGTGTGTGTCTGTGTTACTTGGTGTAAGTGTGTGTCTGTGTTACTGTGTATCAGTGTATGTCTTTGTTACTTGGTGTCAGTGTATGGCTGTGTTACTTGGTGTAAGTGTGTGTCTGTGTTACTTGGTGTCCGTATGTGTCTGTGTTACTGTGTGTCAGTGCATGTCTTTGTTAGTTGTGCCAGTATATAACTGTGTTACTTGGTGTAAGTGTGTGTCTTTGTTACTTGGTGTAATTGTATGTCTTTGTTACTTGGTGTAAGTGTGTGTATGTATTCCTGGGTATCAGTGTATGTCTGTGTTACTTGGTGTACGTGTGTGTCTGTGTTACTGGGTATCAGTGTATGTCTTTGTTACTTGGTGTCAGTGTATGTCTGTGTTACTTGGTGTAAATGTCTGTCTGTGTTACTGGGTGTCAGTGTGTGTCTGTGTCACTTGGTGTAAGTGTGTTTTTGTTACTTGGTGTCCATGTGTGTCTGTGTTACTGGGTGTCAGTGTATGTCTTTGTTACTGGGTGTCAGTGTATGTCTTTGTTACTTGTTGTAAGTGTGTGTCTGTGTTACTTGGAGTAAGTGTCTGTCTGTGTTACTGCTTATCAGTGTATGTCTTTGTGACTTGGTGTCAGTGTATGTCTTTATTACTGGGTGTCAGTGTGTGTCTTTGTGACTTGGTGTCAGTGTATGTCTTTGTTACTTGGTGTAAGTGTGTGTCTGTGTTACTGGGTATCAGTGTATGTCTTTGTTACTTGGTGTCAGTGTATGTCTGTGTTACTTGGTGTAAATGTCTGTCTGTGTTACTGGGTGTCAGTGTGTGTCTGTGTTACTTGGTGTAAGTGTGTGTCTTTGTTACTTGGTATCAGTGTATGTCTTTGTGACTTGGTGTCAGTGTATGTCTTTGTTACTTGGTGTAAGTGTGTGTCTGTGTTACTGGGTATCAGTGTATGTCTTTGTGACTTGGTGTCAGTGTATGTCTTTGTGACTTGGTGTCAGTGTATGTCTTTGTTACTGGGTGTCAGTGTGTGTCTGTGTTACTTGGTGTCAGTGTGTGTCTTTGTTACTTGGTATCAGTGTATGTCTTTGTGACTTGGTGTCAGTGTATGTCTTTGTTACTGGGTGTCAGTGTGTGTCTGTGTTACTGGGTGTCAGTGTATGTCTTTGTTACTTGGTGTAAGTGTGTGTCTGTGTTACAGGGTAACAGTGTCTGTCTTTGTTACTTGGTGTAAGTGTGTGTCTGTGTTACTGGATATCAGTGTATGTCTTTGTTACCTGGTGTCAGTGTATGTCTGTGTTACTTAGATTAAGTGTGTGTCTGTTTTACTGGTTATCAGTGAATGTCTTTGTGACTTGGTGTAATTGTATGTCTTTGTTACTTGGTGTCAGTGTACTTCTGTGTTACTTGGTGTCAGTGTATGTCTTTGTTACTTGGTGTAAGTGTGTGTCTGTGTCCCTGGTTATCAGTGTATGACTTTGTTACTTGGTGTCAGTGTATGTCTGTGTTACTTGATGTAAGTGTGTGTCTGTGTTACTGGGTATCAGTGTTTGTCTTTGTTACTTGGTGTCAGTGTATGTCTGTGTTACTTGGTGTAAGTGTGTGTCTGTGTTACTGGGTGTCAGTGTGTGTCTGTGTTACTTGGTGTAGGTGTGTGTCTTTGTTACTTGGTGTCCATGTGTGTCTGTGTTACTGGTTGTCAGTGTATGTCTTTGTTACTGGGTGTCAGTGTTTGTCTTTGTTACTTGGTCTAAGTGTGTGTCTGTGTTACTGGGTATCAGTGTCTTTCTTTGTTAATTGGTGGAAGAGAGTGTCTGTGTTACTTGGTGTAAGTGTATGTCTTTTTTACTTGGTGTCAGTGTATGTCTTTGTTACTTGGTGTCAAAGTGTGTGTCTGTGTAACTGGGTATCAGTGTATGTCTTGGTGACTTGGTATCAGTGTATGTCTTTGTGACTTGGTGTCAGTGTATGTCTTTGTTACTGGGTGTCAGTGTGTGTCTGTGTTACTTGGTGTCAGTGTATGTCTTTGTTACTGTTTATTAGTGTTTCTCTGTGTTACTGCGTGTCAGTGTGTGTTTGTTTGTGTTACTGGGTGTCAGTGTACGTCTTTGTTACTTGGTGTAAGTGTGTGTCTGTGTTACAGGGTATCAGTGTCTTTCTTTGTTACTTGGTATCAGTGTGTGTCTCTGTTACTGGGTATCAGTGTATGTCTTTGTTACTTGGTGTCAGTGTATGTCTGTGCTACTTAGATTAAGTGTGTGTCTGTTTTACTGGTTATCAGTGAATGTCTTTGTGACTTGTTGTAATTGTATGTCTTCGTTACTTGGTGTCAGTGTATGTCTGTGTTACTTGGTGTAAGTGTGTGTCTGTGTTACTGGGTATCAGCGTATGTCTTTGTTACTTGGTGTCAGTGTATGTCTGTGTTAATTGGTTTAAGTGTGTGTCTGTGTTACTGGGTGTCAGTGTGTGTCTGTGTTACTTGGTGCAAGTGTGTGTCTTTGTTACTTGGTGTCCGTGTGTGTCTGTGTTACTGGGTGTCAGTGCATGTCTTTGTTACTTGGTGCCAGTGTATAAAAGTGTTACTTGGTGTAAGTGTGTGCCTTTGTTACTTGGTGTAATTGTATGTCTTTGTTACTTGGTGTCAGTGTATGTCTGTGTTACTTGGTGTAAGT
Organism: Heterodontus francisci; assembly: GCF_036365525.1. Classification (NCBI taxonomy): domain Eukaryota; kingdom Metazoa; phylum Chordata; class Chondrichthyes; order Heterodontiformes; family Heterodontidae; genus Heterodontus; species Heterodontus francisci. The sequence goes on from NW_027140442.1 coordinate 7,448,629, forward strand.
GTGTGTCTGTGTTACTTGGTGTAAGTGTGTGTCTGTGTTACTGGGTATCAGTGTATGTCTTTGTTACTTGGTGTCAGTGTATGTCTGTGTTACTTGGTGTAAGTGTGTGTCTGTGTTACTGGGTGTCAGTGTGTGTCTGTGTTACTTGGTGTCCGTGTGTGTCTGTGTTACTGGGTGTCAGTGCATGTCTTTGTTACTTGGTGCCAGTGTATAACTGTGTTACTTGGTGTAAGTGTGTGTCTTTGTTACTTGGTGTATTTGTATGTCTTTGTTACTTGGTGTAAGTGTGTGTATGTATTCCTGGGGATCAGTGTATGTCTGTGTTACTTGGTGTACGTGTGTGTCTGTGTTACTGGGTATCAGTGTATGTCTTTGTTACTTGGTGTCAGTGTATGTCTGTGTTACTTGGTGTAAATGTCTGTCTGTGTTACTGGGTGTCAGTGTGTGTCTGTGTTACTTGGTGTAAGAGTGTTTTTGTTACTTGGTGTCCATGTGTGTCTGTGTTACTGGGTGTCAGTGTATGTCTTTGTTACTGGGTGTCAGTGTATGTCTTTGTTACTTGTTGTAAGTGTGTGTCTGTGTTACTTGGAGTAAGTGTCTGTCTGTGTTACTGCTTATCAGTGTCTGTCTTTGTGACTTGGTGTCAGTGTATGTCTTTATTACTGGGTGTCAGTGTGTGTCATTGTGACTTGGTGTCAGTGTATGTCTTTGTTACTTGGTGTAAGTGTGTGTCTGTGTTACTGGGTATCAGTGTATGTCTTTGTTACTTGGTGTCAGTGTATGTCAAAATACTTGGTGTAAGTGTATGTCTTTGTTACTTGGTGTAATTGTCTGTCTTTGTTACTTGGTGTCAGTGTGTGTCTGTGTTACTGGGTATCAGTGTATGTCTTTGTGACTTGGTATCAGTGTATGTCTTTGTGACTTGGTGTCAGTGTATGTCTTTGTTACTGGGTGTCAGTGTGTGTCTGTGTTACTTGGTGTCAGTGTATGTCTGTGTTACTTGGTGTAAATGTCTGTCTGTGTTACTGGGTGTCAGTGTGTGTCTGTGTTACTTGGTGTAAGTGTGTGTCTTTGTTACTTGGTATCAGTGTATGTCTTTGTGACTTGGTGTCAGTGTATGTCTTTGTTACTGGGTGTCAGTGTGTGTCTGTGTTACTGGGTGTCAGTGTATGTCTTTGTTACTTGGTGTAAGTGTGTGTCTGTGTTACAGGGTAACAGTGTCTGTCTTTGTTACTTGGTGTAAGTGTGTGTCTGTGTTACTGGGTATCAGTGTATGTCTTTGTTACTTGGTGTCAGTGTATGTCTGTGTTACTGAGATTAAGTGTGTGTCTGTTTTACTGGTTATCAGTGAATGTCTTTGTGAGTTGGTGTAATTGTATGTCTTTGTTACTTGGTGTCAGTGTACTTCTGTGTTACTTGGTGTCAGTGTATGTCTTTGTTACTTGGTGTAAGTGTGTGTCTGTGTTACTTGGTGTAAGTGTGTGTCTGTGTCCCTGGTTATCAGTGTATGTCTTTGTTACTTGGTGTCAGTGTATGTCTGTGTTACTTGATGTAAGTGTGTGTCTGTGTTACTGGGTATCAGTGTTTGACTTTGTTGCTTGCTGTCAGTGTATGTCTGTGTTACTTGGTGTAAGTGTGTGTCTGTGTTACTGGGTGTCAGTGTGTGTCTGTGTTAATTGGTGTAAGTGTGTGTCTTTGTTACTTGGTGTCCATGTGTGTCTGTGTTACTGGTTGTCAGTGTATGTCTTTGTTACTGGGTGTCAGTGTATGTCTTTGTTACTTGGTCTAAGTGTGTGTCTGTGTTACTGGGTATCAGTGTCTTTCTTTGTTAATTGGTGTAAGAGAGTGTCTGTGTTACTGGGTATCAGTGTACGTCTTTGTAACTTGGTGTCAGTGTATGTCTGTGTTACTTGGTGTAAGTGTGTGTCTGTGTTACTGGGTATCAGTGTATGTCTTTGTGACTTGGTGTCAGTGTATGTCTTTGTTACTGGGTGTCAGTGTGTGTCTATGTTACTTGGTGTAAGTGTGTGTCTGTGTTACTGGGTATCAGTGTCTGTCTTTGTTACTTGGTGTCAGTGTATGTCTGTGTTACTTGGTGTCAGTGTGTGTCTGTGTTACTGGGTGTCAGTGTGTGTCTGTGTTACTTGGTGTAATTGTGTGTCTGTGTTCCTGGGTATCAGTGTATGTCTGTGTTACTTGGTGGAAGTGTGTGTCTGTGTTACTGGGTGTCAGTGTATGTCTTTGTTACTTGGTGTCAGTGTATGTCTGTGTTACTTGGTGTAAGTGTGCGTCTGTGTTACTGGGTGTCAGTGTGTGTCTGTGTTACTTGGTGTAAGTGTGTGTCTTTGTTACTTGGTGTCCATGTGTGTCTGTGTTACTGGGTGTCAGTGTATGTCTTTGTTACTAGGTGTCAGTGTATGTCTTTGTTACTTGGTGTAAGTGTGTGTCTGTGTTACTGGGTATCAGTATCTTTCTTTGTTACTTGATGTAAGTGTGTGTTTGTGTTACAGGGTATCAGTGTATGTCTTTGTTACTTGGTGTCTTTGTATGTCTGTGTTACTTGAAGTAAGTGTCTGTCTGTGTTACTGGTTATCAGTGTATGTCTTTGTGACTTGGTGTCAGTGTATGTCTTTGTTAGTTGGTGTCAGTGTGTGTCAGTGTGACTTGGTGTCAGTGTATGTCTTTGTTACTGTTTATTAGTGTTTCTCTATGTTACTGAGTGTCGGTGGGTGTTTGTTTGTGTTACTGGGTGTCAGTGTATGTCTTTGTTACTTGGTGTAAGTGTGTGTCTGTGTTACAGGGTATCAGTGTCTGTCTTTGTTACTTGGTGTCAGTGTGTGCCTGTGTTACTGGGTATCATTGTATGTCTTTGTTACTTGGTGTCAGTGTATGTCTTTGTTACTTGGTGCAAGTGTGTGCCTGTGTTACTGGGTATCAGTGTCTGTCTTTGTTACTTGTTGTCAGTGTATGTCTGTGTTACTTAGATTAAGTGTGTGTCTGTTTTACTGGTTATCAGTGTATGTCTTTGTTACTTGGTGTAAGTGTGTGTCTGTGTTACTGGTTATCAGTGAATGTCTTTGTGACTTGGTGTAATTGTATGTATTTGTTACTTGGTGTCAGTGTATATGTCTGTGTTACTTGGTGTAAGTGTATGTCTTTGTTACTTGGTGTAAGTGTGTGTCTGTGATACTTGGTGTAAGTGTGTGTCTGTGTCCCTGGTTATCTGTGTATGACTTTGTTACTTGGTGTCAGTGTATGTCTGAGTTACTTGATGTAAGTGTGTGTCTGTGTTACTGGGTATCAGTGTTTTTCTTTGTTACTTGGTGTCAGAGTATGTCTGTGTTACTTGGTGTAAGTGTGTGTCTGTGTTACTGGGTATCAGTTTATGTCTTTGTTACTTGGTGTCAGTGTATGTCTGTGTTACTTAGATTAAGTGTGTGTCTGTTTTACTGGTTATCAGTGAATGTCTTTGTGACTTGGTGTAATTGAATGTCTTTGTTACTTGGTGTCAGTGTATATGTCTGTGTTACTTGGTGTCAGTGTATGTCTGAGTTACTTGATGTAAGTGTGTGTCTGTGTTACTGGGTATCAGTGTTTTTCTTTGTTACTTGGTGTCAGTGTATGTCTGTGTTACTTGGTGTCCATGTGTGTCTGTGTTACTGGGTATCAGTGTCTGTCTTTGTTACTTGGTGTCAGTGTATGTCTGTGTTACTTGGTGTAAGTGTATGTCTTTGTTACTTGGTGTAAGTGTGTGTCTGTGATACTTGGTGTAAGTGTGTGCCTGTGTCCCTGGTTATCAGTGTATGTCTTTGTTACTTGGTGTCAGTGTATGTCTGAGTTACTTGATGTAAGTGTGTGTCTGTGTTACTGGGTATCAGTGTTTTTCTTTGAAACTTGGTGTCAGTGTATGTCTGTGTTACTTGGTGTAAGTGTGTGTCTGTGTTACTGGGTGTCAGTGTGTGTCTGTGTTACTTGGTGTAAGTGTGTGTCTTTGTTACTTGGTGTCCATGTGTGTCTGTGTTACTGGTTTTCAGTGTATGTCTTTGTTACTTGGTGTCAGTGTATGTCTGTGTTACTTGGTGTAAGTGTGTGTCTGTGTTACTGGGTATCAGTGTATGACTTTGTGACTTGGTGTCAGTGTATGTCTTTGTTACTGGGTGTCAGTATCTGTCTATGTTACTTGGTGTCCATGTGTGTCTGTGTTACTGGGAATCAGTGTCTGTCTTTGTAACTTGGTGTCAGTGTATGTCTGTGTTACTTGGTGTCAGTGTGTGTCTGTGTTACTGGGTGTCAGTGTGTGTCTGTGTTACTTGGTGTAAGTGTGTGTCTGTGTTCCTGGGTTTCAGTGCATGTCTGTGTTACTTGGTGGAAGTGTGTGTCTGTGTTACTGGGTGTCAGTGTATGTCTTTGTTACTTGGTGTCAGTGTATGTCTGTGTTATTTGGTGTAAGTGTGTGTCTGTGTTACTGGGTGTCAGTGTGTGTCTGTGTTACTTGGTGTAAGTGTGTGTCTTTGTTACTTGGTGTCCATGTGTGTCTGTGTTACTGGGTGTCAGGATGTGTCTTTGTTACTGGGTGTCAGTGTATGTCTTTGTTACTTGGTGTAAGTGTGTGTCTGTGTTACTGGGTATCAGTATCTTTCTTTGTTACTTGGTGTAAGTGTGTGTCTGTGTTACAGGGTATCAGTGTATGTCTTTGTTACTTGGTGTCAGTGTATGTCTGTGTTACTTGGAGCAAGTGTCTGTCTGTGTTAGGGTTATCAGTGTATGTCTTTGTGACTTGGTGTCAGTGTATGTCTTTGTTACTGGGTGTCAGTGTGTGTCTATGTTACTTGGTGTCCATGTGTGTCTGTGTTACTGGGTATCAGTGTCTGTCTTTGTTACTTGGTGTCAGTGTATGTCTGTGTTACTTGGTGTCAGTGTGTGTCTGTGTTACTGGGTGTCAGTGTGTGTCTGTGTTACTTGGTGTAAGTTTGTGTCTGTGTTCCTGGGTATCAGTGTATGTCTGTGTTACTTGGTGGAAGTGTGTGTCTGTGTTACTGGGTGTCAGTGTATGTCTTTGTTACTTGGTGTCAGTGTATGTCTGTGTTACATGGTGTAAGTGTGTGTCTGTGTTACTGGGTGTCAGTGTGTGTCTGTGTTACTTGGTGTAAGTGTGTGTCTTTGTTACTTGGTGTCCATGTGTGTCTGTGTTACTGGGTGTCAGTGTATGTCTTTGTTACTGGGTGTCAGTGTATGTCTTTGTTACTTGGTGTAAGTGTGTGTCTGTGTTACTGGATATCAGTATCTTTCTTTGTTACTTGGTGGAAGTGTGTGTCTGTGTTACAGGGTATCAGTGTATGTCTTTGTTACTTGGTGTCAGTGTATGTCTGTGTTACTTGGAGTAAGTGTCTGTTCTTGTTACTGGTTATCAGTGCATGTCTTTGTGACTTGGTGTCAGTGTATGTCTTTGTTACTGGGTGTCAGTGTGTGTCTTTGTGACTTGGTGTCAATGTATGTCTTTGTTACTTGATGTAAGTGTGTGTCTGTGTTACTGGGTATCAGTGTATGTCTTTGTTACTTGGTGTCAGTGTGTGTCAAAATACTTGGTGTAAGTGTATGTCTTTGTTACTTGGTGTAATTGTCTGTCTTTGTTACTTGGTGTAAGTGTATGTCTTTGTTACTTGGTGTCAGTGTATTTCTTTGTCACTTGGAGTCAGTGTCTGTCTGTCTTACTGGGTGTCAGTGTGTGTCTTTGTTACTTGGTGTCCGTGTGTGTCTGTGTTACTGGGTGTCAGTGTATGTCTTTGTAACCGGGTGTCATTGCATGTCTTTGTTACTTGGTGTAAGTGTGTGTCTGTGTTACCGGGTATCAGTGTCTTTCTTTGTGACTTGGTGTAAGAGTGTGTCTGTGTTACTGGGTATCAGTGTATGTCTTTGTTACTTGGTGTCAGTGTATGTCTGTGTTACTTGGTGTAAGTGTGTGTCTGTGTTACTGGGTATCAGTGTCTGTCTTTGTGACTTAGTGTCAGTGTATGTCTTTGTTACTTGGTGTAAGTGTGTGTCTGTGTTACTGGGTATCAGTGTATGTCTTTGTTACTTGGTGTAAGTGTATGTCGTTGTTACTTGGTGTCAGTGCGTGTCTTTGTTTCTTGGTGTCTGTGTGTGTCTGTGTTACTGGGTATCAGTGTATGTCTTTGTGACTTGTTATCAGTGTATGCCTTTGTTACTCGGTGTCAGTGTGTGTCTGTGTTACTGGGTATCAGTGTATGTCTTGGTGACTTGGTATCAGTGTATGTCTTTGTTACTGGGTGTCAGTGTGTTTCTGTGTTACTGGGTATCAGTGTATGTCTTTGTGACTTGGTATCAGTGTATGTCTTTGTTACTGGTTGTCAGTGTGTGTCTGTGTTCCTGGGTATCAGTGTATGTCTTTGTGTCTTGGTGTCAGTGTATGTCTTTGTTACTGGGTGTCAGTGTGTGTCTTTGTGACTTGGTGTCACTGTATGTCTTTGTTACTTGGTGTAAGTGTGTGTCTGTGACACTGGGTATCAGTGTATGTCTTTGTTACTTGGTGTCAGTGTATGTCTGTGTTACTTGGTGTAAGTGTGTGTCTGTGTTACTGGGTATCAGTGCATATCTTTGTCACTTGGTTTCAGTGTATGTCTGTGTTACTTGGTGTAAGTGTGTGTCTTTGTTACTTGGTGTAATTGTATGTCTTTGTTACTTGGTGTAAGTGTGTGTCTGTATTCCTGGGTATCAGTGTATGTCTGTGTTACTTGGTGTAAGTGTGTGTCTGTGTTACTGGGTATCAGTGTCTGTCTCTGTTACTTGGTGTCAGTGTATGTCTGCGTTACTTGGTGTAAATGTGTGTCTGTGTTACTGGGTGTCAGTGTGTGTCTGTGTTACTTGGTGTAAGTGTGTGTCTTTGTTACTTGGTGTCAGTGTATGTCTGTGTTACTGGGTGTCAGTCTATGTCTTTGTTACTTGGTGTCAGTGTATGTCTGCGTTACTTGGTGTAAATGTGTGTCTGTGTTACTGGGTGTCAGTGTGTGTCTGTGTTACTTGGTGTAAGTGTGTGTCTTGGTTACTTGGTGTCCGTGTGTGTCTGTGTTACTGGGTGTCAGTCTATGTCTTTGTTACTTGGTGCCAGTGTTTAACTGTGTTACTTGGTGTAATTGTATGTCTTCGTTACTTGGTGTCAGTCTATGTCTTTGTTACTTGGTGCCAGTGTATAACTGTGTTACTTGGTGTTAGTGTGTGTCTTTGTTACTTGGTGTAATTGTATGTCTTTGTTACTTGGTGTAAGTGTGTGTCTGTATTCCTGGGTATCAGTGTACGTCTTTGTGACTTGGTGTCAGTGTATGTCTTTGTTACTGTGTGTCAGTGTGTGTCTGTGTTACTTGGTGTCAGTGTCTGTCTGCGTTACTTGGTGTGAATGTGTGTCTGTGTTACTGGGTGTCAGTGTGTGTCTGTGTTACTTGGTGTAAGTGTGTGTCTTTGTTACTTGGTGTCCATGTGTGTCTGCGTTACTGGGTGTCAGTGTATGTCTTTGTTACTGGGTGTCAGTGTATGTCTTTGTTACTTGGTGTAAGTGCGTGTCTGTGTTACTGGGTATCAGTGTCTGTCTTTGTTACTTGGTGTAAGTGTGAGTCTTTGTTACTTGGTGTAATTGTATGTCTTCGTTACTTGGTGTCAGTCTATGTCTGTGTTACTTGGTGTAAGTGTATGTCTTTGTTACTTGTTGTAAGTGTGTGTCTGTGTTACTTGGTGTAACTGTGTGTCTGTGTTTATGGGTATCATTGTGTGTCTTTGTTACTTGGTGTCAGTGCATGTCTGTGTTACTTGGTGTAAGTGTGTGTCTGTGTTACTGGGTATCAGTGTATGTCTTTGTTACTTGGTGTCAGTGTATGTATGTCTTACTTGGTGTAAGTGAGTGTCTGTGTTACTGGGTGTCAGTGTGTGTCTGTGTTACTTGGTGTAATTGTGTGTCTTTGTTACTTGGTGTCCGTGTGTGTCTGTGTTACTGGGTGTCAGTGCATGTCTTTGTTACTTGTTGCCAGTGTGTGTCTGTGTTACTGGGTATCAGTGTATGTCTTTGTGACTTGTTATCAGTGTATGCCTTTGTTACTGGGTGTCAGTGTGTCTCTGTGTTACTGGGTATCAGTGTATGTCTTGGTGACTTGGTGTCAGTGTATGTCTTGGTGACTTGGTGTCAGTGTATGTCTTTGTTACTGGGTGTCAGTGTGTGTCTTTGTGACTTGGTGTCACTGTATGTCTTTGTTACTTGGTGTAAGTGTGTGTCTGTGATACTGGGTATCAGTGTATGTCTTTGTTACTTGGTGTCAGTGTATGTCTGTGTTACTTGGTGTAAGTGTGTGTCTGTGTTACTGGGTATCAGTGTATATCTTTGTCACTTGGTGTCAGTGTATGTCTGTGTTACTTGGTGTAAGTGTGTGTCTGTGTTACTGGGTGTCAGTGTGTGTCTGTGTTACTTTGTGTAATTGTGTGTCTTGGTTACTTGGTGTCCGTGTTTGGCTGTGTTACTGGGTGTCAGTGCATGTCTTTGTTACTTGGTGCCAGTGTATAACTGTGTTACTTGGTGTAACTGTGTGTCTTTGTTACTTGGTGTAATTGTATGTCTTTGTTACTTGGTGTAAGTGTGTGTCTGTATTCCTGGGTATCATTGTATGTCTGTGTTACTTGGTGTCAGTGTATGTCTGTGTTACTTGGTGTAAATGTGTGTCTGTGTTACTGGGTGTCAGTGTGTGTCTGTGTTACTTGGTGTTAATGTGTGTCTTTGTTACTTGGTGTCCATGTGTGTCTGCGTTACTGGGTGTCAGTGTATGTCTTTGTTACTGGGTGTCAGTGTATGTCTTTGTTACTTGGTGTAAGTGTGTGTCTGTGTTACAGGGTATCAGGGTCTGTCTTTGTTACTTGGTGTAAGTGTGTGTCTGTGTTCCTGGGTATCAGTGTATGTCTTTGTGACTTGGTGTAATTGTATGTCTTTGCTACTTGGTGTCAGTGTTTGTCTGTGTTACTTGGTGTAAGTGTATGTCTTTGTTACTTGGTGTAAGTGTGTGTCTGTGTTACTTGGTGTAAGTGTGTGTCTGTGTTCCTGGTTATCAGTGTATGTCTTTGTTACTTTGTGTCAGTGTATGTCTGTGTTACTTGATGTAAGTGTGTGTCTGTGTCACTGGTTATCAGTGTTTGTCTTTGTTACTTGGTGTCAGTGTATGTCTGTGTCACTTGGTGTAAGTGTGTGCCTGTGTTACTGGGTGTCAGTGTGTGTCTGTGTTACTTGGTGTAAGTGTGTGTCTTCGTTACTTGGTGTCCATGTGTGTCTGTGTTACTGGTTGTCAGTGTATGTCTTTGTTACTGGGTGTCAGTGTATGTCTTTGTTACTTGGTGTAAGTGTGTGTCTGTGTTACTGGGTATCAGTGTCTTTCTTTGTTACTTGGTGTAAGAGAGTGTCTGTGTTACAGGGTATCAGTGTATGTCTTTGTTACTTGGTGTCAGTGTATGTCTGTGTTACTTGGTGTAAGTGTGTGTCTGTGTTACAGGGTATCAGTGTATGTCTTTGTGACTTGGTGTCAGTGAATGTCTTTGTTACTGGGTGTCAGTGTGTGTCTATGTTACTTGGTGTATGTGTGTGTCTATGTTACTGGGTATCAGTGTTTCTTTGTTACTTGGTGTAAGTGTGTGTCTGTGTTACTGGGTATCAGTGTATGTCTTTGTTACTTGGTGTCAGTGTATGTCTTTGTTACTGGGTGTCAGTGTATGTCTTTGTTACTTGTTGTAAGTGTGTGTCTGTGTTACTTGGAGTAAGTGTCTGTCTGTGTTACTGCTTATCAGTGTATGTCTTTGTGACTTGGTGTCGGTGTATGTCTTTGTTACTTGGTGTCAGTGTATGTCTTTGATACTTGGTGTAACTGTATGTCTTTGTTACTTGGTGTAATTGTCAGTCTTTGTTACTTGGTGCAAGTGTATGTCTTTTTTACTTGGTGTCAGTGTATATCTTTGTTACTTGGTGTCAGTGTATGTCTTTGTGACTTGGTATCAGTGTATGTCTTTGAGACTTGGTGTCAGTGTATTTCTTTGTTACTGGGTGTCAGTGTGTGTCTGTGTTACTTGGTGTCTGTGCATGTCTTTGTTACTGTTTATTAGTGTTTCTCTGTGTTACTGCGTGTCAGTGTGTGTCTGTTTGTGTTACTGGGTATCAATGTATGTCTTTGTTACTTGGTGTAAGTTTGTGTCTCTTTTACTGGGTATCAGTGTCTGCCTTTGTTCCTTGGTGTAAGTGTGAGTCTTTGTTACTTGGTGTAATTGTATGTCGTCGTTACTTGGTGTCAGTGTATGTCTGTGTTACTTGGTGTAAGTGTATGTCTTTGTTACTTGGTGTAAATGTGTGTCTGTGTTACTTGGTGTAAGTGTGTGTCTGTGTTCCTGGGTATCATTGTATGTCTTAGTTACTTGGTGTCAGTGCATGTCTGTGTTACTTGGTGTAAGTGTGTGTCTGTGTAACTGGGTATCAGTGTATGTCTTTGTTACATGGTGTCAGTGTATGTCTGTCTTACGTGGTGTAAGTGTGTGTCTGTGTTACTGGGTGTCAGTGTGTGTCTGTGTTACTTGGTGTAAGTGTGTGTCTTTGTTACTTGGTGTCCTTGTGTGTCTGTGTTACTGGGTGTCAGTGCATGTCTTTGTTACTTGTTGCCAGTGTATATCTGTGTTACTTGGTTGAAGTGCGTGTCTTTGTTACTTGGTGTAATTGTATGTCTTTGTTACTTGGTGTCAGTGTATGTCTGTGTTACCTGGTGTAAGTCTATGTCTTTGTTACTTGGTGTAAGTGTGTGTCTGTGTTACTTGGTGTAAGTGTGTGTCTGTATTCCTGGGTATCAGTGTATGTCTTTGTGACTTGGTGTCAGTGTATGTCTGTGTTACGTGGTGCAAGTGTGTGTCTGTGTTATTGGCTATCAGTGTATGTCTTTGTTACTTGGTGTCAGTGTATGTCAAAATACTTGGTGTAAGTGTATATCTTTGTTACTTGGTGTAATTGTCTGTCTTTGTTACTTGGTGTAAGTGTATGTCTTTGTTACTTGGTGTCAGTGTATGTCTTTGTGACTTGGTGTCAGTGTATGTCTTTGTTACTTGGTGTAAGTGTGTGTCTTTGTTACTTGGTGTAAGTTTATGTCTTTGTTACTTGGTGTCAGTGCGTGTCTTTGTTACTTGGTGTCAGTGTGTGTCTGTGTTACTGGGTGTCAGTGTGTGTCTGTGTTACTGGGTATCAGTGTATGTCTTGGTGACTTGGTATCAGTGTATATCTTTGTTACTGGTTGTCAGTGTGTGTCTGTGTTCCTGGGTATCAGTGTATGTATTTGTGAATGGTGTCAGTGTATGACTTTGTTACTGGGTGTCAGTGTGTGTCTTTGTGACTTGGTGTCACTGTATGTCTTTGTTACTTGGTGTAAGTGTGTGTCTGTGATACTGGGTATCAGTGTATGTCTTTGTTACTTGGTGTCAGTGTATGTCTGTGTTACTTGGTGTAAGTGTGTGTCTGTGTTACTGGGTATCAGTGTATGTCTTTGTGACTTGGTGTCAGTGTATGTCTGTGTTACTTGGTGTAAGTGTGTGTCTGTGTTACTGGGTATCAGTGTATGTCTTTGTTACTTGGTGTCAGTGTATGTCTGTGTTACTTGGTGTAAGTGTGTGTCTGTGTTACTGGGTGTCAGTGTGTGTCTGTGTTACTTGGTGTAAGTGTGTGTCTTGGTTACTTGGTTTCCGTGTGTGTCTGTGTTACTGGGTGTCATTGCATGTCTTTGTTACTTGGTGCCAGTGTATAACTGTGTTACTTGGTGTAAGTGTGTGTCTTTGTTACTTGGTGTAATTGTATGTCTTTGTTACTTGGTGTCAGTGTATGTCTGTGTTACTTGGTGTAAGTGTATGTCTTTGCTACTTGGTGTAAGTGTGTGTCTGTATTCCTGGGTATCAGTGCATGCCTGTGTTACTTGGTGTAAGTGTGTGTCTGTGTTACTGGGTATCAATGTATGTCTTTGTTACTTGGTGTCAGTGTATGTCTGTGTTACTTGGTGTAAATGTGTGTCTGTGTTACTGGGTGTCAGTGTGTGTCTGTGCTACTTGGTGTAAGTGTGTGTCTTTGTTACTTGGTGTCCATGTGTGTCAGCGTTACTGGGTGTCAGTGTATGTCTGTGTTACTTGGTGTAAATGTGTGTCTGTGTTACTGGGAGTCAGTGTGTGTCTTTGTTACTTGGTGTAAGTGTGTGTCTGTGTTACTGGGTATCAGTGTATGTCTTTGTTACTTGGTGTCAGTGTATGTCTGTGTTACTTAGATTAAGTTTGTGTCTCTTTTACTGGTTATCAGTGAATGTCTTTGTGACTTGGTGTAATTGTATGTCTTTGTTACTTGGTGTCAGTGTATGTCTGTGTTACTTGCTGTAAGTGTATGTCTTTGTTACTTGGTGTAAGTGTGTGTCTGTGTTACTTGGTGTAAGTGTGTGTCTGTGTTCCTGGTTATCAGTGTATGTCTTTGTTACTTGGTGTCAGTCTATGTCTGTGTTACTTGATCTAAGTGTGTGTCTGTGTTACTGGGTATCAGTGTTTGTCTTTGTTACTTGGTGTCAGTGTATGTCTGTGTTACTTGGTGTAAGTGTTTGTCTGTGTTACTGGGTGTCAGTGTGTGTCTGTGTTACTTGGTGTAAGTGTGTGTCTTCGTTACTTGGTGTCCGTGTGTGTCTGTGTTACTGGTTGTCAGTGTATGTCTTTGTTACTTTGTGTCAGTGTATGTCTTTGTTACTTGGTGTAAGTGTGTGTCTGTGTTACTGGGTATCAGTGTCTTTCTTTGTTACTTGGTGTAAGAGTGTGTCTGTCTTACTGGGTATCAGTGTATGTCTTTGTTACTTGGTATCAGTGTCTGTCTGTGTTACTTGGTGTAAGTGTGTGTCTGTGTTACTGGGTGTCAGTGTGTGTCTTTGTTACTTGGTATAAGTGTGTGTCTGTGTTAATGGGTATCAGTGTATGTCTTTGTTACTTGGTGTCAGTGTATGTCTTTGTGACTGGGTGTCAGTGTATGTCTTTGTTACTTGGTGTAAGTGTGTGTCTGTGTTACTGGGTATCAGTGTCTTGCTTTGTTACTTGGTGTAAGAGTGTGTCTGTGTTACTGGGTATCGGTGTATGTATTTGTTACTTGGTGTCAGTGTATGTCTGTGTTACCTGGTGTAAGTGTGTGTCTGTGTTAATGGGTATCAGTGTATGTCTTTGTGACTTGGTGTCAGTGTAAGTCTTTGTTACTGGGTGTCAGTGTGTGTCTTTGTGACTTAGTGTCAGTGTATGTCTTTGTTACTGGGTGTCCGTGTGTGTCTGTGTTACTTGGTTTCTGTGTATGTCTTTGTTACTGTTTATTAGTGTTTCTCTCTGTTACTGGGTGTCAGTGTGTGTTTGTCTGTGTTACTGGGTGTCGGTGTATGTCATTGTTACTTGGTGTAAGTTTGTGTCTGTGTTACTGGGTGTCAGTGTCTGTCTTTGTGACTTGTTGCCAGTGTATATCTGTGTTACTTGGTGTAAGTGTGTGTCTTTGTTACTTGGTGTAATTGTATGTCTTTGTTACTTGGTGTCAGTGTGTGTCTGTGTTACTTGGTGTAAGTGTGTGTCTTTGTTACTTGGTGTAATTGTATGTCTTTGTTACTTGGTGTAAGTGTGTGTCTGTGTTACTTGGTGTAAGTGTGTGTCTGTGTTCCTGTGTATCAGTGTCTGTCTTTGTTACTTGGTGTCAGTGTATGTCTGTGTTACTTGGTGTAAGTGTGTGTCTGTGTTACTGGCAATCAGTTTCAGTCTTTGTTACTTGGTGGAAGTGTGTGTCTGCGTTACTGGTTTTCATTGTATGTCTTTGTTACTTGGTGTCAGTGTATGTCTGTGTTACTTGGTGTAAGTGTGTGTCTTTGTTACTTGGTGTAAGTGTATGTCTGTGTTACTTGGTGTAAGTGTATGTCTTTGTTCCTTGGTGTCAGTGCATGTCTTTGTGACTTGGTGTAAGTGTATGTCTTTGTTACTTGGTGTCAGTGTACGTCTTTGATACTTGGGGTAAGTGTATGTCTGTGTTACTGGGCATCAGTGTCTGTCTTTGTTACTTGGTGAAAGTGTGTTTCTGTGTTACTTGGTATCAGTGTATGTCTTTGTTAATTGGTGTAAGTGCATGTTTTTGTTACTTGGTGTCAGTGTATGTCTTTGTACTTGGTGTAAGTGTATGTCTTTGTTAATTGGTGTCAGTGTATGTCTGTGTTACTTGGTTTCAGTGTGTGTCTTTGTTACTTGGTGTCAGTGTTTCTCTTTGTTACTGGGTGTCAGTGTGTATCTGTGTTCCTGGGTATCAGTGTATGTCTTTGTTACTTGGTGTAGGTGCGTGCCTGTGTTACTGGGTATCAGTGCATGTCTTGGTTACTTTTTGTCGGTGTATGTCTTTGCTACTTGGTGTCAGTGTATGTCTTTGTTACTTGGTGTAATTGTGTGTCTGTGTTACTGGATATCAGTGTATGTCTTTGTTACTTGGTGTCAGTGTATGTCTTTGTTACTTGGTGTAAGTGTATGTCTTTGTGAGTTGGTATCAGTGCATGTCTTTTTTACTTGCTGTCAGTGTATGTCTTTGATACTTGGTGTAAGTGTGTGTCTCTGTTACTGGGTATCAGTGTCTGTCTTTGTTACTTGGTGTAAGAGTGTGTCTGTGTTGCAGGGTATCATTGTATGTCTTTGTTACTTGGTGTCAGTGTCGGACTCTGTTACTTGGTGTAAGTGTGTGTCTTTCTTAACTTGGTGCAAGTGCATGTCTTTGTGACTTGGTGTAAGTGTATGTCTTTGTTACTTGGTGTCAGTGTATGTCTTTGTGACTTGGTATCAGTGTATGTATTTGTTACTTGGTGTCAGTGAATGTCTGTGCTACTTGGTGTCAGTGTATGTCTGTGTTACTTGGTGTCAGTGTGCGTCTGTGTTACTGGGTGTCAGTGTATGTCTGTGTTACTTGGTGTAAGTTTGTGTCTTTGTGACTTGGTGTCAGTGTATGTATTTGTTACTTGGTGTCAGTGTATGTCTTTGTTACTTGGTGTAAGTGTGTGTCTTTGTTACTTGGTGTAAGTGTATGTCTTTGTTACTGGGTGTCAGTGCATGTCTTTGTGACTTTGTGTAAGAGTGTGTCTGTGTTACTGGCAATCAGTGCCTGTCTTTGTTACATGGTGTAAGTGTGTGTCTGTGTTACTGGTTTTCAATGTATGTCTCTGTTACTTGGTGTCAGTGTATGTCTGTGTTACTTGGTGTAAGTGTGTGTCTTTGTTACTTGGTGTAAGTGTATGCCTTTGTTACTTGGTGTCAGTGTATAAGTTTGTTACTTATGTCAGTGCATGTCTTTGTGACTTGGTGTAAGTGTATGTCTTTGTTACTAGGTGTCAGTGTATGTCTTTGATACTTGGTGTAATTGTGTGTCTGTGTTACTGGGTATCAGTGTCTGTCTTTGTTACTTGGTGTAAGAGTGTGTCTGTATTGCTGGGTATCAGTGCATGTCTTTGTGACTTGGTGTCAGTGTAGGTCTGTGTTACTTGGTGTAAGTGTGTGTCTTTCTTACTTGGTGTCAGTGTATGTCTTTGATACTTGGTGTAATTGTGTGTCTGTGCTACTGGGTATCAGTGTCTGTCTTTGTTACTTGGTGTAAGAGTGTGTCTGTCTAGCTGGGTATCAGTGTATGTTTTTGTGACTTGGTGTACGTGTATGTCTTTGTTACTTGGTGTCAGTGTATGCCTTTGTTGCTTGATGTAAGTGTATGTCTTTGTTACTTGGTGTCAGTGTATGTCTTTGATATTGAGGTAAGTGTGTGTCTGTGTTACTGGGCATCAGAGTCTGTCTTTGTTACTTGGTGAAAGTGTGTGTCTGTGTTACTGGGTATCATTGTATGTCTTTGTTACTTGGTGTAAGTGTGTGTCTGTGTTACTGGATATCAGTGTACGTCTTTGTTACTTGGTGTCAGTGTATGTCTTTGTTACTTGGTGTAAGTGTATGTCTTTGTGAGTTGGTATCAGTGTATGTCTTTGTTACTTGATGTCAATGTATGTCTTTGCTACTTGGTGTCAGTGTATGTCTTTGTTACTTGGTGTAAGTGTGTGTCTGTGTTACTGGATATCAGGTAATGTCTTTGTTACTTGGTGTCAGTGTATGTCTTTGTTACTTGGTGGAAGTGTGTGTCTGTGTTACTGGGTATCAGTGTATGTCTTTGTTACTTGGTGTCAGTGTATGTCTTTGATACTTGGTGTCAGTGTATGTCTTTGATACTTGGTGTAAGTGTGTGTCTGTGTTACTGGGTATCAGTGTATGTCTTTGTTACTTGGTGTCAGTGTCGGACTCTGTTACTTGGTGCAAGTGTGTGTCTTTCTTAACTTGGTGTAAGTGCATGTCTTTGTGACTTGGTGTAAGTGTATGTCTTTGTTACTTGGTGTCAGTGTATGTCTTTGTTACTTGGTGTCAGTGTATGTCTTTGATACTTGGTGTAATTGTGTGTCTTTGTTACTGGGTATCAGTGTCTGTCTTTGTTACTTGGTGTAAGAGTGTGTCTGTCCTGCTGGGTATCAGTGTATGTCTTTGTGACTTGGTGTACGTGTATGTCTTTGTTACTTGGTGTCAGTGTATGCCTTTGTTGCTTGATGGAAGTGTATGTCTTTGTTACTTGGTGTCAGTGTATGTCTTTGATATTGGGGTAAGTGTGTGTCTGTGTTACTGGGTATCAGTTTATGTCTTTGTTACTTGGTGTAAGTGCATGTCTTTGTTACTTGGTGTCAGTGTATGTCTTTGTACTTGGTGTAAGTGGATGTCTTTGTTAATTGGTGTCAGGAAATGACTGTGTTACTGGGTGTCAGTGTGTATCTGTGTTCCTGGGTGTCAGTATATATCTTTGTTAGTTGGTGTCAGTGTATGTCTGTGTTACTTGGTGTAAGTGTGTGTCTGTGTTACTGGGTATCAGTGTATGTCTTTGTAACTTGGTGTAGGTGTGTGCCTGTGTTACTGGGTATCAGTGTATGTCTTTGTTACTTGGTGTCAGTGTATGTCTTTGCTACTTGGTGTAAGTGTATGTCTTTGTTACTTGGTGTCAGTGCATGTCTTTGTTACTTTGTGTAAGTGTGTGTCTGTGTTACTGGATATCAGTGTATGTCTTTGTTACTTGGTGTCAGTGTATGTCTTTGTTACTTGGTGTCAATGTATGTCTTTGCTACTTGGTGTCAGTGTATGTCTTTGTTACTTGGTGTAAGTGTGTGTCTGTGTTACTGGATATCAGTGTATGTCTTTGTTACTTAATGTCAGTTTATGTCTTTGTTACTTGGTGTAAGTGTATGTTTTTGTGAGTTGGTATCAGTGTATGTCTTTGTTACTTGGTGTCAGTGTATGTCTTTGATACTTGGTGTAAGTGTGTGTCTGTGTTACTGGGTATCAGTGTATGTCTTTGTTACTTGGTGTCAGTGTAGGACTCTGTTACTTGGTGCAAGTGTGTGTCTTTCGTAACTTGGTGTAAGTGCATGTCTTTGTGATTGGTGTAAGTGTATGTCTTTGTTACTTGGTGTCACTGTATGTCTTTGTGACTTGGTATCAGTGTATGTATTTGTTACTTGGTGTCAGTGTATGTCTGTGTTACTTGGTTTCAGTGTGTGGCTGTGTTACTGGGTATCAGTGTCTGTCTTTGTTACTTGGTGTAAGAGTGTGTCTGTCTTGCTGGGTATCAGTGTATGTCTTTGTTACTTGGTGTCAGTGTAGGTCTGTGTTACTTGGTGTAAGTGTGTGTCTTTCTTACTTGGTGAAAGTGCATGTCTTTGTGACTTGGTGTACGTGTATGTCTTTGTTACTTGGTGTCAGTGTATGCCTTTGTTGCTTGATGTAAGTGTATGTCTTTGTTACTTGGTGTCACTGTATGTCTTTGATACTTGGGGTAAGTGTGTGTGTGTGTTACTGGGCATCAGTGTCTGTCTTTGTTACTTGGTGAAAGTGTGTGTCTGTGTTACTGGGTACAGAGTACGTCTTTGTTAATTGGTGTCAGTGTATGTCTTTGTTACTTGGTGTAAGTGTGTGTCTTTGTTACTTGGTGTAAGTGTATGTCATTGTTACTGGGCGTCAGTGCATGTCTTTGTGACTTTGTGTAAGTGTGTGTCTGTGTTACTGGGTATCAGTGTCTGTCTTAGTTACTGGGTGAAAGTGTGAGTCTTTGTGAGCTGGTGTAAGTGTGTGTCTGTGTTACTGGCAATCAGTGTCTGTCTTTGTTACTTGGTGTAAGTGTGTATCTGTGTTACTGGTTTTCAATGTATGTCTTTGTTACTTGGTGTCAGTGTATGTCTGTGTTACTTGGTGCAAGTGTGTGTCTTTGATACTTGGTGTAAGTGTATGTCTGTGTTACTTGGTGTAAGTGTATGTCTTTGTTACTTGGTGTAAGTGCATGTCTTTGTGACTTGGTGTAAGTGTATGTCTTTGTTACTTGGTGTCAGTGGATGTCTTTGATACTTGGTGTGATTGTGTGTCTGTGTTACTGGATATCAGTGTCTGTCTTTGTTACTTGGTGTAAGTGTGTGTTGGTCTTACTTGGTGTAAGTGTGTGTCTTTCTTACTTGTTGTAAGTGCATGTCTTTGTGACTTGCTGCACGTGTATGTCTTTGTTACCTGGTGTCAGTGTATGCCTTTGTTGCTTGATGTAAGTGTATGTCTTTGTTACTTTGTGTCAGTGTATGTCTTTGATACTTGGGGTAAGTGTGTGTCTGTGTTACTGGGCATCAGTGTCTGTCTTTGTTACTTGGTGTAAGTGTGTGTCTGTGTTACTGGGTATCAGAGTATGTCTTTGTTACTTGGTGTCAGTGTATGTCTTTGTACTTGGTGTAAGTGGATGTCTTTGTTAATTGGTGTCAGTGTATGTCTGTGTTACTTGGTGTAAGTGTGTGTCTTTGTTACAGGGTATCAGTGTATGTCTTTGTTACTTGGTGTAGGTGTGTGCCTGTGTTACTGGGTATCAGTGCATGTCTTTGTTACTTTTTGTCGGTGTATGTCTTTGCTACTTGGTGTCAGTGTATGTCTTTGTTACTTGGTGTATGTGTGTGTCTGTGTTACTGGATATCAGTGTATGTCTTTGTTACTTGGTGTCAGTGTATGTCTTTGTTACTTGGTGTAAGTGTATGTCTTCGTGAGTTGGTATCAGTGTATGTCTTTGTTACTTGGTGTCAGTGTATGTCTTTGATACTTGGTGTAAGTGTGTGTCTGTGTTACTGGGTATCAGTGTCTGTCTTTGTTACTTGGTGCAAGAGTGTGTCTGTGTTGCAGGGTATCAGTGTATGTCTTTGTTACTTGGTGTCAGTGTAGGACTCTGTTACTTGGTGTAAGTGTGTGTCTTTCTTAACTTGGTGCAAGTGCATGTCTTTGTGACTTGGTGTAAGTGTATGTCTTTGTTACTTGGTGTCAGTGTATGTCATTGTGACTTGGTATCAGTGTATGTATTTGTTACTTGTTGTCAGTGAATGTCTGTGTTACTTGGTGTCTGTGTATGTCTGTGTTACTTGGTGTCAGTGTGTGTCTGTGTTACTGGGTGTCAGTGTGTGTCTGTCTTACTGGGTGTAAGTGTGTATCTGTGTTACTGGGTATCAGTGTATGTATTTGTTACTTGGTGTCAGTGTATGTCTTTGATACTTGGTGTCAGTGTATGTATTTGTTACTTGGTGTCAGTGTATGTCTGTGTTACTTGGTGTAAGTTTGTGTCTTTGTTACTTGGTGTCAGTGTATGTATTTGTTACTTGGTGTCAGTGTATGTCTGTGTTACTTGGTGTAAGTGTACGTCTTTGTTAATTGGTGTCAGTGTATGTCTTTGTTACTTTGTGTAAGTGTGTGTCTTTGTTACTTGGGGCAAGTGTATGTCTGTGTTACTTGGTGTCAGTGTATGTCTTTGTTACTTGGTGTCAGTGCATGTCTTTGTGACTTGGTGTAAGTGTATGTCTTTGTTACTTGGTGTCAGTGTATGTCTTTGTGAGCTGGAGTAAGTGTGTGTCTGTGTTACTGGCAATCAGTGTCTGTCTTTGTTACTTGGTGTAAGTGTGTGTCTGTGTTACTGGTTTTCAATGTATGTCTTTGTTACTTGGTGTCAGTATATGTCTGTGTTACTTGGTGTAAGAGTGTGTCTTTGTTACTTGTTGTAAGTGTGTGTCTTTGTTACTTGTTGTAAGTGTATGTCTGTGTTACTTGGTGTCAGTGTATGTCTTTGTTACTTGGGGTCAGTGCATGTCTTCGTGAGTTGGTATCAGTGTATGTCTTTGTTACTTGGTGTCAGTGTATGTCTTTGATACTTGGTGTAAGTGTGTGTCTGTGTTACTGGGTATCAGTGTCTGTCTTTGTTACTTGGTGTAAGAGTGTGTCTGTGTTGCAGGGTATCAGTGTATGTCTTTGTTACTTGGTGTCAGTGTAGGACTCTGTTACTTGGTGTAAGTGTGTGTCTTTCTTAACTTGGTGCAAGTGCATGTCTTTGTGACTTGGTGTAAGTGTATGTCTTTGTTACTTGGTGTCAGTGTATGTCATTGTGACTTGGTATCAGTGTATGTATTTGTTACTTGTTGTCAGTGAATGTCTGTGTTACTTGGTGTCAGTGTATGTCTGTGTTACTTGGTGTCAGTGTGTGTCTGTGTTACTGGGTGTCAGTGTGTGTCTGTCTTACTGGGTGTAAGTGTGTATCTGTGTTACTGGGTATCAGTGTATGTATTTGTTACTTGGTGTCAGTGTATGTCTTTGATACTTGGTGTCAGTGTATGTATTTGTTACTTGGTGTCAGTGTATGTCTGTGTTACTTGGTGTAAGTTTGTGTCTTTGTTACTTGGTGTCAGTGTATGTATTTGTTACTTGGTGTCAGTGTATGTCTGTGTTACTTGGTGTAAGTGTACGTCTTTGTTAATTGGTGTCAGTGTATGTCTTTGTTACTTTGTGTAAGTGTGTGTCTTTGTTACTTGGGGCAAGTGTATGTCTGTGTTACTTGGTGTAAGTGTATGTCTTTGTTACTTGGTGTCAGTGCATGTCTTTGTGACTTGGTGTAAGTGTATGTCTTTGTTACTTGGTGTCAGTGTATGTCTTTGTGAGCTGGAGTAAGTGTGTGTCTGTGTTACTGGCAATCAGTGTCTGTCTTTGTTACTTGGTGTAAGTGTGTGTCTGTGTTACTGGTTTTCAATGTATGTCTTTGTTACTTGGTGTCAGTGTATGTCTGTGTTACTTGTTGTAAGTGTGTGTCTTTGTTACTTGTTGTAAGTGTGTGTCTTTGTTACTTGTTGTAAGTGTATGTCTGTGTTACTTGGTGTCAGTGTATGTCTTTGTTACTTGGTGTCAGTGCATGTCTTTGTGACTTGGTGAAAGTGTATGTCTTTGTTACTTGGTGTCAGTGTATGTCTTTGATACTTGGTGTAATTGTGAGTCTGTGTTACTGGGTATCAGTGTCTGTCTTTGTTACTTGGTGTAATAGTGTGTCTGTCTTGCTGGGTATCAGTGTATGTCTTTGTTACTTGGTGTCAGTGTAGGTCTGTGTTACTTGGTGTAAGTGTGTGTCTTTCTTACTTGGTGTAAGTGCATGTCTTTGTGACTTGGTGTACGTGTATGTCTTTGTTACTTGGTGTCAGTGTATGCCTTTGTTGCTTGATGTAAGTGTATGTCTTTGTTACTTGGTGTCAGTGTATGTGTTTGATACTTGGGGTAAGTGTGTGTCTGTGTTACTGGGCATCAGTGTCTGTCTTTGTTACTTGGTGAAAGTGTGTGTCTGTGTTACAGGGTATCAGTGTATGTCTTTGTTACTTGGTGTAAGTGCATGTCTTTGTTACTTGGTGTCAGTGTATGTCTTTGTACTTGGTGTAAGTGGATGTCTTTGTTAATTGGTGTCAGTGTATGTCTGTGTTACTGGGTGTCAGTGTGTATCTGTGTTCCTGGGTGTCAGTATATATCTTTGTTAGTTGGTGTCAGTGTATGTCTGTGTTACTTGGTGTAAGTGTGTGTCTGTGTTACTCGGTATCAGTGTATGTCTTTGTTACTTGGTGTAGGTGTGTGCCTGTGTTTCTGGGTATCAGTGTATGTCTTTGTTACTTTTTGTCAGTGTATGTCTTTGCTACTTGGTGTAAGTGTATGTCTTTGTTACTTGGTGTCAGTGTATGTCTTTGTTACTTGGTGTAAGTGTGTGTCTGTGGTACTGGATATCAGTGTATGTCTTTGTTACTTCGTGTCAGTGTATGTCTTTGTTACTTGGTGTAAGTGTATGCCTTTGTGAGTTGGTATCAGTGTATGTCTTTGTTACTTGGTGTCAGTGGATGTCTTTGCTACTTGGTGTCTGTGTATGTCTTTGTTACTTGGTGTAAGTGTGTGTCTGTGTTACTGGATATCAGTGTATGTCTTTGTTACTTGGTGTCAGTGTATGTCTTTGTTACTTGGTGTAAGTGTATGTCTTTGTGAGTTGGTATCAGAGTATGTCTTTGTTACTTGGTGTCAGTGTATGTCTTTGATACTTGGTGTAAGTGTGTGTCTGTGTTACTGGGTATCAGTGTCTGTCTTTGTTACTTGGTGTAAGAGTGTGTCTGTGTTGCAGGGTATCAGTGTATGTCTTTGTTACTTGGTGTCAGTGTAGGACTCTGTTACTTGGTGTAAGTGTGTGTCTTACTTAACTTGGTGTAAGTGCATGTCTTTGTGACTTGGTGTAAGTGTATGTCTTTGTTACTTGGTGTCAGTGTATGTCTTTGTGACTTGGTATCAGTGTATGTATTTGTTACTTGGTGTCAGTGTATGTCTGTGTTACTTGGTGTCAGTGTATGTCTGTGTTACTGGGTGCCAGTGTGTGTCTGTCTTACTGGGTGTAAGTGTGTGTCTGTGTTTCTGGGTATCAGTGTATGTATTTGTTACTTGGTGTCAGTGTATGTCTTTGATACTTGGTGTCAGTGTATGTCTGTGTTACTTGGTGTAAGTTTGTGTCTTTGTTACTTGGTGTCAGTGTATGTATTTGTTACTTGGTGTCAGTGTATGTCTGTGTTACTTGGTGCAAGTGGACGTCTTTGTTAATTGGTGTCATTGTAGGTCTGTGTTACTTGGTGTAATTGTATGTCTTTGTTACTTGGTGTAAGTGCATGCCTTTGTTACTTGGTGTCAGTGTAGGTCTTTGCACTTGGTGTAAGTGGATGTCTTTGTTATTTGGTGTCAGTGTGTGTCTTTGTTACTTGGTGTCAGTGTTTCTCTGTGTTACTGGCTTTCAGTGTGAATCTGTGTTCCTGGGTGTCAGTATATGTCTTTGTTAGTTGGTGTCAGTGTATGTCTGTGTTACTTGGTGTAAGTGTGTGTCTGTGTTACTGGGTATCAGGGTATGTCTTTGTTACTTGGTGTAGGTGTGTGCCTGTGTTACTGGGTATCAGTGTATGTCTTTGTTACTTGGTGTCAGTGTATGTCTTTGTTACTTGGTGTAAGTGTATGTCTTTGTTACTTGGTGTCAGTGCATGTCTTTGTTACTTCGTGTAAGTGTGTGTCTGTGTTACTGGGTATCAGTGTATGTCTTTGATACTTGGTGTAAGTGTGTGTCTGTGTTACTGGGTATCAGTGTCTGTCTTTGTTACTTGGTGTCAGAGTGTGTATGTGTTGCTGGGTATCAGTGTATGTCTTTGTTACTTGATGTCAGTGTAGGTCTGTGTTACTTGGTGTAAGTGTGTGTCTTTCTTACTTGGTGTAAGTGCATGTCTTTGTGACTTGGTGTAAGAGTATGTCTTTGTTACTTGGTATCAGTGTCTGTCTTTGTTACTTGGTGTAAGAGTGTATCTGTGTTGCTGGGTATCAGTGTATGTCTTTGTTACTTGGTGTCAGTGTAGGTCTGTGTTACTTGGTGTTGGTGTGTGTCTTTCTTACTTGGTGTAAGTGCATGTCTTTGTGACTTTGTGTAAGTGTATGTCTTTGTTACTTGGTGTCAGTGTATGTCTTTGTTACTTGGTGTCAGTGTATGTCTTTGTTACTGGGTATCAATGTCTGTCTTTGTTACTTGGTGAAAGTGTGCGTCTGTGTTACTGGGTATCAGTGTATGTCTTTGTTACTTGGTGTAAGTGCATGTATTTGTTACTTGGTGTCAGTGTATGTCTTTGTACTTGGTGTAAGTGGATGTCTTTGTTACTTGATGTCAGTGTATGTCTGTGTTACTTGGTGTCAGTGTGTGTCTTTGTTACTTGGTGTCAGTGTATGTCTGTGTTCCTTGGTGTAAGTGTGTATCTGTGTTCCTGGGTGTCAGTATATGTCTTTGTTACTTGGTGTAAGTGTGTGTCTGTGTTACTGGGTATCAGTGTCTGTCTTTGTTACAGGGTGTCAGTGTGTGTCTTTGTGAGCTGGCTTACGTGTGTGTCTGTGTTACTGGGTGTCAGTGTCTGTCCTGGTTACTTGGTGTAGGTGTGTGCCTGTGTTACTGGGTATCAGTGTATGTCTTTGTTACTTGGTGTCAGTTTATGTCTTTGTTACTTGGTTTAAGTGTATGTCTTTGTTACTTGGTGTCAGTGTATGTCTTTGTTACTTGGTGTAAGTGTGTGTCTGTGTTACTGGGTATCAGTGTATGTCTTTCATACTTGGTATAAGTGTGTGTCTGTGTTACTGGGTATCAGTGTCTGTCTTTGTTACTTGGTGTAAGAGTGTGTCTGTGTTGCTGGGTATCAGTGTATGTCTTTGTTACTTGGTGTCAGTGTTGGACTGTGTTACTTGGTGTAAGTGTGTGTCTTTGTGACTTGGTGTAAGAGTATGTCTTTGTTACTTGTTATCAGTGTCTGTCTTTGTTACTTGGTGTAAGAGTGTATCTGTGTTGCTGGGTATCAGTGTATGTCTTTGTTACTTGGTGTCAGTGTAGGTCTGTGTTACTTGGTGTTGGTGTGTGTCTTTCTTACTTGGTGTAAGTGCATGTCTTTGTGACTTGGTGTAAGTGTATGTCTTTGTTACTTGGTGTCAGTGTATGTCTTTGTTACTTGGTGTCAGTGTATGTCTTTGATACTTGGTGTAAGTGTGAGTCTGTGTTACTGGGTATCAGTGTCTGTCTTTGTTACTTGGTGAAAGTGTGCGTCCGTGTTACTGGGTATCAGTGTATGTCTTTGTTACTTGGTGTAAGTGCATGTATTTGTTACTTGGTGTCGGTGTATGTCTTTGTACTTGGTGTAAGTGGATATCTTTGTTACTTGGTGTCAGTGTATGTCTGTGTTACTTCGTGTGAGTGTGTGTCTTTGTTACTTGGTGTCAGTGTATGTCTGTATTACTTGGTGTAAGTGTATGTCTTTGTTACTTGTAGTAAGTGCATGTATTTGTTACTTGGTGTCAGTGTATGTCTTTGTACTTGGTGTAAGTGGATGTCTTTGTTACTTGGTGTCAGTGTATGTCTGTGTTACTTGGTGTCAGTTTGTGTCTTTGTTACTTGGTGTCAGTGATTGTCTGTGTTACTTGGTGTAAGTGTGTGTCTGTGTTACTGGGTATCAGTGTCTGTCTTTGTTACTGGGTGTCAGTGTGTGTCTTTGTGAGCTGGCTTACGTGTGTGTCTGTGTTACTGGGTGTCAGTGTCTGTCCTGGTTACTTGGTGTAGGTGTGTGCCTGTGTTACTGGGTATCAGTGTATGTCTTTGTTACTTGGTGTCAGTTTATGTCTTTGTTACTTGGTGTAAGTGTACGTCTTTGTTACTTGGTGTCAGTGCATGTCTGTGTTACTTGGTGTCAGTGTGTGTCTGTGTTACTGGGTTTCAGTGTGTGTCTGTCTTACTGGGTGTAAGTGTGTATCTGTGTTACTGGGTATCAGTGTATGTATTTGTTACTTGGTGTCAGTGTATGTCTTTGATACTTGGTGTCAGTGTATGTATTTGTTACTTGGTGTCAGTGTATGTCTGTGTTACTTGGTGTAAGTTTGTGTCTTTGTTACTTGGTGTCAGTGTATGTATTTGTTACTTGGTGTCAGTGTATGTCTGTGTTACTTGGTGTAAGTGTACGTCTTTGTTAATTGGTGTCAGTGTATGTCTTTGTTACTTGGTGTAAGTGTGTGTCTTTGTTACTTGGGGCAAGTGTATGTCTGTGTTACTTGGTGTAAGTGTATGTCTTTGTTACTTGGTGTCAGTGCATGTCTTTGTGACTTGGTGTAAGTGTATGTCTTTGTTACTTGGTGTCAGTGTATGTCTTTGTGAGCTGGAGTAAGTGTGTGTCTGTGTTACTGGCAATCAGTGTCTGTCTTTGTTACTTGGTGTAAGTGTGTGTCTGTGTTACTGGTTTTCAATGTATGTCTTTGTTACTTGGTGTCAGTGTATGTCTGTGTTACTTGGTGTAAGTGTATGTCTTTGTTACTTGGTGTCAGTGCATGTCTTTGAGACTTGGTGTAAGTGTATGTCTTTGTAACTTGGTGTCAGTGTATGTCTTTGATACTTGGTGTAATTGTGAGTCTGTGTTACTGGGTATCAGTGTCTGTCTTTGTTACTTGGTGTAATAGTGTGTCTGTCTTGCTGGGTATCAGTGTATGTCTTTGTTACTTGGTGTCAGTGTAGGTATGTGTTACTTGGTGTAAGTGTGTGTCTTTCTTACTTGGTGTAAGTGCATGTCTTTGTGACTTGGTGTACGTGTATGTCTTTGTTACTTGGTGTCAGTGTATGCCTTTGTTGCTTGATGTAAGTGTATGACTTTGTTACTTGGTGTCAGTGTATGTGTTTGATACTTGGGGTAAGTGTGTGTCTGTGTTACTGGGCATCAGTGTCTGTCTTTGTTACTTGGTGAAAGTGTGTGTCTGTGTTACAGGGTATCAGTGTATGTCTTTGTTACTTGGTGCAAGTGCATGTCTTTGTTACTTGGTGTCAGTGTATGTCTTTGTACTTGGTGTAAGTGGATGTCTTTGTTAATTGGTGTCAGTGTATGTCTGTGTTACTGGGTGTCAGTGTGTATCTGTGTTCCTGGGTGTCAGTATATATCTTTGTTAGTTGGTGTCAGTGTATGTCTGTGTTACTTGGTGTAAGTGTGTGTCTGTGTTACTCGGTATCAGTGTATGTCTTTGTTACTTGGTGTAGGTGTGTGCCTGTGTTTCTGGGTATCAGTGTATGTCTTTGTTACTTTTTGTCAGTGTATGTCTTTGCTACTTGGTGTAAGTGTATGTCTTTGTTACTTGGTGTCAGTGTATGTCTTTGTTACTTGGTGTAAGTGTGTGTCTGTGTTACTGGATATCAGTGTATGTCTTTGTTACTTGGTGTCAGTGTATGTCTTTGTTACTTGGTGTAAGTGTATGCCTTTGTGAGTTGGTATCAGTGTATGTCTTTGTTACTTGGTGTCAGTGGATGTCTTTGCTACTTGGTGTCTGTGTATGTCTTTGTTACTTGGTGTAAGTGTGTGTCTGTGTTACTGGATATCAGTGTATGTCTTTGTTACTTGGTGTCAGTGTATGTCTTTGTTACTTGGTGTAAGTGTATGTCTTTGTGAGTTGGTATCAGAGTATGTCTTTGTTACTTGGTGTCAGTGTATGTCTTTGATACTTGGTGTAAGTGTGTGTCTGTGTTACTGGGTATCAGTGTCTGTCTTTGTTACTTGGTGTAAGAGTGTGTCTGTGTTGCAGGGTATCAGTGTATGTCTTTGTTACTTGGTGTCAGTGTAGGACTCTGTTACTTGGTGTAAGTGTGTGTCTTACTTAACTTGGTGTAAGTGTATGTCTTTGTTACTTGGTGTCAGTGTATGTCTTTGTGACTTGGTATCAGTGTATGTATTTGTTACTTGGTGTCAGTGTATGTCTGTGTTACTTGGTGTCAGTGTATGTCTGTGTTACTGGGTGTCAGTGTGTGTCTGTCTTACTGGGTGTAATTGTGTGTCTGTGATTCTGGGTATCAGTGTATGTATTTGTTACTTGGTGTCAGTGTATGTCTTTGATACTTGGTGTCAGTGTATGTCTGTGTTACTTGGTGTAAGTTTGTGTCTTTGTTACTTGGTGTCAGTGTATGTATTTGTTACTTGGTGTCAGTGTATGTCTGTGTTACTTGGTGCAAGTGGACGTCTTTGTTAATTGGTGTCATTGTAGGTCTGTGTTACTTGGTGTAAGTGTGTGTCTTTCTTACTTGGTGTAAGTGCATGTCTTTGTGACTTGGTGCAAGTGTATGTCTTTGTTACTTGGTGTCAGTGTATGTCTTTGATACTTGGTGTAAGTGTGTGTCTGTGTTACTGGGTATCTGTGTCTGTCTTTGTTACTTGGCAAAAGTGTGTGTCTGTGTTACTGGGTATCAGTGTATGTCTTTGTTACTTGGTGTAAGTGCATGCCTTTGTTACTTGGTGTCAGTGTAGGTCTTTGCACTTGGTGTAAGTGGATGTCTTTGTTACTTGGTGTCAGTGTAGGACTCTGTTACTTGGTGTAAGTGTGTGTCTTACTTAACTTGGTGTAAGTGCATGTCTTTGTGACTTGGTGTAAGTGTATGTCTTTGTTACTTGGTGTCAGTGTATGTCTTTGTGACTTGGTATCAGTGTATGTATTTGTTACTTGGTGTCAGTGTATGTCTGTGTTACTTGGTGTCAGTGTATGTCTGTGTTACTGGGTGTCAGTGTGTGTCTGTCTTACTGGGTGTAAGTGTGTGTCTGTGATTCTGGGTATCAGTGTATGTATTTGTTACTTGGTGTCAGTGTATGTCTTTGATACTTGGTGTCAGTGTATGTCTTTGTTACTTGGTGTCAGTGCATGTCTTTGATACTTGGTGTAAGTGTGTGTCTGTGTTACTGGGTATCAGTGTCTGTCTTTGTTACTTGGTGTAAGTGTGTGTCTGTGTTACTGGGTATCAGTGTCTGTCTTTGTTACTGGGTGTCAGTGTGTGACTTTGTGAGCTGGCTTACGTGTGTGTCTGTGTTAATGGGTGTCAGTGTCTGTCCTGGTTACTTGGTGTAAGTGTGTGTTGTGTTACTGGGTATCAGTGTATGTCTTTGTTACTTGATGTCAGAGTATGTCCGTGTTACTTGGCGTAAGTGTGTGTCTTTGATACTTGGTGTAAGTGTATGTCTGTGTTACTTGGTTTAAGTGCATGTCTTTGTTACTTGGTGTCAGTGTATGTCTTTGTGACTTGGTGTAAGTGTATGTCTTTGTTACTTAGTGTCAGTGTATGTCTTTGTTACTTGGTGTAAGTGTATGTCTTTGTTAATTGGTGTCAGTGTATGTCTTTGATACTTGGTGTAAGTGTGTGTCTGTGTTACTGGGTATCAGTGTCTGTCTTTGATACATTGTGTAAGAGTGTGTCGGTGTTGCTGGGTATCAGTGTATGTCTTTGTTACTTGATGTCAGTGCAGGTCTGTGTTACTTGGTGTAAGTGTGTGTCTTGCTTACTTGGTGTAAGTGCATGTCTTTGTGACTTGGTGCAAGTGTATGTCTTTGTTACTTGGTGTCAGTGTATGTCTTTGTTACTTGGTGTAAGTGTATGTCTTTGTTACTTGGTGTCAGTGTATGTCTTTGTACTTGGTGTAAGTGTGTGTCTGTGTTACTGGGTATCTGTGTCTGTCTTTGTTACTTGGTGAAAGTGTGTGTCTGTGTTACTGGGTATCAGTGTATGTCTTTGTTACTTGGTGTAAGTGCATGTCTTTGTTACTTGGTGTCAGTGTATGTCTTTGTACTTGGTGTAAGTGGATGTCTTTGTTACTGGGAGTCAGTGTATGTCTTTGTGACTTGGTGTAAGTGTGTGTCTGTGTTACTGGGTATCAGTGACTGTCTTTGTTACTTAGTGTAAATGTGTGTCTGTGTTACTGGTATCATTGTCTGTCTTTGTTACTGGGTGTCAGTGTGTGTCTTTGTGAGCTGGCTTACGTGTGTGTCTGTGTTACTGGGTGTCAGTGTCTGTCCTGGTTACTTGGTGTAGGTGTGTGCCTGTGTTACTGGGTATCATTGTATGTCTTTGTTACTTGGTGTCAGTTTATGTCTTTGTTACTTGGTGTAAGTGTATGTCTTTGTTTCTTGGTGTCAGTGTATGTCTTTGCTACTTGGTGTGTGTGTGTGTCTGTGTTACTGGGTATCAGTGTATGTCTTTGATACTTGGTGTAAGTGTGTGTCTGTGTTACTGGGTATCAGTGTCTGTCTTTGTTACTTGGTGTAAGAGTGTGTCTGTGTTGCTGGGTATCAGTGTATGTCTTTGTTACTTGGTGTCAGTGCAGGTCTGTGTTACTTGGTGTAAGTGTGTGTCTTTCTTACTTGGTGCAAGTGCATGTCTTTGTGACTTGGTGTAAGAGTATGTCTTTGTTACTTGGTATCAGTGTCGGTCTGTGTTACTTGGTGTTGGTGTGTGTCTTTCTTACTTGGTGTAAGTGCATGTCTTTGTGACTTGGTGCAAGAGTGTATCTGTGTTGCTGGGTATCAGTGTATGTCTTTGTTACTTGGTGTCAGTGTCGGTCTGTGTTACTTGGTGTTGGTGTGTGTCTTTCTTACTTGGTGTAAGTGCATGTCTTTGTGACTTGGTGTAAGTGTTTGTCTTTGTTACTTGGTGTCAGAGTATGTCTTTGTTACTTGGTGTCAGTGTATGTCTTTGATACTTGGTGTAAGTGTGTGTCTGTGTTACTTGGTGTAAGTGTATGTCTTTGTTACTTGGTGTCAGTGTATGTCTTTGATACTTGGTGTAAGTGTGTGTCTGTGTTACTTGGTGTAAGTGTATGTCTTTGTTACTGGGTATCAGTGTCTGTCTTTGTTACTTGGTGTAAGTGTGTGCCTGTGTTACCGGGTATCAGTGTCTGTCTTTGTTACTGGGTGTCAGTGTGTGTCTTTGTGCGCTGGCTTACGTGTGTGTCTGTGTTAATGGGTGTCAGTGTCTGTCCTGGTTACTTGGTGTAAGTGTGTGTTGTGTTACTGGGTATCAGTGTATGTCTTTGTTACTTGATGTCAGAGTATGTCCGTGTTACTTGGTGTAAGTGTGTGTCTTTGTTACTTGGTGTCAGTGTATGTCTGTGCTACTTGGTGTAAGTGCATGTCTTTGTTACTTGGTGTCAGTGTATGTCTTTGTGACTTGGTGTAAGTGCATGTCTTTGTTACTTGGTGTCAGTGTATGTCTTTGTTACTTGGTGTAAGTGTATGTCTTTGTTAATTGGTGTCAGTGTATGTCTTTGATAATTTGTGTAAGAGTGTGTCGGTGTTGCTGGGTATCAGTGTATGTCTTTGTTACTTGATGTCAGTGCAGGTCTGTGTTACTTGGTGTAAGTGTGTGTCTTGCTTACTTGGTGTAAGTGCATGTCTTTGTCACTTGGTGCAAATGTATGTCTTTGTTACTTGGTGTCAGTGTATGTCTTTGTTACTTGGTGTAAGTGTATGTCTTTGTTACTTGGTGTCGGTGTATGTCTTTGTACTTGGTGTAAGTGTGTGTCTGTGTTACTGGGTATCAGTGTCTGTCTTTGTTACTTAGTGTAAATGTGTGTCTGTGTTACTGGGTATCAGTGTCTGTCTTTGTTACTGGGTGTCAGTGTGTGTCTTTGTGAGCTGGCTTACGTGTGTGTCTGTGTTACTGGGTGTCAGTGTCTGTCCTGGTTACTTGGTGTAGGTGTGTGCCTGTGTTACTGGGTATCAGTGTATGTCTTTGTTACTTGGTGTCAGTTTATGTCTTTGTTACTTGGTGTAAGTGTATGTCTTTGTTACTTGGTGTCAGTGTATGTCTTTGCTACTTGGTGTAAGTGTGTGTCTGTGTTACTGGGTATCAGTGTATGTCTTTGATCCTTGGTGTAAGTGTGTGTCTGTGTTACTGGGTATCAGTGTCTGTCTTTGTTACTTGGTGTAAGAGTGTGTCTGTGTTGCTGGGTATCAGTGTATGTCTTTGTTACTTGGTGTCAGTGTAGGTCTGTGTTACTTGGTGTAAGTGTGTGTCTTTCTTACTTGGTGTAAGTGCATGTCTTTGTGACTTGGTGTAAGAGTATGTCTTTGTTACTTGGTATCAGAGTATGTCTTTGTTACTTGGTGTCAGTGTATGTCTTTGATACTTGGTGTAAGTGTGTGTCTGTGTTACTTGGTGTAAGTGTGTGTCTGTCTTACTGGGTATCAGTGTATGTCTTTGTTCCTTGGTGTAGGTGTGTGCCTGTGTTACTGGGTATCAGTGTATGTCTTTGTTACTTGGTGTCAGTGTATGTCTTTGTTACTTGGTGTAAGTGTATGTCTTTGTTACTTGGTGTCAGTGTATGTCTTTGATACTTGGTGTAAGTGTGTGTCTGTGTTACTGGGTATCAGTGTCTGTCTTTGTTACTTGGTGTAAGTGTGTGTCTGTGTTACTGGGTATCAGTTTCTGTCTTTGTTACTGGGTGTCAGTGTGTGTCTTTGTGAGCTGGCTTACGTGTGTGTCTGTGTTAATGGGTGTCAGTGTCTGTCCTGGTTACTTGGTGTAAGTGTGTGTTGTGTTACTGGGTATCAGTGTATGTCTTTGTTACTTGATGTCAGAGTATGTCCGTGTTACTTGGTGTAAGTGTGTGTCTTTGTTACTTGGTGAAAGTGTATGTCTGTGTTACTTGGTGTAAGTGCATGTCTTTGTTACTTGGTGTCAGTGTATGTCTTTGTGACTTGGTGTAAGTGTATGTCTTTGTTACTTGGTGTCAGTGTATGTCTTTGTTACTTGGTGTAAGTGTATGTCTTTGTTAATTGGTGTCAGTGTATGTCTTTGATACTTGGTGTAAGTTTGCGTCTGTGTTACTGGGTATCAGTGTCTGTCTTTGTTACTTTGTGTAAGAGTGTGTCGGTGTTGCTGGGTATCAGTGTATGTCTTTGTTACTTGATGTCAGTGCAGGTCTGTGTTACTTGGTGTAAGTGTGTGTCTTGCTTACTTGGTGTAAGTGCATGTCTTTGTGACTTGGTGCAAGTGTATGTCTTTGTTACTTGGTGTCAGTGTATGTCTTTGTTACTTGGTGTAAGTGTGTGTCTGTGTTACTGGGTATCTGTGTCTGTCTTTGTTACTTGGTGAAAGTGTGTGTCTGTGTTACTGGGTATCAGTGCATGTCTTTGTTACTTGGTGTCAGTGTCGGTCTGTGTTACTTGGTGTTGGTGTGTGTCTTTCTTACTTGGTGTAAGTGCATGTCTTTGTGACTTGGTGTAAGTGTATGTCTTTGTTACTTGGTGTCAGAGTATGTCTTTGTTACTTGGTGTCAGTGTATGTCTTTGATACTTGGTGTAAGTGTGAGTCTGTGTTACTGGGTATCAGTGTCTGTCTTTGTTACTTGGTGAAAGTGTGCGTCCGTGTTACTGGGTATCAGTGTATGTCTTTGTTACTTGGTGTAAGTGCATGTATTTGTTACTTGGTGTCAGTGTATGTCTTTGTACTTGGCGTAAGTGGATGTCTTTGTTACTTGGTGTCAGTGTATGTCTGTGTTACTTGGTGTCAGGGTATGTCTTTGTTACTTGGTGTCAGTGTATGTCTGTGTTACTTGGTGTAAGTGTATGTCTTCGTTACTTGGTGTAAGTGCATGTATTTGTTACTTGGTGTCAGTGTATGTCTTTGTACTTGGTGTAAGTGGATGTCTTTGTTACTTGGTGTCAGTGTATGTCTGTGTTACTTGGTGTCAGTGTGTGTCTTTGTTACTTGGTGTCAGTGTATGTCTGTGTTACTTGGTGTAAGTGTGTATCTGTGTTCCTGGGTGTCAGTCTATGTCTTTGTTACTTGGTGTAGGTGTGTGCCTGTGTTACCGTGTATCATTGTATGTCTTTGTTACTTGGTGTCAGTGTATGTCTTTGTTACTTGGTGTAAGTGTATGTCCTTGTTACTTGGTGTCAGTGTATGTCTTTGTTACTTGGTGTAAGTGTGTGGCTTTGTAACTGGGTATCAGTGTATGTCTTTGATACTTGGTGTCAGTGTATGTCTTTGTTACTTGGTGTAAGTGTATGTCTTTGTTACTTGGTGTCAGTGTATGTATTTGTTACTTGGTGTCAATGTATGTCTGTGTTACTTTGTGTAAGTGTATGTCTTTGTTACTTGGTGTCAGTGTCTGTCTTTGTTACTTGGTGTCAGTGTATATCTTTGATACCTGGTGTAAGTGTGTGTCTGTGTTACTTGGTGTAAGTGTGTGTCTGTGTTACTGGGTATCAGTGTATGTCTTTGTTCCTTGGTGTAGGTGTGTGCCTGTGTTACTGGGCATCAGTGTATGTCTTTGTTACTTGGTGTCAGTGTATGTCTTTGTTACTTGGTGTCAGTGTCTGTCATTGATACTTGGTGTAAGTGTGTGTCTGTGTTACTGGGTATCAGTGTCTGTCTTTGTTACTTGGTGTAAGTGTGTGTCTGTGTTACTGGGTATCAGTGTCTGTCTTTGTTACTGGGTGTCAGTGTGTGTCTTTGTGAGCTGGCTTACGTGTGTGTCTGTGTTACTGGGTGTCAGTGTCTGTCCTGGTTACTTGGTGTAAGTGTGTGTTGTGTTACTGGGTATCAGTGTATGTCTTTGTTACTTGGTGTCAGAGTATGTCCGTGTTACTTGGTGTCAGTGTGTGTCTTTGTTACTTGGTGTAACTGTATGTCTGTGTTACTTGGTGTAAGTGCATGTCTTTGTTACTTGGTGTCAATGTATGTCTTTGTGACTTGGTGTAAGTGTATGTCTTTGTTACTTGGTGTCAGTGTATGTCTTTGTTACTTGGTGTAAGTGTCTGTCTTTGTTAATTGGTGTCAGTGTATGTCTTTGATACTTGGTGTAAGTGTGTCTGTGTTAATGGGTATCAGTGTCTGTCTTTGTTACTTGGTGAAAGTGTGCGTCCGTGTTACTGGGTATCAGTGCATGTCTTTGTTACTTGGTGTAAGTGCATGTATTTGTTACTTGGTGTCAGTGTATGTCTTTGTACTTGGCGTAAGTGGATGTCTTTGTTACTTGGTGTCAGTGTATGTCTGTGTTAATTGGTGTCAGTGTGTGTCATTGTTACTTGGTGTCAGTGTATGTCTGTGTTACTTGGTGTAAGTGTATGTCTTTGTTACTTGGTGTAAGTGCATGTATTTGTTACTTGGTGTCAGTGTATGTCTTTGTACTTGGTGTAAGTGGATGTCTTTGTTACTTGGTGTCAGTGTATGTCTGTGTTACTTGGTGTCAGTGTGTGTCTTTGTTACTTGGTGTCAGTGTATGTCTGTGTTACTTGGTGTAAGTGTGTATCTGTGTTCCTGGGTGTCAGTCTATGTCTTTGTTACTTGGTGTAGGTGTGTGCCTGTGTTAATGTGTATCATTGTATGTCTTTGTTACTTGGTGTCAGTGTATGTCTTTGTTACTTGGTGTAAGTGTATGTCCTTGTTACTTGGTGTCAGTGTATGTCTTTGTTACTTGGTGTAAGTGTGTGGCTTTGTAACTGGGTATCAGTGTATGTCTTTGATACTTGGTGTCAGTGTATGTCTTTGTTACTTGGTGTAAGTGTATGTCTTTGTTACTTGGTGTCAGTGTATGTATTTGTTACTTGGTGTCAATGTATGTCTGTTTACTTGGTGTCAGTGTATGTCTTTGTTACCTGGTGTCAGTGTATGTCTTTGTTACTTGGTGTCAGTGTATATCTTTGATACCTGGTGTAAGTGTGTGTCTGTGTTACTTGGTGTAAGTGTGTGTCTGTGTTACTGGGTATCAGTGTATGTCTTTGTTCCTTGGTGTAGGTGTGTGCCTGTGTTACTGGGCATCAGTGTATGTCTTTGTTACTTGGTGTCATTGTATGTCTTTGTTACTTGGTGTCAGTGTCTGTCTTTGTTACTTGGTGTCAGTGTATGTCTTTGTTACTTGGTGTAAGTGTGTGGCTTTGTAACTGGGTATCAGTGTATGTCTTTGATACTTGGTGTCAGTGTATGTCTTTGTTACTTGGTGTAAGTGTATGTCTTTGTTACTTGGTGTCAGTGTATGTATTTGTTACTTGGTGTCAATGTATGTCTGTTTACTTGGTGTAAGTGTATGTCTTTGTTACCTGGTGTCAGTGTATGTCTTTGTTACTTGGTGTCAGTGTATATCTTTGATACCTGGTGTAAGTGTGTGTCTGTGTTACTTGGTGTAAGTGTGTGTCTGTGTTACTGGGTATCAGTGTATGTCTTTGTTCCTTGGTGTAGGTGTGTGCCTGTGTTACTGGGCATCAGTGTATGTCTTTGTTACTTGGTGTCAGTGTATGTCTTTGTTACTTGGTGTCAGTGTCTGTCTTTGTTACTTGGTGTAAGTGTGTGTCTGTGTTACTGGGTATCAGTGTCTGTCTTTGTTACTGGGTGTCAGTGTGTGTCTTTGTGAGCTGGCTTACGTGTGTGTCTGTGTTACTGGGTGTCAGTGTCTGTCCTGGTTACTTGGTGTAAGTGTGTGTTGTGTTACTGGGTATCAGTGTATGTCTTTGTTACTTGGTGTCAGAGTATGTCCGTGTTACTTGGTGTAAGTGTGTGTCTTTGTTACTTGGTGTAACTGTATGTCTGTGTTACTTGGTGTAAGTGCATGTCTTTGTTACTTGGTGTCAATGTATGTCTTTGTGACTTGGTGTAAGTGTATGTCTTTGTTACTTGGTGTCAGTGTATGTCTTTGTTACTTGGTGTAAGTGTCTGTCTTTGTTAATTGGTGTCAGTGTATGTCTTTGATACTTGGTGTAAGTGTGTCTGTGTTACTGGGTATCAGTGTCTGTCTTTGTTACTTTGTGTAAGAGTGTGTCGGTGTTGCTGGGTATCAGTGTATGTCTTTGTTACTTGATGTCAGTGTAGGTCTGTGTTACTTGGTGTAAGTGTGTGTCTTGCTTACTTGGTGTAAGTGCATGTCTTTGTGACTTGGTGCAAGTGTATGTCTTTGTTACTTGGTGTCAGTGTATGTCTTTGTTACTTGGTGTAAGTGTATGTCTTTGTTACTTGGTGTCAGTGTATGTCTTTGATACTTGGTGTAAGTGTGTGTCTGTGTTACTGGGTATCTGTGTCTGTCTTTGTTACTTGGTGAAATTTGTGTCTGTGTTACTGGGTATCAGTGTATGTCTTTGTTACTTGGTGTAAGTGCATGCCTTTGTTACTTGGTGTCAGTGTATGTCTTTGTACTTGGTGTAAGTGGATGTCTTTGTTACTTGGTGTCAGTGCATGTCTGTGTTACTTGGTGTCAGTGTGTGTCTTTGTTACTTGGTGTCAGTGTATGTCTGTGTTACTTGGTGTAAGTGCATGTCTTTGTGACTTGGTGTAAGAGTATGTCTTTGTTACTTGGTATCAGTGTCTGTCTTTGTTACTTGGTGTAATGTGTGTCTGTGTTACTTGGTATCAGTGTATGTCTTTGTTTCTTGGTGTCAGTGTATGTCTTTGTTACTTGGTGCAAGTGTATGTCTTTGTTCCTTGGTGTCAGTGTAGGTCTGTGTTACTTGGTGTAAGTGTGTGTCTTTCTTACTTGGTGTAAGTGCATGTCTTTGTGACTTGGTGTAAGAGTATGTCTTTGTTACTTGGTATCAGTGTCTGTCTTTGTTACTTGGTGTAAGAGTGTAACTGTGTTGCTGGGTATCAGTGTATGTCTTTGTTACTTGGTGTCAGTTCTAGGTCTGTGTTACTTGGTGTTGGTGTGTGTCTTTCTTACTTGGTGTCAGTGTATGTCTTTGTTACTTGGTGTAAGTGTCTGTCTTTGTTAATTGGTGTCAGTGTATGTCTTTGATACTTGGTTTAAGTGTGTCTGTGTTACTGGGTATCAGTGTCTGTCTTTGTTACTTTGTGTAAGAGTGTGTCGGTGTTGCTGGGTATCAGTGTATGTCTTTGTTACTTGATGTCAGTGTAGGTCTGTGTTACTTGGTGTAAGTGTGTGTCTTGCTTACTTGGTGTAAGTGCATGTCTTTGTGACTTGGTGCAAGTGTATGTCTTTGTTACTTGGTGTCAGTGTATGTCTTTGTTACTTGGTGTCAGTGTATGTCTTTGTTACTTGGTGTAAGTGTGAGTCTGTGTTACTGGGTATCAGTGTCTGTCTTTGTTACTTGGTGAAAGTGTGCGTCCGTGTTACTGGGTATCAGTGTATGTCTTTGTTACTTGGTGTAAGTGCATGTATTTGTTACTTGGTGTCAGTGTATGTCTTTGTTCTTGTTGTAAGTGGATGTCTTTGTTACTTGGTGTCAGTGTATGTCTGTGTTACTTGGTGCAAGTGTATGTCTTTGTTACTTGGTGTAAGTGCATGTATTTGTTATTTGGTGTCAGTGTATGTCTTTGTACTTGGTGTAAGTGGATGTCTTTGTTACTTGGTGTCAGTGTATGTCTGTGTTACTTGGTGTCAGTGTGTCTCTTTGTTACTTGGTGTCAGTGTATGTCTGTGTTACTTGGTGTAAGTGTGTATCTGTGTTCCTGGGTGTCAGTATATGTCTTTGTTACGTGGTGTAGGTGTGTGCCTGTGTTACTGGGTATCATTGTATGTCTTTGTTACTTGGTGTCAGTGTATGTGTTTGTTACTTGGTGTAAGTGTATGTCCTTGTTACTTGGTGGCAGTGTATGTCTTTGTTACTTGGTGTAAGTGTGTGTCTTTGTTACTGGGTATCAGTGTATGTCTTTGTTACTTGGTGTCAGTGGATGTCTTTGTTACTGGGTGTCAGTGTATGTCTTTGTGTCTTCGTGTAAGTGTGTGTCTGTGTTACTGGGTATCAGTGTCTGTCTTTGTTACATTGTGCAAGAGTGTGTCGGTGTTGCTGGGTATCAGTGTCTCTCTTCGTTACTGGGTGTCAGTGTGTGTCTTTGTGAGCTGGCTTACGTGTGTGTCTGTGTTACTGGGTGTCAGTGTCTGTCCTGGTTACTTGGTGTAAGTGTGTGTTGTGTTACTGGGTATCAGTGTATGTCTTTGTTACTTGGTGTCAGTGTATGTCTGTGTTACTTGGTGTAAGTGCATGTTTTTGTTACTTGGTGTCAGTGGATGTCTTTGTGACTTGGTGTAAGTGTATGTCTTTGTTACTTGGTGTCAGTGTATGTATTTTTTACTTGGTGTAAGTGTATGTCTTTGTTAATTGTTGTCAGTGTATGTCTTTGATACTTGGTGTAAGTGTAGGTCTATGTTACTGGGTATCAGTGTCTGTCTTTGATACTTTGTGCAAGAGTGTGTCGGTGTTGCTGGGTATCAGTTTATGTCTTTGTAACTTGATGTCAGTTTATGTCTTTGTGACTTGGTGCAATTGTATGTCTTTGTTACTTGGTGTAAGTGTATGTCTTTGTTACTTGGTGTAAGTGTATGTCTTTGTTACTTGGTGTTAGTGTATGTCTTTGATACTTGGTGTAAGTGTGTGTCTGTGTTACTGGGTATCTGTGTCGGTCTTTGTTAATTGGTGAAATGTGTGTCTGTGTTACTGGGTATCAGTGTATGTCTTTGTTACTTGGTGTAAGTGGATGTCTTTGTTACTGGGTGTCAGTGTATGTCTTTGTGACTTCGTGTAAGTGTGTGTCTGTGTTACTGGGTATCAGTGTCTGTCTTTGTTACTTTGTGCAAGAGTGTGTCGGTGTTGCTGGGTATCAGTGTCTCTCTTCGTTACTGGGTGTCAGTGTGTGTCTTTGTGAGCTGGCTTACGTGTGTGTCTGTGTTACTGGGTGTCAGTGTCTGTCCTGGCTACTTGGTGTAAGTGTGTGTTGTGTTACTGGGTATCAGTGTATGTCTTTGTTACTTGGTGTCAGAGTATGTCCGTTTTACTTGGTGTAAGTGTATGTCTGTGTTACTTGGTGTAAGTGCATGTCTTTGTTACTTGGTGTCAGTGGATGTCTTTGTGACTTGGTGTAAGTGTATGTCTTTGTTACTTGGTGTCAGTGTATGTATTTTTTACTTGGTGTAAGTGTATGTCTTTGTTAATTGTTGTCAGTGTATGTCTTTGATACTTGGTGTAAGTGTAGGTCTATGTTACTGGGTATCAGTGTCTGTCTTTGATACTTGGTGCAAGAGTGTGTCGGTGTTGCTGGGTATCAGTTTATTTCTTTATAACTTGATGTCAGTTTATGTCTTTGTGACTTGGTGCAAGTGTATGTCTTTGTTACTTGGTGTCAGTGTATGTCTTTGTTACTTGGTGTAAGTGTATGTCTTTGTTACTTGGTGTTAGTGTATGTCTTTGATACTTGGTGTAAGTGTGTGTCTGTGTTACTGGGTATCTGTGTCTGTCTTTGTTACTTGGTGAAATGTGTGTCTGTGTTACTGGGTATCAGTGTATGTCTTTGTTACTTGGTGTCAGTGTATGTCTTTGTACTTGGTGTAAGTGGATGTCTTTGTTACTTCGTGTCAGTGCATGTCTGTGTTACTTGGTGTCAGTGTCTGTCTTTGTTACTTGGTGTCAGTGTTTCTCTGTGTTACTGGCTGTCAGTGTGAATCTGTGTTCCTGGGTGTCAGTATATGTCTTTGTGACTTGGTGTCAGTGTATGTCTGTGTTACTTGGTGTAAGTGTGTGTCTGTGTTACTGGGTGTCAGTGTATGTCTTTGTTACTTGGTGTAGGTGTGTGCCTGTGTTACTGGGTATCAGTGTATGTCTTTGTTACTTGGTGTCAGTGTATGTCTTTGTTACTTGGCGTAGGTGTATGTCTTTGTTACTTGGTGTCAGTGTATGTCTTTGTTACTTGGTGTAAGTGTGTGTCTGTGTTACTGGGTATCAGTGTATGTCTTTGATACTTGTTGTAAGAGTGTGTCTGTGTTGCTGGGTATCAGTGTATGTCTTTGTTACTTGGTGTCAGTGTAGGTCTGCGTTACTTGGTGTAAGTGTGTGTCTTTCTTACTTGGTGTAAGTGCATGTCTTTGTGACTTGGTGTAAGAGTATGTCTTTGTTACTTGGTATCAGTTTCTGTCCTTGTTACTTGGTGTAAGAGTGTATCTGTGTTGCTGGGTATCAGTGTATGTCTTTGTTACTTGGTGTCAGTGTAGGTCTGTGTTACTTGGTGTAAGTGTGTGTCTGTGTTACTGGGTATCAGTGTATGTCTTAGTTACTTGGTGTAGGTGTGTGCCTGTGTTACTGGGTATCAGTGTATGTCTTTGTTACTTGGTGTCAGTGTATTTCTTTGTTACTTGGTGTAAGTGTATGTCTTTGTTACTTGGTGTCAGTGTATGTCTTTGTTACTTGGTGTAAGTGTGTGTCAGTGTTACTGGGTATCAGTGTATGTCTTTGATACTTGGTGTAACTGTGTGTCTGTGTTACTGGGCATTAGTGTCTGTCTTTGTTACTTGGTGTAAGAGTGTGTCTGTGTTACTGGGTATCAGTGTATGTCTTTGTTACTTGGTGTCAGTGTGTGTCTTTGTTACTTGGTGTAAGTGTATGTCTTTGTTACTTGGTGTCAGTGTATGTCTTTGTTACTTGGTGTAAGTGTGTGTCTGTGTTACTTGGTGTCAGTGTAGGTCTGTGTTACTTGGTGTAAGTGTGTGTCTTTCTTACTTGGTGTAAGTGCATGTCTCTGTGACATGGTGTAAGAGTATGTCTTTGTTACTTGGTATCATTGTCTGTCTTTGTTACTTGGTGTAAGAGTGTATCTGTGTTGCTGGGTATCAGTGTATGTCTTTGTTACTTGGTGTCAGTGTAGGTCTGTGTTACTTGGTGTTGGTGTGTTTCTTTCTTACTTGGTGTCAGTGTATGTCTTTGTGACTTGGTGTCAGTGTATGTCTTTGATACTTGGTGTAAGTGTGAGTCTGTGTTACTGGGTATCAGTGTCTGTCTTTGTTACTTGGTGAAAGTGTGCGTCCGTGTTACTGGGTATCAGTGTATGTCTTTGTTACTTGGTGTAAGTGCATGTATTTGTTACTTTGTGTCAGTGTATGTCTTTGTACTTGGTGTAAGTGTATGTCCTTGTTACTTGGTGGCAGTGTATGTCTTTGTTACTTGGTGTAAGTCTGTGTTACTCGGTATCAGTGTCTCTCTTTGTTACTGGGTGTCAGTGTGTGTCTTTGTGAGCTGGCTTACGTGTGTGTCTGTGTTGCTGGGTGTCAGTGTCTGTCCTGGTTACTTGGTGTAAGTGTGTGTTGTGTTACTGGGTATCAGTGTATTTCTTTGTTACTTGGTGTCTGAGTATGTCCGTGTTACTTGGTGTAAGTGTGTGTCTTTGTTACTTGGTGTCAGTGTATGTCTGTGTTACTTGGTGTAAGTGCATGTCTTTGTTACTTGGTGTCAGTGGATGTCTTTGTGACTTGGTCTAAGTGTATGTCTTTGTTACTTGGTGTCAGTGTATGTATTTGTTACTTGGTGTAAGTGTATGTCTTTGTTAATTGGTGTCAGTGTATGTCTTTGATACTTGGTGTAAGTGTGTGTCTGTGTTACTGGGTATCAGTGTCTGTCTTTGATACTTTGTGCAAGAGTGTGTCGGTGTTGCTGGGTATCAGTGTATGTCTTTGTAACTTGATGTCAGTGTAGGTCTATGTTACTTGGTGTAAGTGTGTGTCTTGCTTACTTGGTGTAAGTGCATGTCTTTGTGACTTGGTGCAAGTGTATGTCTTTGTTACTTGGTGTCAGTGTATGTCTTTGTTACTTGGTGTAAGTGTATGTCTTTGTTACTTGGTGTTAGTGTATGTCTTTGAAACTTGGTGTAAGTGTGTGTCTGTGTTACTGGGTATCTGTGTCTGTCTTTGTTACTTGGTGAAATGTGTGACTGTGTTACTGGGTATCAGTGTCTGTCTTAGTTACTTGGTGTAAGAGTGTGTCTGTGTTGCTGGGTATCAGTGTATGTCTTTGTTACTTGGTGTCAGTGTAGGTCTGCGTTACTTGGTGTAAGTGTGTGTCTTTCTTACTTGGTGTAAGTGCATGTCTTTGTGACTTGGTGTCAGTGTATGTCTTTGTTACTTGGTGTAGGTGTGTGCCTGTGTTACTGGGTATCAGTGTATGTCTTTGTTACTTGGTGTCAGTGTATGTCTTTGTTACTTGGTGTCGGTGTATGTCTTTGTTACTTGGTGTCAGTGTATGTCTTTGTTACTTGGTGTAAGTGTGTGTCTGTGTTACTGGGTATCAGTGTATGTCTTTGATACTTGTTGTAAGTGTGTGTCTGTGTTACTGGGTATCAGTGTCTGTCTTTGTTACTTGGTGTAAGAGTGTGT
Source organism: Heterodontus francisci (assembly GCF_036365525.1). NCBI lineage: Eukaryota > Metazoa > Chordata > Chondrichthyes > Heterodontiformes > Heterodontidae > Heterodontus > Heterodontus francisci. The sequence continues at coordinate 7,491,522 of NW_027140442.1, forward strand.
CTGTGTTCCTGGGTATCAGTGTATGTCTTTGTTACTTGGTGTCAGTGTAGGTCTGCGTTACTTGGTGTAAGTGTGTGTCTTTCTTACTTGGTGTAAGTGCATGTCTTTGTGACTTGGTGTAAGAGTATGTCTTTGTTACTTGGTATCAGTTTCTGTCTTTGTTACTTGGTGTAAGAGTGTATCTGTGTTACTGGGTATCAGTGTATGTCTTTGTTACTTGGTGTAGGTGTGTGCCTGTGTTACAGGGTATCAGTGTATGTCTTTGTAACTTGGTGTCAGTGTATTTCTTTGTTACTTGGTGTAAGTGTATGTCTTTGTTACTTGGTGTCAGTGTCTGTCTTTGTTACTTGGTGTAAGTGTGTGTCTGTGTTACTTGGTGTCAGTGTAGGTCTGTGTTACTTGTTGTAAGTGTGTGTCTTTCTTACTTGGTGTAAGTGCATGTCTCTGTGACTTGGTGTAAGAGTATGTCTTTGTTACTTGGTATCAGTGTCTGTCTTTGTTACTTGGTGTAAGAGTGTATCTGTGTTGCTGGGTATCAGTGTATGTCTTTGTTACTTGGTGTCAGTGTAGGTCTGTGTTACTTGGTGTTGGTGTGTGTCTTTCTTACTTGGTGTCAGTGTATGTCTTTGTGACTTGGTGTCAGTGTATGTCTTTGGTACTTGGTGTAAGTGTGAATCTGTGTTACTGGGTATCAGTGTCTGTCTTTGTTACTTGGTGAAAGTGTGCGTCCGTGTTACTGGGTATCAGTGTATGTCTTTGTTACTTGGTGTAAGTGCATGTATTTGTTACTTTGTGTCAGTGTATGTCTTTGTACTTGGTGTAAGTGTATGTCCTTATTACTTGGTGGCAGTGTATGTCTTTGTTACTTGGTGTAAGTGTGTGTCTTTGTTACTGGGCATCAGTGTATGTCTTTGTTACTTGGTGTAAGTGCATGTCTTTGTTACTTGGTGTCAGTGTATGCCTTTGTACTTGGTGTAAGTGGATGTCTTTGTTACTGGGTGTCAGTGTATGTCTTTGTGACTTCGTGTAAGTGTGTGTCTGTGTTACTGGGTTTCAGTGTCTGTCTTTGTTACTTGGTGTCAGTGTAGGTCTGTGTTACTTGGTGTTGGTGTGTTTCTTTCTTACTTGGTGTCAGTGTATGTCTTTGTGACTTGGTGTCAGTGTATGTCTTTGATACTTGGTGTAAGTGTGAGTCTGTGTTACTGGGTATCAGTGTCTGTCTTTGTTACTTGGTGAAAGTGTGCGTCCGTGTTACTGGGTATCAGTGTATGTCTTTGTTACTTGGTGTAAGTGCATGTATTTGTTACTTTGTGTCAGTGTATGTCTTTGTACTTGGTGTAAGTGTATGTCCTTGTTACTTGGTGGCAGTGTATGTCTTTGTTACTTGGTGTAAGTCTGTGTTACTCGGTATCAGTGTCTCTCTTTGTTACAGGGTGTCAGTGTGTGTCTTTGTGAGCTGGCTTACGTGTGTGTCTGTGTTGCTGGGTGTCAGTGTCTGTCCTGGTTACTTGGTGTAAGTGTGTGTTGTGTTACTGGGTATCAGTGTATTTCTTTGTTACTTGGTGTCTGAGTATGTCCGTGTTACTTGGTGTAAGTGTGTGTCTTTGTTACTTGGTGTCAGTGTATGTCTGTGTTACTTGGTGTAAGTGCATGTCTTTGTTACTTGGTGTCAGTGGATGTCTTTGTGACTTGGTCTAAGTGTATGTCTTTGTTACTTGGTGTCAGTGTATGTATTTGTTACTTGGTGTAAGTGTATGTCTTTGTTAATTGGTGTCAGTGTATGTCTTTGATACTTGGTGTAAGTGTGTGTCTGTGTTACTGGGTATCAGTGTCTGTCTTTGATACTTTGTGCAAGAGTGTGTCGGTGTTGCTGGGTATCAGTGTATGTCTTTGTAACTTGATGTCAGTGTAGGTCTATGTTACTTGGTGTAAGTGTGTGTCTTGCTTACTTGGTGTAAGTGCATGTCTTTGTGACTTGGTGCAAGTGTATGTCTTTGTTACTTGGTGTCAGTGTATGTCTTTGTTACTTGGTGTAAGTGTATGTCTTTGTTACTTGGTGTTAGTGTATGTCTTTGAAACTTGGTGTAAGTGTGTGTCTGTGTTACTGGGTATCTGTGTCTGTCTTTGTTACTTGGTGAAATGTGTGACTGTGTTACTGGGTATCAGTGTCTGTCTTAGTTACTTGGTGTAAGAGTGTGTCTGTGTTGCTGGGTATCAGTGTATGTCTTTGTTACTTGGTGTCAGTGTAGGTCTGCGTTACTTGGTGTAAGTGTGTGTCTTTCTTACTTGGTGTAAGTGCATGTCTTTGTGACTTGGTGTCAGTGTATGTCTTTGTTACTTGGTGTAGGTGTGTGCCTGTGTTACTGGGTATCAGTGTATGTCTTTGTTACTTGGTGTCAGTGTATGTCTTTGTTACTTGGTGTCGGTGTATGTCTTTGTTACTTGGTGTAAGTGTGTGTCTGTGTTACTGGGTATCAGTGTATGTCTTTGATACTTGTTGTAAGTGTGTGTCTGTGTTACTGGGTATCAGTGTCTGTCTTTGTTACTTGGTGTAAGAGTGTGTCTGTGTTCCTGGGTATCAGTGTATGTCTTTGTTACTTGGTGTCAGTGTAGGTCTGCGTTACTTGGTGTAAGTGTGTGTCTTTCTTACTTGGTGTAAGTGCATGTCTTTGTGACTTGGTGTAAGAGTATGTCTTTGTTACTTGGTATCAGTTTCTGTCTTTGTTACTTGGTGTAAGAGTGTATCTGTGTTACTGGGTATCAGTGTATGTCTTTGTTACTTGGTGTAGGTGTGTGCCTGTGTTACTGGGTATCAGTGTATGTCTTTGTAACTTGGTGTCAGTGTATTTCTTTGTTACTTGGTGTAAGTGTATGTCTTTGTTACTTGGTGTCAGTGTCTGTCTTTGTTACTTGGTGTAAGTGTGTGTCTGTGTTACTGGGTATCAGTGTATGTATTTGATACTTGTTGTAACTGTGTGTCTGTGTTACTGGGCATTAGTGTCTGTCTTTGTTACTTGGTGTAAGAGTGTGTCTGTGTTACTGGGTATCAGTGTATGTCTTTGTTACTTGGTGTCAGTGTATGTCTTTGTTACTTGGTGTAAGTGTATGTCTTTGTTACTTGTTGTCAGTGTATGTCTTTGTTACTTGGTGTAAGTGTGTGTCTGTGTTACTTGGTGTCAGTGTAGGTCTGTGTTACTTGTTGTAAGTGTGTGTCTTTCTTACTTGGTGTAAGTGCATGTCTCTGTGACTTGGTGTAAGAGTATGTCTTTGTTACTTGGTATCAGTGTCTGTCTTTGTTACTTGGTGTAAGAGTGTATCTGTGTTGCTGGGTATCAGTGTATGTCTTTGTTACTTGGTGTCAGTGTAGGTCTGTGTTACTTGGTGTTGGTGTGTGTCTTTCTTACTTGGTGTCAGTGTATGTCTTTGTGACTTGGTGTCAGTGTATGTCTTTGGTACTTGGTGTAAGTGTGAATCTGTGTTACTGGGTATCAGTGTCTGTCTTTGTTACTTCGTGAAAGTGTGCGTCCGTGTTACTGGGTATCAGTGTATGTCTTTGTTACTTGGTGTAAGTGCATGTATTTGTTACTTTGTGTCAGTGTATGTCTTTGTACTTGGTGTAAGTGTATGTCCTTATTACTTGGTGGCAGTGTATGTCTTTGTTACTTGGTGTAAGTGTGTGTCTTTGTTACTGGGCATCAGTGTATGTCTTTGTGACTTGGTGTACGTGCATGTCTTTGTTACTTGGTGTCAGTGTATGCCTTTGTACTTGGTGTAAGTGGATGTCTTTGTTACTGGGTGTCAGTGTATGTCTTTGTGACTTCGTGTAAGTGTGTGTCTGTGTTACTGGGTTTCAGTGTCTGTCTTTGTTACTTGGTGTAAGTCTGTGTTACTGGGTATCAGTGTCTCTGTTTGTTACTGGGTGTCAGTGTGTGTCTTTGTGAGCTGGCTTACGTGTGTGTCTGTGTTACTGGGTGTCAGTGTCTGTCCTGGTTACTTGGTGCAAGTGTGTGTTGTGTTACTGGGTATCAGTGTATGTCTTTGTTACTTGGTGTCAGAGTATGTCCGTGTTACTTGTTGTAAGTGTCTGTCTTTGTTACTTGGTGTAAGTGTATGTCTGTGTTACTTGGTGTAAGTGCATGTCTTTGTTACTTGGTGTCAGTGGATGTCTTTGTGACTTGGTGTAAGTGTATGTCTTTGTTACTTGGTGTCAGTGTATGTATTTGTTACTTGGTGTAAGTGTATGTCTTTGTTAATTGGTGTCAGTGTATGTCTTTGATACTTGGTGTAAGTGTGTGTCTGTGTTACTGGGTATCAGTGTCTGTCTTTGATACTTTGTGCAAGAGTGTGTCGGTGTTGCTGGCTATCAGTGTATGTCTTTGTAACTTTATGTCAGTGTAGGTCTATGTTACTTGGTGTAAGTGTGTGTCTTGCTTACTTGGTGTAAGTGCATGTCTTTGTGACTTGGTGCAAGTGTATGTCTTTGTTACTTGGTGTCAGTGTATGTCTTTGTTACTTGGTGCAAGTGTATGTCTTTGTTACTTGGTGTTAGTGTATGTCTTTGATACTTGGTGTAAGTGTGTGTCTGTGTTACTGGGTATCTGTGTCTGTCTTTGTTACTTGGTGAAATGTGTGTCTGTGTTACTGGGTATCAGTGTATGTCTTTGTTACTTGGTGTAAGTGCATGCCTTTGTTACTTGGTGTCAGTGTATGTCTTTGTACTTGGTGTAAGTGGATGTCTTTGTTACCTCGTGTCAGTGCATGTCTGTGTTACTTGGTGTCAGTGTGTGTCTTTGTTACTTGGTGTCAGTGTTTCTCTGTGTTACTTGGTGTAAGTGTGTGTCTGTGTTACTGGGTGTCAGTGTATGTCTTTGTTACTTGGTGTAGGTGTGTGCCTGTGTTACTGGGTATCAGTGTATGTCTTTGTTACTTGGTGTCAGTGTATGTCTTTGTTACTTGGTGTAGGTGTATGTCTTTGTTACTTGGTGTCAGTGTATGTCTTTGTTACTTGGTGTAAGTGTGTGTCTGTGTTACTGGGTATCAGTGTATGTCTTTGATACTTGTTGTAAGTGTGTGTCTGTGTTACTGGGTATCAGTGTCTGTCTTTGTTACTTGGTGTAAGAGTGTGTCTGTGTTGCTGGGTATCAGTGTATGTCTTTGTTACTAGGTGTCAGTGTAGGTCTGCGTTACTTGGTGTAAGTGTGTGTCTTTCTTACTTGGTGTAAGTGCATGTCTTTGTGACTTGGTGTAAGAGTATGTCTTTGTTACTTGGTATCAGTTTCTGTCTTTGTTACTTGGTGTAAGAGTGTATCTGTGTTGCTGGGTATCAGTGTATGTCTTTGTTACTTGGTGTCAGTGTAGGTCTGTGTTACTTGGTGTAAGTGTGTGTCTGTGTTACTGGGTATCAGTGTATGTCTTTGTTACTTGGTGTAGGTGTGTGCCTGTGTTACTGGGTATCAGTGTATGTCTTTGTTACTTGGTGTCAGTGTATTTCTTTGTTACTTGGTGTAAGTGTATGTCTTTGTTACTTGGTGTCAGTGTATGTCTTTGTTACTTGGTGTAAGTGTGTGTCTGTGTCACTGGGTATCAGTGTATGTCTTTGATACTTGGTGTAACTGTGTGTCTGTGTTACTGGGCATTAGTGTCTGTCTTTGTTACTTGGTGTAAGAGTGTGTCTGCGTTACTGGGTATCAGTGTATGTCTTTGTTACTTGGTGTCAGTGTATGTCTTTGTTACTTGGTGTAAGTGTATGTCTTTGTTACTTGGTGTCAGTGTATGTCTTTGTTACTTGGTGTCAGTGTAGGTCTGTGTTACTTGGTGTAAGTGTGTGTCTTTCTTACTTGGTGTAAGTGCATGACTTTGTGACTTGGTGTAAGAGTATGTCTTTGTTACTTGGTATCAGTGTCTGTCTTTGTTACTTGGTGTAAGAGTGTATCTGTGTTGCTGGGTATCAGTGTATGTCTTTGTTACTTGGTGTCAGTGTAGGTCTGTGTTACTTGGTGTTGGTGTGTGTCTTTCTTACTTGGTGTCAGTGTATGTCTTTGTGACTTGGTGTCAGTGTATGTCTTTGATACTTGGTGTAAGTGTGAGTCTGTGTTACTGGGTATCAGTGTCTGTCTTTGTTACTTGGTGAAAGTGTGCGTCCGTGTTACTGGGTATCAGTGTATGTCTTTGTTACTTGGTGTAAGTGCATGTATTTGTTACTTTGTGTCAGTGTATGTCTTTGTACTTTGTGTAAGTGTATGTCCTTGTTACTTGGTGGCAGTGTATGTCTTTGTTACTTGGTGTAAGTGTGTGTCTGTGTTACTGGGTATCAGTGTATGTCTTTGATACTTGTTGTAAGAGTGTGTCTGTGTTACTGGGTATCAGTGTCTGTCTTTGTTACTTGGTGTAAGAGTGTGTCTGTGTTGCTGGGTATCAGTGTATGTCTTTGTTACTTGGTGTCAGTGTAGGTCTGCGTTACTTGGTGTAAGTGTGTGTCTTTCTTACTTGGTGTAAGTGCATGTCTTTGTGACTTGGTGTAAGAGTATGTCTTTGTTACTTGGTATCAGTTTCTGTCTTTGTTACTTGGTGTAAGAGTGTATCTGTGTTGCTGGGTATCAGTGTATGTCTTTGTTACTTGGTGTCAGTGTAGGTCTGTGTTACTTGGTGTAAGTGTGTGTCTGTGTTACTGGGTATCAGTGTATGTCTTTGTTACTTGGTGTAGGTGTGTGCCTGTGTTACTGGGTATCAGTGTATGTCTTTGTTACTTGGTGTCAGTGTATTTCTTTGTTACTTGGTGTAAGTGTATGTCTTTGTTACTTGGTGTCAGTGTATGTCTTTGTTACTTGGTGTAAGTGTATGTCTGTGTTACTGGGTATCAGTGTATGTCTTTGATACTTGGTGTAACTGTGTGTCTGTGTTACTGGGCATTAGTGTCTGTCTTTGTTACTTGGTGTAAGAGTGTGTCTGTGTTACTGGGTATCAGTGTATGTCTTTGTTACTTGGTGTCAGTGTATGTCTTTGTTACTTGGTGTAAGTGTATGTCTTTGTTACTTGGTGTCACTGTATGTCTTTGTTACTTGGTGTCAGTGTAGGTCTGTGTTACTTGGTGTAAGTGTGTGTCTTTCTTACTTGGTGTAAGTGCATGTCTTTGTGACTTGGTGTAAGAGTATGTCTTTGTTACTTGGTATCAGTGTCTGTCTTTGTTACTTTGTGTAAGAGTGTATCTGTGTTGCTGGGTATAAGTGTATGTCTTTGTTACTTGGTGTCTGTGTAGGTCTGTGTTACTTGGTGTTGGTGTGTGTCTTTCTTACTTGGTGTCAGTGTATGTCTTTGTGACTTGGTGTCAGTGTATGTCTTTGATACTTGGTGTAAGTGTGAGTCTGTGTTACTGGGTATCAGTGTCTGTCTTTGTTACTTGGTGAAAGTGTGCGTCCGTGTTACTGGGTATCAGTGTATGTCTTTGTTACTTGGTGTAAGTGCATGTATTTGTTACTTTGTGTCAGTGTATGTCTTTGTACTTGGTGTAAGTGTATGTCCTTGTTACTTGGTGGCAGTGTATGTCTTTGTTACTTGGTGTAAGTGTGTGTCTTTGTTACTGGGTATCAGTGTATGTCTTTGTTACTTGGTGTAAGTGCATGTCCTTTTTACTTGGTGTCAGTGTATGTCTTTGTACTTGGTGAAAGTGGATGTCTTTGTTACTGGGTGTCAGTGTATGTCTTTGTGACTTCGTGTAAGTGTGTGTCTGTGTTACTGGGTATCAGTGTCTGTCTTTGTTACTTGGTGTAAGTCTGTGTTACTGGGTATCAGTGTCTCTCTTTGTTACTGGGTGTCAGTGTGTGTTGGTGTTACTTGGTGTAAGTGTGTGTCTTTGTTACTTGGTGTAAGTGTATGTCTGTGTTACTTGGTGTAAGTGCATGTCTTTGTTACTTTGTGTCAGTGGATGTCTTTGTGACTTGGTGTAAGTGTATGTCTTTGTTACTTGGAGTCAGTGTATGTATTTGTTACTTGGTGTAAGTGTATGTCTTTGTTAATTGGTGTCAGTGTATGTCTTTGATACTTGGTGTAAGTGTGTGTCTGTGTTACTGGGTATCAGTGTCTGTCTTTGATACTTTGTGCAAGAGTGTGTCGGTGTTGCTGGGTATCAGTGTATGTCTTTGTAACTTGATGTCAGTGTAGGTCTATGTTACTTGGTGTAAATGTGTGTCTTGCTTACTTGGTGTAAGTGCATGTCTTTGTGACTTGGTGCAAGTGTATGTCTTTGCTACTTGGTGTCAGTGTATGTCTTTGTAACTTGGTGTAAGTGTATGTCTTTGTTACTTGGTGTTAGTGTATGTCTTTGATACTTGGTGTAAGTGTGTGTCTGTGTTACTGGGTATCTGTGTCTGTCTTTGTTACTTGGTGAAATGTGTGTCTGTGTTACTGGGTATCAGTGTATGTCTTTGTTACTTGGTGTAAGTGCATGCCTTTGTTACTTGGTGTCAGTGTATGTCTTTGTACTTGGTGTAAGTGGATGTCTTTGTTACTTCGTGTCAGTGCATGTCTGTGTTACTTGGTGTCAGTGTGTGTCTTTGTTACTTGGTGTCAGTGTTTCTCTGTGTTACTGGCTGTCAGTGTGAATGTGAGTTCCTGGGTGTCAGTATTTGTCTTTGTGACTTGGTGTCAGTGTATGTCTGTGTTACTTGGTGTAAGTGTGTGTCTGTGTTACTGGGTGTCAGTGTATGTCTTTGTAACTTGGTGTAGGTGTGTGCCTGTGTTACTGGGTATCAGTGTATGTCTTTGTTACTTGGTGTCAGTGTATGTCTTTGTTACTTGGTGTAGGTGTATGTCTTTGTTACTTGGTGTCAGTGTATGTCTTTGTTACTTGGTGTAAGTGTGTGTCTGTGTTCCTGGGTATCGTGTATGTCTTTGATACTTGTTGTAAGTGTGTGTCTGTGTTACTGGGTATCAGTGTCTGTCTTTGTTACTTGGTGTAAGAGTGTGTCTGTGTTGCTGGGTATCAGTGTATGTCTTTGTTACTTGGTGTCAGTGTAGGTCTGCGTTACTTGGTGTAAGTGTGTGTCTTTCTTACTTGGTGTAAGTGCATGTCTTTGTGACTTGGTGTAAGAGTATGTCTTTGTTACTTGGTATCAGTTTCTGTCTTTGTTACTTGGTGTAGGAGTGTATCTGTGTTGCTGGGTATCAGTGTATGTCTTTGTTACTTGGTGTCAGTGTAGGTCTGTGTTACTTGGTGTAATTGTGTGTCTGTGTTACTGGGTATCAGTGTATGTCTTTGTTACATGGTGTAGGTGTGTGCCTGTGTTACTGGGTATCAGTGTATGTCTTTGTTACTTGGTGTCAGTGTATTTCTTTGTTACTTGGTGTAAGTGTATGTCTTTGTTACTTGGTGTCAGTGTATGTCTTTGTTACTTGGTGTAAGTGTGTGTCTGTGTTACTGGGTATCAGTGTATGTCTTTGATACTTGGTGTAACTGTGTGTCTGTGTTACTGGGCATTAGTGTCTGTCTTTGTTACTTGGTGTAAGAGTGTGTCTGTGTTACTGGGTATCAGTGTATGTCTTTGTTACTTGGTGTCAGTGTATGTCTTTGTTACTTGGTGTAAGTGTTTGTCTTTGTTACTTGGTGTCAGTGTATGTCTTTGTTACTTGGTGTAAGTGTGTGTCTGTGTTACTTGGTGTCAGTGTAGGTCTGTGTTACTTGGTGTAAGTGTGTGTCTTTCTTACTTGGTGTAAGTGCATGTCTTTGTGACTTGGTGTAAGAGTATGTCTTTGTTACTTGGTATCAGTGTCTGTCTTTGTTACTTGGTGTAAGAGTGTATCTGTGTTGCTGGGTATCAGTGTATGTCTTTGTTACTTGGTGTCAGTGTAGGTCGGTGTTACTTGGTGTTGGTGTGTGTCTTTCTTACTTGGTGTCAGTGTATGTCTTTGTGACTTGGTGTCAGTGTATGTCTTTGATACTTGGTGTAAGTGTGAGTCTGTGTTACTGGGTATCAGTGTCTGTCTTTGTTACTTGGTGAAAGTGTGCGTCCGTGTTACTGTGTATCAGTGTATGTCTTTGTTACTTGGTGTAAGTGCATGTATTTGTTACTTGGTGTAAGTGCATGTATTTGTTACTTGGTGTCAGTGTGTCTTTGTACTTGGTGTAAGTGGATGTCTTTGTTACTTGGTGTCAGTGTATGTCTGTGTTACTTGGTGTCAGTGTGTGTCTTTGTTACTTGGTGTCAGTGTATGTCTGTGTTACTTGGTGTAAGTGTGTATCTGTGTTCCTGGGTGTCAGTATATGTCTTTGTTACTTGGTGTAGGTGTGTGCCTGTGTTACTGGGTATCATTGTATGTCTTTGTTACTTGGTGTCAGTGTATGTCTTTGTTACTTGGTGTAAGTGTGTGTCTTTGTTACTGGGTATCAGTGTATGTCTTTGATACTTGGTGTCAGTGCATGTCTTTGTTACTTGGTGTAAGTCTATGTCTTTGTTACTTGGTGTCAGTGTATGTATTTGTTACTTGGTGTCAATGTATGTCTCTGTTACTTGGTGTAAGTGTATGTCTTTGTTACTTGGTGTCAGTGTATGTCTTTGTTACTTGGTGTCAGTGTATGTCTTTGATACTTGGTGTAAGTGTGTGTCTGTGTTCCTTGGTGCAGGTGTGTGCCTGTGTTACTGGGTATCAGTGATTGTCTTTGTTACTTGGTGTCAGTGTATGTCTTTGTTACTTGGTGTAAGTGTATGTCTTTGTTACTTGGTGTCAGTGTATGTCTTTGATACTTGGTGTAAGTGTGTGTCTGTGTTACTGGGTATCTGTGTCTGTCTTTGTTACTTGGTGAAAGTGTGTGTCTGTGTTACTGGGTATCAGTGTATGTCTTTGTTACTTGGTGTAAGTGCATGTCTTTGTTACTTTGTGTCAGTGTATGTCTTTGTACTTGGTGTTAGTGGATGTCTTTGTTACTGGGTGTCAGTGTATGCCTTTGTGACTTCGTGTAAGTGTGTGTCTGTGTTACTGGGTATCAGTGTCTGTCTTTGTTACTTGGTGTAAGTGTGTGTCTGTGTTACTGGGTATCAGTGTCTGCCTTTGTTACTGGGTGTCAGTGTGTGTCCTTGTGAGCTGGCTTACGTGTGTGTCTGTGTTACTGGGTGTCAGTGTCTGTCCTGGTTACTTGGTGTAAGTGTGTGTTGTGTTACTGGGTATCAGTGTATGTCTTTGTTAGTTGGTGTCAGAGTATGTCCGTGTTACTTGGTGTAAGTGTGTGTCTTTGTTACTTGGTGTAAGTGTATGTCTGTGTTACTTGGTGTAAGTGCATGCCTTTGTTACTTGGTGTCAGTGTATGTCTTTGTGACTTGGTGTCAGTGTATGTCTTTGTTACTTGGTGTCAGTGTATGTATTTGTTACTGGGTATCAGTGTATGTCTTTGTGACTTGGTGTAAGTGTATGTCTTTGTTACTTGGTGTCAGTGTATGTATTTGTTACTGGGTATCAGTGTATGTCTTTGTTACTTGGTGTAGGTGTGTGCCTGTGTTACTGGGTATCAGTGCATGTCTTTGTTACTTGGTGTCAGTGTATGTCTTTGTTACTTGGTGCAGGTGTGTGCGTGTGTTACTGCGTATCGGTGTATGTCTTTGTTACTTGGTGTCAGTGTATGTCTTTGTTACTTGGTGTCAGTGTATGTCTGTGTTACTTGGTGTAAGTGTATGTCTTTGTTACTTGGTGTCAGTGTATGTCTTTGTTACTTTGTGCAAGAGTGTGTCTGTGTTGCTGGGTATCAGTGTATGTCTTTGTTACTTGGTGTCAGTGGAGGTCTGTGTTACCTTTTGTAATTGTGTGTCTTTCTTACTTGGTGTAAGTGCCTGTCTTTGTGACTTGGTGTACGTGTATGTCTTTGTTACTTGGTGTCACTGTCTGTCTTTGTTACTTGGTGTAAGTGTATGTCTTTTTTACTTGGTGTCAGTGTATGTCTTTGATGCTTGGTGTAAGTGTGTGTCTGTGTTACTGGGTATCAGTGTCTGTCTTTGTTACTTGGTGAAAGTGTGTGTCTGTGTTACTGGGTATCAGTGTATGTCTTTGTACTTGGTGAAAGTGGATGTCTTTGTTGCTTGGTGTCAGTGTATGTCTGTGTTAGTGGGTATCAGTGTATGTCTTTGTTACTTGATGTCAGTGTCTGTCTGTGTTACTTGGTGTAAGTGTGTGTCTGTGTTACTGGGTATCAGTGTCTTTCTCTGTTATTTGGTCAAAGTGTGTGTCTGTGTTACTGGGTATTAGTGTATGTCTTTGTTACTTGGTGTCAGTGTATGTCTGTGTTACTTGGTGTAAGTGTGTGTCTGTGTTACTGGGTATCAGTGTATGTCTTTGTGACTTGGTGTCAGTGTATGTCTTTGTTACAGGGTGTCAGTGTGTGTCTTTGTGACTTGGTGTCATTGTATGTCTTTATTACTTGGTGTAAGTGTGTGTCTGTGTTACTGGGTATCATTGTATGTCTTTGTTACTTGGTGTCAGTGTATGTCAAAATAATTGGTGTAAGTGTATGTCTTTGTTACTTGGTGTCAGTGTGTGTCTTTGTACTTGGTGTAAGTGGATATCTTTGTAACTTGGTGTCAGTGTATGTCTGTGTTACTTGGTGTCAGTGTGTGTCTTTGTTACTTGGTGTCAGTGTTTCTCTGTGTTAGTGGGTGTCAGTGTGTATCTGAGTTCTTGGGTGTCAGTATATGTCTTTGTTACTTGGTGTCAGTGTATGTCTGTGTTACTTGGTGTAAGTGTATGTCTGTGTTACTTGGTTTCAGTGTATGTCTTTGTTACATGGTGTCAGTGTATGTTTTTGTTACTTGGTGTCCGTGTATGTCTTTGCTACTTGGTGTAAGTTTATGTCTTTGTTACCTGGTGTCAGTGTATGTCTTTGTTACTTGATGTAAGTGTGTGTCTGTGTTACTGGGTATCAGTGTCCGTCTTTGTTACTTGGTGTAAGATTGTGTCTGTGTTGCTGGGTATAACTGTATGTCTTTGTTACTTGGTGTCAGTGTAGGTCTGTGTTACTTGGTGTAAGTGTGTGTCTTTCTTACTTGGTGTAAGTGCATGTCTTTGTGACTTGGTGTAAGTGTATGTCTTTGTTACTTGGTGTCAGTGAATGTCTTTGATACTTGGTGTAAGTGTGTGTCTGTGTTACTGGGTATCAGTGTCTGTCTTTGTTACTTGGTGAAAGTGTGTGTCTGTGTTACTGGGTATCAGTGTATGTCTTTGTTACTTGGTGAAAGTGGATGTCTGTGTTACTTGATGTCAGTGTATGTCTGTGTTACTTGGTGTAAGTGTGTGTCTGTGTTACTGGGTATCAGTGTCTGTCTTTGTTACTTGGTCAAAGTGTGTGTCTGTGTTACTGGGTGTCGGTGTTTGTCTGTGTTACTTGGTGTAAGTGTGTGTCTGTGTTACTGGGTATCAGTGTATGTCTTTGTGACTTGGTGTCAGTGTATGTCTTTGTTACAGGGTGTCAGTGTGTGTCTTTGTTACTTGGTGTCAGTGTATGTCTTCATTACTTGGTCTAAGTGTGTGTCTGTGCTACTGGGTATCATTGTATGTCTTTGTTACTTGGTGTCAGAGTATGTCAAAATACTTGGTGTAAGTGTATGTCTTTGTTACTTGGTGTCAGTATATGTCTTTGTACTTGGTGTAAGTGGATATCTTTGTTACTTGGAGTCAGTGTATGTCTGTGTTACTTGGTGTCAGTGTGTGTCTTTGTTACTTGGTGTAGTGTTTCTCTGTGTTACTGGGTGTCAGTGTGTATCTGTGTTCCTGGGTGTCAGCATATGTCTTTGTTGCTTGGGGTCAGTGTATGTCTGTGTTACTTGGTGTAAGTGTGTGTCGGTGTTACTGGGTATCAGTGTATGTATTTGTTACATGGTGTAGGTGTGTGCCTGTGTTATTGGGTATCAGTGTATGTCTTTGTTACTTGGTGTCAGTGTATGTCTTTGTTACTTGGTGTAAGTGTATGTCTTTGTTGCTTGGTTTCACTGCATGTCTTTGTTACTTGGTGTAAGTGTATGTTTTTGTTACTTGGTGTCAGAGTATGTCTTTGTTACTTGGTGTCCGTGTGTGTCTGTGTTACTGGTTGTCAGTGTAAGTATTTGTTACTGGGTGTCAGTGTATGTCTTTGTTACTTTGTGTAAGTGTGTGTCTGTGTTACTGGGTATCAGTGCCTGTCTTTGTACTTGGTGTAAGTGTGTGTCTGTGTTACTGGGTATCAGTGTATGTCTTTGTGACTTGGTGTCAGTGTATGTCTGTGTTACTTGGTGTAAGTGTGTGTCTGTGTTACAGGGTATGAGTGAATGTCTTTGTGACTTGGTGTCAGATTATGTCTTTGTTACTGGGTGTCAGTGTGTGTCTTTGTGACTTGGTGTCAGTGTATGTCTTTGTTACTTGGTGTAAGTGTGTGTCTGCGTTACTCGGTATCTGTGTATGTATCTGTTACTTGGTGTCAGTGTATGTCAAAATACTTGGTGTAAGTCTATGTCTTTGTTACTTGGTGTAATTGTCTGTCTTTGTTACTTGGTGTAAGTGTATGTCTTTTTTACTTGATGTCAGTGTATGCCTTTGTTACTTGGTGTCAGTGTATGTCTGTGTTACTTGTTGTAAGTGTGTGTCTTTGTTACTTGGTGTAAGTGTGTGTCTTTGTTACTGGGTATCAGTGTATGTCTTTGTGACTTGGTATCAGTGTATGTCTTTGTTCCTGGGTGTCAGTGTGTGTCTGTGTTACTGGCTATCAATGTATGTCTTTGTGACTTGGTATCAGTGTATGTCTTTGTTACTGGGTGTCAGTGTGTTTCTGTGTTACTGGGTATCAGTGTAAGTCTTTGTTACTTTGTATCAGTGTATGTCATTGTTACTGGGTGGCAGTGTGTGTCTGTGTTCCTGGGAATCAGTGTATGTCTTTGTGACTTGGTGTCAGTGAATGTCTTTGTTACTGGGTGTCAGTGTGTGTCTTTGTGACTTGGTGTCAGTGTATGTCTTTGTTACTTGATGTAAGTGTGTGTCTGTGATACTGGTTATCAGTGTATGTCTTTGTTACTTGGTGTCAGTGTATGTCTGTGTTACGTGGTGTAAGTGTTGTGTGTGTTACTGGGTGGCAGTGTGTGTCCGTGTTACTTTGTGTAAGTGTGTGTCTGTGTTACTTGGTGTAAGTGTGTGTCTTTGTTAATTGGTGTCAGTGCATGTCTTTGTTACTTGGTGTCAGTGTGTGTCTTTGTTACTGGGTATCAGTGTATGTCTTTGTGACTTGGTATCAGTGTATGTCTTTGTTCCTGGGTGTCAGTGTGTGTCTGTGTTACTGGGTATCAGTGTATGTCTTTGTTACTTTGTATCAGTGTATGTCATTGTTACTGGGTGGCAGTGTGTGTCTGTGTTCCTGGGAATCAGTGTATGTCTTTGTAACTTGGTGTCAGTGAATGTCTTTGTTACTGGGTGTCAGTGTGTGTCTTTGTGACTTGGTGTCACTGTATGTCTTTGTTACTTGATGTAAGTGTGTGTCTGTGATACTGGTTATCAGTGTATGTCTTTGTTACTTGGTGTAAGTGTGTGTCTGTGTTACTTGGTGTCATGTAGGTCTGTGTTACTTTGTGTAAGTGTGTGTCTTTCTTAGTTGGTGTAAGTGCATGTCTTTGTGACTTGGTGTAAGAGTATGTGTTTGTTACATGGTATCAGTGTCTGTCTTTGTTACTTGGTGTAAGAGTGTATCAGTGTTGCTGGGTATCAGTGTATGTCTTTGTTACTTGGTGTCAGTGTAGGTCTGTGTTACTTGGTGTTGGTGTGTGTCTTTCTTACTTGGTGTCAGTGTATGTCTTTGTGACTTGGTGTCAGTGTATGTCTTTGATACTTGGTGTAAGTGTGAGTCTGTGTTACTGGGTATCAGTGTCTGTCTTTGTTACTTGGTGAAGGTGTGCGTCCGTGTTACTGGGTATCAGTGTATGTCTTTGTTACTTGGTGTAAGTGCATGTATTTGTTACTTTGTGTCAGTGTATGTCTTTGTACTTGGTGTAAGTGGATGTCTTTGTTACTTGGTGTCAGTGTATGTCTGTGTTACTTGGTGTCAGTGTGTGTCTTTGTTACTTGGTGTCAGTGTATGTCGGTGTTACTTGGTGTAAGTGTATGTCTTTGTTACTTGGTGTAAGTGCATGTATTTGTTACTTGGTGTCAGTGTGTCTTTGTACTTGGTGTAAGTGGATGTCTTTGTTACTTGGTGTCAGTGTATGTCTGTGTTACTTGGTGTCAGTGTGTGTCTTTGTTACTTGGTGAAAGTGTGTGTCTGTGTTACTGGGTATCAGTGTATGTCTTTGTACTTGGTGAAAGTGGATGTCTTTGTTGCTTGGTGTCAGTGTATGTCTGTGTTAGTGGGTATCAGTGTATGTCTTTGTTACTTGATGTCAGTGTCTGTCTGTGTTACTTGGTGTAAGTGTGTGTCTGTGTTACTGGGTATCAGTGTCTTTCTCTGTTATTTGGTCAAAGTGTGTGTCTGTGTTACTGGGTATTAGTGTATGTCTTTGTTACTTGGTGTCAGTGTATGTCTGTGTTACTTGGTGTAAGTGTGTGTCTGTGTTACTGGGTATCAGTGTATGTCTTTGTGACTTGGTGTCAGTGTATGTCTTTGTTACAGGGTGTCAGTGTGTGTCTTTGTGACTTGGTGTCATTGTATGTCTTTATTACTTGGTGTAAGTGTGTGTCTGTGTTACTGGGTATCATTGTATGTCTTTGTTACTTGGTGTCAGTGTATGTCAAAATAATTGGTGTAAGTGTATGTCTTTGTTACTTGGTGTCAGTGTGTGTCTTTGTACTTGGTGTAAGTGGATATCTTTGTAACTTGGTGTCAGTGTATGTTTGTGTTACTTGGTGTCAGTGTGTGTCTTTGTTACTTGGTGTCAGTGTTTCTCTGTGTTAGTGGGTGTCAGTGTGTATCTGAGTTCCTGGGTGTCAGTATATGTCTTTGTTACTTGGTGTCAGTGTATGTCTGTGTTACTTGGTGTAAGTGTATGTCTGTGTTACTTGGTTTCAGTGTATGTCTTTGTTACATGGTGTCAGTGTATGTTTTTGTTACTTGGTGTCAGTGTATGTCTTTGCTACTTGGTGTAAGTTTATGTCTTTGTTACCTGGTGTCAGTGTATGTCTTTGTTACTTGATGTAAGTGTGTGTCTGTGTTACTGGGTATCAGTGTCCGTCTTTGTTACTTGGTGTAAGATTGTGTCTGTGTTGCTGGGTATAACTGTATGTCTTTGTTACTTGGTGTCAGTGTAGGTCTGTGTTACTTGGTGTAAGTGTGTGTCTTTCTTACTTGGTGTAACTGCATGTCTTTGTGACTTGGTGAAAGTGTATGTCTTTGTTACTTGGTGTCAGTGAATGTCTTTGATACTTGGTGTAAGTGTGTGTCTGTGTTACTGGGTATCAGTGTCTGTCTTTGTTACTTGGTGAAAGTGTGTGTCTGTGTTACTGGGTATCAGTGTATGTCTTTGTTACTTGGTGAAAGTGGATGTCTGTGTTACTTGATGTCAGTGTATGTCTGTGTTACTTGGTGTAAGTGTGTGTCTGTGTTACTGGGTATCAGTGTCTGTCTTTGTTACTTGGTCAAAGTGTGTGTCTGTGTTACTGGGTGTCGGTGTTTGTCTGTGTTACTTGGTGTAAGTGTGTGTCTGTGTTACTGGGTATCAGTGTATGTCTTTGTGACTTGGTGTCAGTGTATGTCTTTGTTACAGGGTGTCAGTGTGTGTCTTTGTTACTTGGTGTCAGTGTATGTCTTCATTACTTGGTCTAAGTGTGTGTCTGTGCTACTGGGTATCATTGTATGTCTTTGTTACTTGGTGTCAGAGTATGTCAAAATACTTGGTGTAAGTGTATGTCTTTGTTACTTGGTGTCAGTATATGTCTTTGTACTTGGTGTAAGTGGATATCTTTGTTACTTGGAGTCAGTGTATGTCTGTGTTACTTGGTGTCAGTGTGTGTCTTTGTTACTTGGTGTAGTGTTTCTCTGTGTTACTGGGTGTCAGTGTGTATCTGTGTTCCTGGGTGTCAGCATATGTCTTTGTTGCTTGGGGTCAGTGTATGTCTGTGTTACTTGGTGTAAGTGTGTGTCGGTGTTACTGGGTATCAGTGTATGTATTTGTTACATGGTGTAGGTGTGTGCCTGTGTTATTGGGTATCAGTGTATGTCTTTGTTACTTGGTGTCAGTGTATGTCTTTGTTACTTGGTGTAAGTGTATGTCTTTGTTGCTTGGTTTCACTGCATGTCTTTGTTACTTGGTGTAAGTGTATGTTTTTGTTACTTGGTGTCAGAGTATGTCTTTGTTACTTGGTGTCCGTGTGTGTCTGTGTTACTGGTTGTCAGTGTAAGTATTTGTTACTGGGTGTCAGTGTATGTCTTTGTTACTTTGTGTAAGTGTGTGTCTGTGTTACTGGGTATCAGTGCCTGTCTTTGTACTTGGTGTAAGTGTGTGTCTGTGTTACTGGGTATCAGTGTATGTCTTTGTGACTTGGTGTCAGTGTATGTCTGTGTTACTTGGTGTAAGTGTGTGTCTGTGTTACAGGGTATGAGTGAATGTCTTTGTGACTTGGTGTCAGATTATGTCTTTGTTACTGGGTGTCAGTGTGTGTCTTTGTGACTTGGTGTCAGTGTATGTCTTTGTTACTTGGTGTAAGTGTGTGTCTGCGTTACTCGGTATCTGTGTATGTATCTGTTACTTGGTGTCAGTGTATGTCAAAATACTTGGTGTAAGTCTATGTCTTTGTTACTTGGTGTAATTGTCTGTCTTTGTTACTTGGTGTAAGTGTATGTCTTTTTTACTTGATGTCAGTGTATGCCTTTGTTACTTGGTGTCAGTGTATGTCTTTGTTACTGGGTATCAGTGTATGTCTTTGTGACTTGGTATCAGTGTATGTCTTTGTTCCTGGGTGTCAGTGTGTGTCTGTGTTACTGGCTATCAATGTATGTCTTTGTGACTTGGTATCAGTGTATGTCTTTGTTACTGGGTGTCAGTGTGTTTCTGTGTTACTGGGTATCAGTGTAAGTCTTTGTTACTTTGTATCAGTGTATGTCATTGTTACTGGGTGGCAGTGTGTGTCTGTGTTCCTGGGAATCAGTGTATGTCTTTGTGACTTGGTGTCAGTGAATGTCTTTGTTACTGGGTGTCAGTGTGTGTCTTTGTGACTTGGTGTCAGTGTATGTCTTTGTTACTTGATGTAAGTGTGTGTCTGTGATACTGGTTATCAGTGTATGTCTTTGTTACTTGGTGTCAGTGTATGTCTGTGTTACGTGGTGTAAGTGTTGTGTGTGTTACTGGGTGGCAGTGTGTGTCCGTGTTACTTTGTGTAAGTGTGTGTCTGTGTTACTTGGTGTAAGTGTGTGTCTTTGTTAATTGGTGTCAGTGCATGTCTTTGTTACTTGGTGTCAGTGTGTGTCTTTGTTACTGGGTATCAGTGTATGTCTTTGTGACTTGGTATCAGTGTATGTCTTTGTTCCTGGGTGTCAGTGTGTGTCTGTGTTACTGGGTATCAGTGTATGTCTTTGTTACTTTGTATCAGTGTATGTCATTGTTACTGGGTGGCAGTGTGTGTCTGTGTTCCTGGGAATCAGTGTATGTCTTTGTAACTTGGTGTCAGTGAATGTCTTTGTTACTGGGTGTCAGTGTGTGTCTTTGTGACTTGGTGTCAGTGTATGTCTTTGTTACTTGATGTAAGTGTGTGTCTGTGATACTGGTTATCAGTGTATGTCTTTGTTACTTGGTGTAAGTGTGTGTCTGTGTTACTTGGTGTCAGTGTAGGTCTGTGTTACTTTGTGTAAGTGTGTGTCTTTCTTAGTTGGTGTAAGTGCATGTCTTTGTGACTTGGTGTAAGAGTATGTGTTTGTTACATGGTATCAGTGTCTGTCTTTGTTACTTGGTGTAAGAGTGTATCAGTGTTGCTGGGTATCAGTGTATGTCTTTGTTACTTGGTGTCAGTGTAGGTCTGTGTTACTTGGTGTTGGTGTGTGTCTTTCTTACTTGGTGTCAGTGTATGTCTTTGTGACTTGGTGTCAGTGTACGTCTTTGATACTTGGTGTAAGTGTGAGTCTGTGTTACTGGGTATCAGTGTCTGTCTTTGTTACTTGGTGAAGGTGTGCGTCCGTGTTACTGGGTATCAGTGTATGTCTTTGTTACTTGGTGTAAGTGCATGTATTTGTTACTTTGTGTCATTGTATGTCTTTGTACTTGGTGTAAGTGGATGTCTTTGTTACTTGGTGTCAGTGTATGTCTGTGTTACTTGGTGTCAGTGTGTGTCTTTGTTACTTGGTGTCAGTGTATGTCGGTGTTACTTGGTGTAAGTGTATGTCTTTGTTACTTGGTGTAAGTGCATGTATTTGTTACTTGGTGTCAGTGTGTCTTTGTACTTGGTGTAAGTGGATGTCTTTGTTACTTGGTGTCAGTGTATGTCTGTGTTACTTGGTGTCAGTGTGTGTCTTTGTTACTTGGTGTCAGTGTATGTCTGTGTTACTTGGTGTAAGTGTGTATCTGTGTTCCTGGGTGTCAGTATATGTCTTTGTTACTTGGTGTAGGTGTGTGCCTGTGTTACTGGGTATCATTGTATGTCTTTGTTACTTGGTGTCAGTGTATGTCTTTGTTACTTGGTGTAAGTGTGTGTCTTTGTTACTGGGTATCAGTGTATGTCTTTGATACTTGGTGTCAGTGTATGTCTTTGTTACTTGGTGTAAGTGTATGTCTTTGTTACTTGGTGTAAGTGTATGTCTTTGTTACTTGGTGTCAGTGTATGTCTTTGTTACTTGGTGTCAGTGTATGTCTTTGATACTTGGTGTAAGTGTGTGTCTGTGTTCCTTGGTGCAGGTGTGTGCCTGTGTTACTGGGTATCAGTGTATGTCTTTGTTACTTGGTGTCAGTGTATGTCTTTGTTACTTGGTGTAAGTGTATGTCTTTGTTACTTGGTGTCAGTGTATGTCTTTGATACTTGGTGTAAGTGTGTGTCTGTGTTACTGGGTATCTGTGTCTGTCTTTGTTACTTGGTGAAAGTGTGTGTCTGTGTTACTGGGTATCAGTGTATGTCTTTGTTACTTGGTGTAAGTGCATGTCTTTGTTACTTTGTGTCAGTGTATGTCTTTGTACTTGGTGTTAGTGGATGTCTTTGTTACTGGGTGTCAGTGTATGCCTTTGTGACTTCGTGTAAGTGTGTGTCTGTGTTACTGGGTATCAGTGTCTGTCTTTGTTACTTGGTGTAAGTGTGTGTCTGTGTTACTGGGTATCAGTGTCTGCCTTTGTTACTGGGTGTCAGTGTGTGTCTTTGTGAGCTGGCTTACGTGTGTGTCTGTGTTACTGGGTGTCAGTGTCTGTCCTGGTTACTTGGTGTAAGTGTGTGTTGTGTTACTGGGTATCAGTGTATGTCTTTGTTACTTGGTGTCAGAGTATGTCCGTGTTACTTGGTGTAAGTGTGTGTCTTTGTTACTTGGTGTAAGTGTATGTCTGTGTTACTTGGTGTAAGTGCATGCCTTTGTTACTTGGTGTCAGTGTATGTCTTTGTGACTTGGTGTCAGTGTATGTCTTTGTTACTTGGTGTCAGTGTATGTATTTGTTACTGGGTATCCGTGTATGTCTTTGTGACTTGGTGTAAGTGTATGTCTTTGTTACTTGGTGTCAGTGTATGTCTTTGATACTTGGTGTAAGTGTGTGTCTGTGTTACTGGGTATCTGTGTCTGTCTTTGTTACATGGTGAAAGTGTGTGTCTGTGTTACTGGGTATCAGTGTCTGTCTTTGTTACTTGGTGTAAGTGCATGTCTTTGTTACTTTGTGTCAGTGTATGTCTTTGTACTTGGTGTTAGTGGATGTCTTTGTTACTGGGTGTCAGTGTATGCCTTTGTGACTTCGTGTAAGTGTGTGTCTGTGTTACTGGGTATCAGTGTCTGTCTTTGTTACTTGGTGTAAGTGTGTGTCTGTGTTACTGGGTATCAGTGTCTGCCTTTGTTACTGGGTGTCAGTGTGTGTCTTTGTGAGCTGGCTTACGTGTGTGTCTGTGTTACTGGGTGTCAGTGTCTGTCCTGGTTACTTGGTGTAAGTGTGTGTTGTGTTACTGGGTATCAGTGTATGTCTTTGTTACTTGGTGTCAGAGTATGTCCGTGTTACTTGGTGTAAGTGTGTGTCTTTGTTACTTGGTGTAAGTGTATGTCTGTGTTACTTGGTGTAAGTGCATGCCTTTGTTACTTGGTGTCAGTGTATGTCTTTGTGACTTGGTGTCAGTGTATGTCTTTGTTACTTGGTGTCAGTGTATGTATTTGTTACTGGGTATCAGTGTATGTCTTTGTGACTTGGTGTAAGTGTATGTCTTTGTTACTTGGTGTCAGTGTATGTCTTTGTTACTTGGTGTCAGTGTATGTCTTTGATACTTGGTGTAAGTGTGTGTCTGTGTTCCTTGGTGCAGGTGTGTGCCTGTGTTACTGGGTATCAGTGTATGTCTTTGTTACTTGGTGTCAGTGTATGTCTTTGTTACTTGGTGTAAGTGTATGTCTTTGTTACTTGGTGTCAGTGTATGTCTTTGATACTTGGTGTAAGTGTGTGTCTGTGTTACTGGGTATCTGTGTCTGTCTTTGTTACTTGGTGAAAGTGTGTGTCTGTGTTACTGGGTATCAGTGTATGTCTTTGTTACTTGGTGTAAGTGCATGTCTTTGTTACTTTGTGTCAGTGTATGTCTTTGTACTTGGTGTTAGTGGATGTCTTTGTTACTGGGTGTCAGTGTATGCCTTTGTGACTTCGTGTAAGTGTGTGTCTGTGTTACTGGGTATCAGTGTCTGTCTTTGTTACTTGGTGTAAGTGTGTGTCTGTGTTACTGGGTATCAGTGTCTGCCTTTGTTACTGGGTGTCAGTGTGTGTCTTTGTGAGCTGGCTTACGTGTGTGTCTGTGTTACTGGGTGTCAGTGTCTGTCCTGGTTACTTGGTGTAAGTGTGTGTTGTGTTACTGGGTATCAGTGTATGTCTTTGTTACTTGGTGTCAGAGTATGTCCGTGTTACTTGGTGTAAGTGTGTGTCTTTGTTACTTGGTGTAAGTGTATGTCTGTGTTACTTGGTGTAAGTGCATGCCTTTGTTACTTGGTGTCAGTGTATGTCTTTGTGACTTGGTGTCAGTGTATGTCTTTGTTACTTGGTGTCAGTGTATGTATTTGTTACTGGGTATCAGTGTATGTCTTTGTGACTTGGTGTAAGTGTATGTCTTTGTTACTTGGTGTCAGTGTATGTATTTGTTACTGGGTATCAGTGTATGTCTTTGTTACTTGGTGTCGGTGTGTGCCTGTGTTACTGGGTATCAGTGCATGTCTTTGTTACTTGGTGTCAGTGTATGTCTTTGTTACTTGGTGCAGGTGTGTGCGTGTGTTACTGCGTATCGGTGTATGTCTTTGTTACTTGGTGTCAGTGTATGTCTTTGTTACTTGGTGTCAGTGTATGTCTGTGTTACTTGGTGTAAGTGTATGTCTTTGTTACTTGGTGTCAGTGTATGTCTTTGTTACTTTGTGCAAGAGTGTGTCTGTGTTGCTGGGTATCAGTGTATGTCTTTGTTACTTGGTGTCAGTGGAGGTCTGTATTACCTTTTGTAATTGTGTGTCTTTCTTACTTGGTGTAAGTGCCTGTCTTTGTGACTTGGTGTACGTGTATGTCTTTGTTACTTGGTGACACTGTCTGTCTTTGTTACTTGGTGTAAGTGTATGTCTTTTTTACTTGGTGTCAGTGTATGTCTTTGATGCTTGGTGTAAGTGTGTGTCTGTGTTACTGGGTATCAGTGTCTGTCTTTGTTACTTGGTGAAAGTGTGTGTCTGTGTTACTGGGTATCAGTGTATGTCTTTGTTACTTGGTGTAAGTGCATGTCTTTGTTACTTGGTGTCAGTGTATGTCTTTGTACTTGGTGAAAGTGGATGTCTTTGTTGCTTGGTGTCAGTGTATGTCTGTGTTAGTTGGTATCAGTGTATGTCTTTGTTACTTGATGTCAGTGTCTGTCTGTGTTACTTGGTGTAAGTGTGTGTCTGTGTTACTGGGTATCAGTGTCTGTCTCTGTTATTTGGTCAAAGTGTGTGTCTGTGTTACTGGGTATTAGTGTATGTCTTTGTTACTTGGTGTCAGTGTATGTCTGTGTTACTTGGTGTAAGTGTGTGTCTGTGTTACTGGGTATCAGTGTATGTCTTTGTGACTTGGTGTCAGTGTATGTCTTTGTTACAGGGTGTCAGTGTGTGTCTTTGTGACTTGGTGTCATTGTATGTCTTTATTACTTGGTGTAAGTGTGTGTCTGTGTTACTGGGTATCATTGTATGTCTTTGTTACTTGGTGTCAGTGTATGTCAAAATAATTGGTGTAAGTGTATGTCTTTGTTACTTGGTGTCAGTGTGTGTCTTTGTACTTGGTGTAAGTGGATATCTTTGTAACTTGGTGTCAGTGTATGTCTGTGTTACTTGGTGTCAGTGTGTGTCTTAGTTACTTGGTGTCAGTGTTTCTCTGTGTTAGTGGGTGTCAGTGTGTATCTGAGTTCCTGGGTGTCAGTATATGTCTTTGTTACTTGGTGTCAGTGTATGTCTGTGTTACTTGGTGTAAGTGTATGTCTGTGTTACTTGGTTTCAGTGTATGTCTTTGTTACATGGTGTCAGTGTATGTTTTTGTTACTTGGTGTCAGTGTATGTCTTTGCTACTTGGTGTAAGTTTATGTCTTTGTTACCTGGTGTCAGTGTATGTCTTTGTTACTTGATGTAAGTGTGTGTCTGTGTTACTGGGTATCAGTGTCCGTCTTTGTTACTTGGTGTAAGATTGTGTCTGTGTTGCTGGGTATCACTGTATGTCTTTGTTACTTGGTGTCAGTGTAGGTCTGTGTTACTTGGTGTAAGTGTGTGTCTTTCTTACTTGGTGTAAGTGCATGTCTTTGTGACTTGGTGTAAGTGTATGTCTTTGTTACTTGGTGTCAGTGAATGTCTTTGATACTTGGTGTAAGTGTGTGTCTGTGTTGCTGGGTATCAGTGTCTGTCTTTGTTACTTGGTGAAAGTGTGTGTCTGTGTTACTGGGTATCAGTGTATGTCTTTGTTACTTGGTCAAAGTGTGTGTCTGTGTTACTGGGTGTCGGTGTTTGTCTGTGTTACTTGGTGTAAGTGTGTGTCTGTGTTACTGGGTATCAGTGTATGTCTTTGTGACTTGGTGTCAGTGTATGTCTTTGTTACAGGGTGTCAGTGTGCGTCTTTGTTACTTGGTGTCAGTGTATGTCTTCATTACTTGGTCTAAGTGTGTGTCTGTGCTACTGGGTATCATTGTATGTCTTTGTTACTTGGTGTCAGAGTATGTCAAAATACTTGGTGTAAGTGTATGTCTTTGTTACTTGGTGTCAGTATATGTCTTTGTACTTGGTGTAAGTGGATATCTTTGTTACTTGGTGTCAGTGTATGTCTGTGTTACTTGGTGTCAGTGTGTGTCTTTGTTACTTGGTGTCAGTGTTTCTCTGTGTTACTGGGTGTCAGTGTGTATCTGTGTTCCTGGGTGTCAGTATATGTCTTTGTTGCTTGGGGTCAGTGTATGTCTGTGTTACTTGGTGTAAGTGTGTGTCTGTGTTACTGGGTATCAGTGTATGTATTTGTTACATGGTGTAGGTGTGTGCCTGTGTTATTGGGTATCAGTGTATGTCTTTGTTACTTGGTGTCAGTGTATGTCTTTGTTACTTGGTGTAAGTGTATGTCTTTGTTGCTTGGTTTCACTGCATGTCTTTGTTACTTGGTGTAAGTGTATGTTTTTGTTACTTGGTGTCAGAGTATGTCTTTGTTACTTGGTGTCCGTGTGTGTCTGTGTTACTGGTTGTCAGTGTAAGTATTTGTTACTGGGTGTCAGTGTATGTCTTTGTTACTTTGTGTAAGTGTGTGTCTGTGTTACTGGGTATCAGTGCCTGTCTTTGTACTTGGTGTAAGTGTGTGTCTGTGTTAATGGGTATCAGTGTATGTCTTTGTGACTTGGTGTCAGTGTATGTCTGTGTTACTTGGTGTAAGTGTGTGTCTTTGTTAATTGGTGTCAGTGCATTTCTTTGTTACTTGGTGTCAGTGTGTGTCTTTGTTACTGGGTATCAGTGTATGTCTTAGTGACTTGGTATCAGTGTATGTCTTTGTTCCTGGGTGTCAGTGTGTGTCTGTGTTACTGGCTATCAATGTATGTCTTTGTGACTTGGTATCAGTGCATGTCTTTGTTACTGGGTGTCAGTGTGTTTCTGTGTTACTGGGTATCAGTGTAAGTCTTTGTTACTTTGTATCAGTGTATGTCATTGTTACTGGGTGGCAGTGTGTGTCTGTGTTCCTGGGAATCAGTGTATGTCTTTGTGACTTGGTGTCAGTGAATGTCTTTGTTACTGGGTGTCAGTGTGTGTCTTTGTGACTTGGTGTCAGTGTATGTCTTTGTTACTTGATGTAAGTGTGTGTCTGTGATACTGGTTATCAGTGTATGTCTTTGTTACTTGGTGTCAGTGTATGTCTGTGTTACGTGGTGTAAGTGTTGTGTGTGTTACTGGGTGGCAGTGTGTGTCCGTGTTACTTTGTGTAAGTGTGTGTCTTTGTTACTTGGTGTAATTGTATGTCTTTGTTACTTGGTGTCAGTGTATGTCTGTGTTACTTGGTGTCAGTGTATGTCTTTGTTACTTGGTGTAAGTGTGTGTCTGTGTTACGTGGTGTAAGTGTGGGTCTGTGTTCCTGGGTATCAGTGTATGTCTTTGTTACTTGGTGTAAGTGTGTGTCTGTGCTACTTGGTGTAAGTGTGTGTCTTTGTTACTTGGTGTAAGTGTATGACTTTGTTACTTGGTGTCTGTGCATGTCTTTGTTACTTGCTGACAGGGTGTGTCTCTGTTACTGGGTATCAGTGTATGTCTTTGTGACTTGGTATCAGTGTATGTCTTTGTTACTGGGTGTCAGTGTGTGTCTGTGTTACTTGGTGTCAGTGTGTGTCTGTGTTACTTGGTGTAAGTGTGTGTCTGTTACTTGGTGTCCGCGTGTGCCTGTGTTACTGGGTGTCAGTGCATGTCTTTGTTACTTGGTGTAAGTGTGTGTCTGTGTTACTGGGTATCAGTGTATGTATTTGTTACATGGTGTAGGTGTGTGCCTGTGTTATTGGGTATCAGTGTATGTCTTTGTTACTTGGTGTCAGTGTATGTCTTTGTTACTTGGTGTAAGTGTATGTCTTTGTTGCTTGGTTTCAGTGTATGTCTTTGTTACTTGGTGTAAGTGTATATTTTTGTTACTTGGTGTCAGAGTATGTCTTTGTTACTTGGTGTCCGTGTGTGTCTGTGTTACTGGGTGTCAGTGTAAGTATTTGTTACTGGGTGTAATTGTGTGTCTTTGTTACTTGGTGTAAGTGTATGTCTTTGTTACTTGGTGTCTGTGTATGTCTTTGTTACTTGGTGACAGGGTCTGTCTGTGTTACTGGGTATCAGTGTATGTCTTTGTGGCTTGGTATCAGTGTATGTCTTTGTTACTGGGTGTCAGTGTGTGTCTGTGTTACTGGGTATCAGTGTATGTCTTTGTGACTTGGTAACAGTGTATGTCTTTGTTACTGGGTGTCAGTGTGTGTCTGTGTTACTGGGTATCAGTGTATGTCTGTGTGACTTGGTATCAGTGCATGTCTTTGTTACTAGGTGTCAGTGTGTGGCTGTGTTACTTGGTGTAAGTGTGTGTCTTTGTTACTTGGTGGAAGTGTATGACTTTGTTACTTGGTGTCTGTGCATGTCTTTGTTACTTACTGACAGGGTGTGTCTCTGTTACTGGGTATCAGTGTATGTCTTTGTGACTTGGTATCAGTGTATGTCTTTGTTACTGGGTGTCAGTGTGTGTCTGTGTTACTGGGTGTCAGTGTGTGTCTGTGTTACTGGGTGTCAGTGTATGTCTTAGTTACTTGGTGTCAGTGTATGTCTGCGTTACTTGGGGTAAGTATGTGTCTGTGTTACTGCGTGTCAGTGTGTGTCTCTGTTACTTGGTGTAAGTCTATGTCTTTGTTACTTGGTGTCCGTGTGTGTCTGTGTTACTGGGTGTCAGTGTATGTTTTTGTTACCAGGTGTCAGTGTGTTTCTGTGTTACTGGGTATCAGTGTATGTCTTTGTGACTTGGTATCAGTGTATGTCATTGTTACTGGGTGTCAGTGTGTGCCTGTGTTCCTGGGAATCAGTGTATGTCTTTGTTACTGGGAGTCAGTGTGTGTCTTTGTGACTTGGTATCAGTGTATGTCTGTGTTACTTGGTGTCAGTGTGTGTCTGTGTTACTGGGCATCAGTGTATGTTTTTGTTACTTGGTGGCAGTGTATGTGTGTGTTACTTGGTGTAAGTGTGTGTCTGTGTTACTGGGTGGCAGTGTGTGTCTGTGTTACTTTGTGTAAATGTGTGTCTTTGTTACTTGGTGTGAGTGTGTGTCTGTGATACTGGGTATCAGTGTATGTCTTTGTTACTTGATGTCAGTGTATGTCTGTGTTACTTGGTGTCAGTGTGTGTCTGTGTTACTGGGCATCAGTGTATGTTTTTGTTACTTGGTGGCAGAGTATGTCTGTGTTACTTGGTGTAAGTGTGTGTCTGTGTTACTGGGTGGCAGTGTGTGTCTGTGTTACTTTGTGTAAATGTGTGTCTTTGTTACTTGGTGTCCCTGTGTGTCTGTGGTACTGGGTGTTAGTGCATGTCTTTGTTACTTGTTGCCATTGTATATCTGTGTTACTTGGTGAAAGTGTGTGTCTTTCTTACTTGGTGTAATGGTATGTCTTTGTTACTTGGTGTCAGTGTATGTCTGTGTTACTTGTTGTAAGTTTATGTCTGTGTTCCTGGGTATCAGTGTATGTCTTTGTTACTTGGTGTCAGTGTATGTCTGTGTTACTTGGTGTAAGTGTGTGTCTGTGTTACTGGGTATCAGTGTATGTCTTTGTTAGTTGGTGTCAGTGTATGTCTGTGTTACTTGGTGTAAGTGTGTGTCTGTGTTACTGGGTGTCAGTGTGTGTCTGTGTTACTTGGTGTAAGTGTGTGTCTTTGTCACTTGGTGTCCGCGTGTGCCTGTGTTACTGGGTGTCAGTGTATGTTTTTGTTACTGGGTGTCAGTGTATGTCTTTGTTACTTGGTGTAAGTGTGTGTCTGTGTTACTGGGTATCAGTGTCTGTCTTTGTTACTTGGTGTAAGTGTGTGTCTGTGTTACTTGGTGTAAGTGTGTGTCTTTGTTACTTGGTGTAAGTGTATGTCTTTGTTACTTGGTGTCCGTGTGTGCCTGTGTTACTGGGTGTCAGTGTATGTTTTTGTTACTGGGTGTCAGTGTATGTCTTTGTTTCTTGGTTTAAGTGTGTGTCTGTGTTACTGGGTATCAGTGTCTGTCTTTGTTACTTGTTGTAAGTGTGTGTCTGTGTTACTTGGTGTAAGTGTGGGTCTTTGTTACTTGGTGTAAGTGTGTGTCTTTGTTACTTGGTGACAGGGTGTGTCTGTGTTACTGGGTATCAGCGTATGTCTTTGTGACTTGGTATCAGTGTATGTCTTTGTTACTGGGTGTCAGTGTGTGTCTGTGTTACTGGGTATCAGTGTATGTCTTTGTTACTTTGTAACAGTGTATGTCTTTGTAACTGGGTGTCAGTGTGTGTCTGTGTTACTGGGTATCAGTGTATGTCATTGTGACTTGGAATCAGTGTATGTCTTTGTTACTAGGTGTCAGTGTGTATCTGTGTTCCTGGGTATCAGTGTATGTCTTTGTGACTTGGTGTCAGTGTATGTCTTTGTTACTGGGTGTCCGCGTGTGTCTTTGTGATTGGTGTCAGTGTATGTCTGTGTTACTTTGTGTAAGTGTGTGTCTGTGTTACTGGGTGTCAGTGCATGTCTTTGTTACTTGGTGTCAGTGTATGTCTGCGTTACTTGGGGTATGTATGTGTCTGTGTTACTGGGTGTCAGTGTGTGTCTGTGTTACTTGGTGTAAGTCTATGTCTGTGTTACTGGGGGTCTGTGTGTGTCTGTGATACTGGGGGTCAGTGTGAGTTTCTAACTGGATGTCAGTGTGTGTCTGTGTTACTGGGTGTCAGTGTATGTCTTTGTTACTGGGTGTATGTGTGTGTCTGTGTTACTGGGTATCAGTGTATGTCTTTGTTACTTGGTGTCAGTGTATGTCTGTGTTACTTGGTGTAAGTGTGTGTCTGTGTATCAGTGTATGTCTTAGTGACTTGGTGTCAGTGTATGTCTTTGTTACTGGGTATCAGTGTATGTCTTTGTTACTTGGTGTCAGTGTATATCTGTGTTACTTGGTGTAAGTGTATGTCTTTGTTACTTGGTGTAAGTGTGTGTCTGTGTTACTTGGTGTCAGTGTATGTCTGTGTTCCTGGGTATCAGTGTATGTCTTTGTTACTTGGTATCAGTGTATGTCTGTGTTACTTGGTGTAAGTGTGTGTCTGTGTTACTGGATATCAGTGTATGTCTTTGTTACTTGGTGTCAGTGTGTGTCAGTGTTACTTGGTGTAAGTGTGTGTCTTTGTTACTTGGTGTCCGTGTGTGTCTGTGTTACTGGGTGGCAGTGTGTGTCTGTGTTACTTTGTGTAAATGTGTGTCTTTGTTACTTGGTGTAAGTGTGTGTCTGTGATACTGGGTATCAGTGTATGTCTTTGTTACTTGATGTCAGTGTATGTCTGTGTTACTTGGTGTCAGTGTGTGTCTGTGTTACTGGGCATCAGTGTATGTTTTTGTTACTTGGTGGCAGTGTATGTCTGTGTTACTTGGTGTAAGTGTGTGTCTGTGTTACTGGGTGGCAGTGTGTGTCTGTGTTACTTTGTGTAAATGTGTGTCTTTGTTACTTGGTGTCCCTGTGTGTCTGTGGTACTGGGTGTTAGTGCATGTCTTTGTTACTTGTTGCCATTGTATATCTGTGTTACTTGGTGTAAGTGTGTGTCTTTCTTACTTGGTGTAATGGTATGTCTTTGTTACTTGGTGTCAGTGTATGTCTGTGTTACTTGTTGTAAGTTTATTTCTGTGTTCCTGGGTATCAGTGTATGTCTTTGTTACTTGGTGTCAGTGTATGTCTGTGTTACTTGGTGTAAGTGTGTGTCTGTGTTACTGGATATCAGTGTATGTCTTTGTTAGTTGGTGTCAGTGTATGTCTGTGTTACTTGGTGTAAGTGTGTGTCTGTGTTACTGGGTATCAGTGTGTGTCTGTGTTACTTGGTGTAAGTGTGTGTCTTTGTCACTTGGTGTCCGCGTGTGCCTGTGTTACTGGGTGTCAGTGTCTGTCTTTGTTACTTGGTGTAAGTGTGTGTCTGTGTTACTTGGTGTAAGTGTGTGTCTTTGTTACTTGGTGTAAGTGTATGTCTTTGTTACTTGGTGTCTGTGTGTGTCTTTGTTACTTGGTGACAGGGTGTGTCTGTGTTACTGGGTATCAGCGTATGTCTTTGTGACTTGGTATCAGTGTATGTCTTTGTTACTGGGTGTCAGTGTGTGTCTGTGTTACTGGGTATCAGTGTATGTCTTTGTTACTTGGTAACAGTGTATGTCTTTGTAACTGGGTGTCAGTGTGTGTCTGTGTTACTGGGTATCAGTGTATGTCATTGTGACTTGGTATCAGTGTATGTCTTTGTTACTAGGTGTCAGTGTGTGTCTGTGTTCCTGGGTATCAGTGTATGTCTTTGTGACTTGGTGTCAGTGTATGTCTTTGTTACTGGGTGTCCGCGTGTGTCTTTGTGATTGGTGTCAGTGCATGTCTGTGTTACTTGGTGTAAGTGTGTGTCTGTGTTACTGGGTGTCAGTGTATGTCTTTGTTACTTGGTGTCAGTGTATGTCTGCGTTACATGGGGTATGTATGTGTCTGTGTTACTGGGTGTCAGTGTGTGTCTGTGTTACTTGGTGTAAGTCTATGTCTGTGTTACTGGGGGTCTGTGTGTGTCTGTGATACTGGGGGTCAGTGTGTGTTTCTAACTGGATGTCAGTGTGTGTCTGTGTTACTGGGTGTCAGTGTATGTCTTTGTTACTGGGTGTATGTGTGTGTCTGTGTTACTGGGTATCAGTGTATGTCTTTGTTACTTGGTGTCAGTGTATGTCTGTGTTACTTGGTGTAAGTGTGTGTCTGTGTATCAGTGTATGTCTTAGTGACTTGGTGTCAGTGTATGTCTTTGTTACTGGGTATCA
Source organism: Heterodontus francisci (assembly GCF_036365525.1). Taxonomy (NCBI): domain Eukaryota; kingdom Metazoa; phylum Chordata; class Chondrichthyes; order Heterodontiformes; family Heterodontidae; genus Heterodontus; species Heterodontus francisci. The sequence continues at coordinate 7,523,599 of NW_027140442.1, forward strand.
GTGTATGTCTTTGTTACTTGGTGTCAGTGTATATCTGTGTTACTTGGTGTAAGTGTATGTCTTTGTTACTTGGTGTAAGTGTGTGTCTGTGTTACTTGGTGTAAGTGTGTGTCTGTGTTCCTGGGTATCAATGTATTCTTTGTTACTTGGTGACAGTGTATGTCTGTGTTACTTGGTGTAAGTGTGTGTCTTTGTTAATTGGTGTCCGTGTGTGTCTGTGTTACTGGGTGCCAGTGTATGTCTTTGTTACTGGTTGTCAGTGTATGTCTTTGTTACTTGGTGTAAGTGTGTGTCTGTGATACCGGGTATCAGTGTCTGTCTTTGTGACTTGGTGTCAGTGTATGTCTTTGTTACTTGGTGTAAGTGTGTGTCTGTGTTACTGGGATTCAGTGTTTGTCTTTGTTACTTGGTGTCAGTGTATGTCAAAATACTTGGTGAAAGTGTATGTCTTTGTTACTTGGTGTAATTGTCTGTCTTTGTTACTTGGTGTAAGTGTATGTCTTTGATACTTGATGTCAGTGTATGCCTTTGTTATTTGGTGCCAGTGAATGTCTGTGTTACTTGGTGTAAGTGTGTGTCTTTGTTACTTGGTGTAAGTGTATGTCTTTGTTACTTGGTGTCAGTGCATGTCTTTGTTACTTGGTGTCAGTGTGTGTCTGTGTTACTGGGTATCAGTGTATGTCTTTGTGACTTGGTATCAGTGTATGTCTTTGTTCCTGGGTGTCAGTGTGTGCATGTTTTACTAGGTATCAGTGTATGTCTTTGTGACTTGGTATCAGTGTATGTCTTTGTTAATGGTTGTCAGTGTGTTTCTGTGTTACTGGGTATCAGTGTATGTCTTGGTGACTTGGTATCAATGTATGTCATTGTTACTGGGTGTCAGTGTGTGTCTGTGTTCCTGGGTATCAGTGTATGTCTTTGTGACTTGGTGTCAGTGTATGTCTTTGTTACTGGGTGTCAGTGTGTGCCTTTGTGACTTGGTGTCAATGTATGTCATTGTTACTTGATGTAAGTGTGTGCCTGTGATACTGGGTATAAGTGTATGTCTTTGTTTCTTGGTGTCAGTGTATGTCTGTGTTACTTGGTGTAAGTGCGTGTCTGGGTATCAGTGTATGTCTTTGTGACTTGGTGTCATTGTATGTGTTTGTTACTGGGTGTCAGTGTGTGTCTTTGTGATTTGGTGTCAGTGTATGTCTGTGTTACTGGGGGTCAGTGTGTGTCTGTGTTACTGGGGGTCAGTGTGTGTTTCTAACTGGGTGTCAGTGTGTGTCTGTGTTACTGGGTATCAGTGTATGTCTTTGTTACTTGGTGTCAGTGTATGTCTGTGTTACTTGGTGTAAGTGTATGTCTTTGTTACTTGATGTAAGTGTGTGTCTGTGTTACTTGGTGTAAGTGTGTGTCTGTGTTCCTGGGTATCATTGTATGTCTTTGTTACTTGGTGTCAGTGTATGTCTGTGTTACTTGGTGTCCGTGTGTGTCTGTGTTACTGGGTGTTAGTGCATGTCTTTGTTACCTGTTGCCATTGTATATCTGTGTTACTTGGAGTAAGTGTGTGTCTTTGTTACTTGGTGTAATTGTATGTCTTTGTTACTTGGTGTCAGTGTATGTCTGTGTTCCTGGGTATCAGTGTATGTCTTTGTTACTTGGTTTCAGTGTATGTCTGTGTTACTTGGTGTAAGTGTGTGTCTGTGTTACTGGATATCAGTGTATGTCTTTGTTACTTGGTGTCAGTGTGTGTCTGTGTTACTTGGTGTAAGTGTGTGTCTTTGTTACTTGGTGTCCGTGTGTGTCTGTGTTACTGGGTGTCAGTGTATGTCTTTGTTACTGGGTGTCAGTGTATGTCTTTGTTACTTGGTGTAAGTGTGTCTCTATGTTACTGGGTATCAGTGTCTGACTTTGTTAATTGGTGTAAGTGTATGTCTGTGTTACTTGGTGTAAGTGTGTGTCTTTGTTACTTGGAGTCCGTGTGTGTCTGTGTTACTGGGTGCCAGTGCATGTCTTTGTTACTTGGTGCCAGTGTCTGTCTTTGTTACTTGGTGTAAGTGTGTGTCTTTGTTACTTGATGTAATTGTATGTATTTGTTACTTGGTGTAAGTGTGTGTCTGTGTTACTTGGTGTAAGTGTGTGTCTGTGTTCCTGGGTATCAATGTATTTCTTTGTTACTTGGTGTCAGTGTATGTCTGTGTTACTTGGTGTAAGTGTGTGTCTTTGTTAATTGGTGTCCGTGTGTGTCTGTGTTACTGGGTGTCAGTGTATGTCTTTGTTACTGGGTGTCAGTGTATGTCTTTGTTACTTGGTGTAAGTGTGTGTCTTTGTTACTTGGTGTAAGTGTGTGTCTGTGTTACTGGGATTCAGTGTTTGTCTTTGTTACCTGGTGTCAGTGTATGTCAAAATACTTGGTGAAAGTGAATGTCTTTGTTACTTGGTGTAATTGTCTGTCTTTGTTACTTGGTGTAAGTGTATGTCTTTGATACTTGATGTCAGTGTATGCCTTTGTTATTTGGTGTCAGTGAATGTCTGTGTTACTTGGTGTAAGTGTGTGTCTTTGTTACTTGGTGTAAGTGTATGTCTTTGTTACTTGGTGTCAGTGCATGTCTTTGTTACTTGGTGTCAGTGTGTGTCTGTGTTTCTGGGTATCAGTGTATGTCTTTGTGACTTGGTATCAGTGTATGTCTTTGTTCCTGGGTGTCAGTGTGTGCTTGTTTTACTAGGTACCAGTGTATGTCTTTGTGACTTGGTATCAGTGTATGTCTTTGTTACTGGTTGTCTGTGTGTTTCTGTGTTACTGGGTATCAGTGTATGTCTTTGTGACTTGGTATCAGTGTATGTCATTGTTACTGGGTGTCAGTGTGTGTCTGTGTTCCTGGGTATCAGTGTATGTCTTTGTGACTTGGTGTCAGTGTATGTCTTTGTTACTGGGTGTCAGTGTGTGCCTTTGTGACTTGGTGGCAGTGTATGTCATTGTTACTTGATGTAAGTGTGTGCCTGTGATACTGGGTATAAGTGTATGTCTTTGTTTCTTGTTGTCAGTGTATGTCTGTGTTACTTGGTGTAAGTGCGTGTCTGTGTATCAGTGTATGTCTTTGTGACTTGGTGTCAGTGCATGTGTTTGTTACTGGGTGTCAGTGTGTGTCTTTATGACTTGGTTTCAGTGTATGTCTGTGTTACTGGGGGTCAGTGTGTGTCTGTGTTACTGGGGGTCAGTGTGTGTTTCTAACTGGGTGTCAGTGTGTGTCTGTGTTACTGGGTATCAGTGTATGTCTTTGTTACTTGGTGTCAGTGTATGTCTGTGTTACTTGGTGTAAGTGTATGTCTTTGTTACTTGATGTAAGTGTGTGTCTGTGTTACTTGGTGTAAGTGTGTGTCTGTGTTCCTGGGTATCATTGTATGTCTTTGTTACTTGGTGTCAGTGTATGTCTGTGTTACTTGGTGTCCGTGTGTGTCTGTGTTACTGGGTGTTAGTGCATGTCTTTGTTACTTGTTGCCATTGTATATCTGTGTTACTTGGAGTAAGTGTGTGTCTTTGTTACTTGGTGTAATTATATGTCTTCGTTACTTGGTGTCAGTGTATGTCTGTGTTCCTGGGTATCAGTGTATGTCTTTGTTACTTGGTTTCAGTGTACGTCTGTGTTACTTGGTGTAAGTGTGTCTGTGTTACTGGCTATCAGTGTATGTCTTTGTTACTTGGTGTCAGTGTGTGTCTGTGTTACTTGGTGTAAGTGTGTGTCTTTGTTACTTGGTGTCCGTGTGTGTCTGTGTTACTGGGTTTCAGTGTATGTCTTTGTTACTGGGTGTCAGTGTATGTCTTTGTTACTTGGTGTAAGTGTGTCTCTATGTTACTGGGTATCAGTGTCTGACTTTGTTAATTGGTGTAAGTGTATGTCTGTGTTACTTGGTGTAAGTGTGTGTCTTTGTTACTTGGAGTCCGTGTGTGTCTTTGTTACTTGATGTAATTGTATGTATTTGTTACTTGGTGTAAGTGTGTGTCTGTGTTACTTGGTGTAAGTGTGTGTCTGTGTTCCTGGGTATCATTGTATGTCTTTGTTACTTGGTGCAGTGTGTGTCTGTGTTACTTGGTGTCCGTGTGTGTCTGTGTTACGGGGTGTCAGTGCATGTCTTTGTTACTTGTTGCCATTGTATATCTATGTTACTTGGTGTAAGTGTGTGTCTTTGTTACTTGGTGTAATTGTATGTCTTTGTTACTTGGTGTCAGTGTATATCTGTGTTCCTGGGTATCAGTGTATGCCTTTGTGACTTGGTTTCAGTGTATGTCTGTGTTACTTGGTGTAAGTGTGTGTCAGTGTCACAGGCTTTCAGTGTATGTCTTTGTTACTTGGTGTCAGTGTGTGTCTGTGTTACTTGGTGTAAGTGTGTGTCTTTGTTACTTGGTGTCCGTGTGTGTCTGTGTTACTGGGTGTCAGTGTATGTCTTTGTTACTGGGTGTCAGTGTATGTCTTTGTTACGTGGTGTAAGTGTGTCTCTGTGTTACTGGGTATCAGTGTCTGACTTTGTTAATTGGTGTAAGTGTATGTCTGTGTTACTTGGTGTAAGTGTGTGTCTGTGTCACAGGGTATCAGTGTATGTCTTTGTTACTTGGTGTCAGTGTGTGTCTGTGTTACTTGGTGTAAGTGTGTGTCTTTGTTACTTGGTGCCAGTGTATATCTGTGTTACTTGGTGTCATTGTATGTCTTTGTTACTTGTTCTAAGTGTGTGTCTCTGTTACTTGGTGTAAGTGTGTGTCTGTGTTCCTGGGTATCAGTGCATGTCTTTGATACTTGGTGTCAGTGTATGTCTGTGTTACTTGGTGTAAGTGTGTGTCTGTGTTACTGGGTATCAGTGTATGTCTTTGTTACTTGGTGTCAGTGTATGTCTGTGTTACTTGGTCAAGTGTGTGTCTGTGTTACTGGGTGTCAGTGTGTGTCTGTGTTACTTGGTGTAAGTGTGTGTCTTTGTTACATGGTGTCCGTGTGTGTCTGTGTTACTGGGTGTCATTGTATGTCTTTGTTACTTGGTGTCTGTGTATGTCTTTGTTACTGTTTATTAGTGTTGATCTGTGTTACTGGGTGTCAGTGTATGTCTTTGTTACTTGGTGTCCGTGTGTGTCTGTGTTACTGGGTGTCAGTGCATGTCTTTATTACTTGGTGCCAGTGTATATCTGTGTTCCTTGGTGTAAGTGTGTGTCTTTGTTACTTGGTGTATTTGTATGTATTTGTTACTTGGTGTCAGTGTATGTCTGTGTTACTTGGTGTAAGTGTATGTCTTTGTTACTTGGTCGAAGTGTGTGTCTGTGTTACTTGGTGTAAGTGTGTGTCTGTGTTACTGGGTATCAGTGTATGTCTTTGTTACTTGGTGTCAGTGTTTGTCTGTGTTACTTGGTCAAAAGTGTGTCTGTGTTACTGGGTGTCAGTGTGTGTCTGTGTTACTTGGTGTAAGTGTGTGTCTTTGTTACTTGGTTTCCGTGTGTGTCTGTGTTAATGGGTGTCATTGTATGTCTTTGTTACTTGGTCTCTGTGTATGTCTTTGTTACTGTTTATTAGTGTTTCTCTGTGTTACTGGGTGTCAGTGTATGTCTTTGTTACTTGGTGTAAGTTTGTGTCTGTGTTCCTGGGTATCAGTGTCTGTCTTTTTTAATTGGTGTAAGTGTGAGTCTTTGTTACTTGGTGCAATTGTATGTCTGTGTTCCTTGGTGTAAGTGTATGTCTGTGTTACTTGTTGTAATTGTATGTCTTTGTTACTTGGTGTAAGTGTGTGTCTGTGTTACTTGGTGTAAGTGTGTGTCTTTGTTACTTGGTGTCCGTGTGTGTCTGTGTTACTTGTTGTCAGTGCATGTCTTTGTTACTTGGTGTCAGTGCATGTCTTTGTTACTTGCTGTCAGTGTGGATCTATGTTACTCGGTATCAGTGTATGTCTTTGTATCTTGGTATCAGTGTGTGTCTTTATTACTGGGTGTCAGTGTGTGTCTGTGTTACTGGGTATCAGTGTATGTCTTTGTGACTTTGTATCAGTGTATGTCTTTGTTACTGGGTGTCAGTGTGTTTCTGTGTTACTGGGTATCAGTGTATGTCTTTGTGACTTGGTATCAGTGTATGTCTTTGTTTCTGGGTGTCAGTGTGTGTCTGTGTTCCTGGGTATCAGTGCATGTATTTGTGACTTGGTGTCAGTGTATGTCTTTGTTACTGTGTGTCAATGTGTGTCTTTGTGACTTGGTGTCAGTGTATGTCTTTGTTACTTGATGTAAGTGTGTGTCTGTGATACTGGGTATCAGTGCATGTCTTTGTTACTTGGTGTCAGTGTTTGTCTGTGTTACTTGGTGTAACTGTGTGTCTGTGAATCAGTGTATGACTTTGTGACTTGGTGTCAGTGTATGTCTTTGTTACTGGGTGTCAGTGTGTGTCTTTGTGACTTGGTGTCAGTGTATGTCTGTGTTACTGGGGGTCAGTGTGTGTCTGTGTTACTGGGGGAAAGTGTGTGTTTCTAACTGGGTGTCAGTGTGTGTCTGTGTTACTGCGCATCAGTGCATGTCTTTGTTACTTGGTGTCAGTGTATGTCTGTGTTACTTGGTGTAAGTGTATGTCTTTGTTACTTGGTGTAAGTGTGTGTCTGTGTTACTTGGTGTAAGTGTGTGTCTGTGTTACTGGGTATCAGTGTATGTCTTTGTTACTTGGTGTCAGTGTATGTCTGTGTTACTTGGTGTAAGTGTGTGTCTGTGTTACTGGGTGGCAGTGTGTGTCTGTGTTACTTTGTGTAAGTGTGTGTCTTTGTTACTTGGTGTCCGTGTGTGTCTGTGGTACTGGGTGTTAGTGCATGTCTTTGTTACTTGTTACCATTGTATATCTGTGTTACTTGGTGTAAGTGTGTGTCTGTGTTGCTGGATGGCAGTGTGTGTCTGTGTTACTTTGTGTAAGTGTGTGTCTTTGTTACTTGGTCTCCGTGTGTGTCTGTGGTACTGGGTGTTAGTGCATGTCTTTGTTACTTGTTACCATTGTATATCTGTGTTACTTGGTGTAAGTGTGTGTCTTTGTTACTTGGTGTAATTGTACGTCTTTGTTACTTGGTGTCAGTGTATGTCTGTGTTACTTGGTGTAAGTGTGTGTCTGTGTTCCTGGGTATCATTGTATGTCTTTGTTACTTGGTGTCAGTGTATGTCTGTGTTACTTGGTGTCCGTGTGTGTCTGTGTTACTGGGTGTTAGTGCATGTCTTTGTTACTTGTTGCCATTGTATATCTGTGTTAATTGGTGTAAGTGTGTGTCTTTGTTACTTGGTGTAATTGTCTGTCTTTGTTACTTCGTGTCAGTGTATGTCTGTGTTCCTGGGTATCAATGTATGTCTTTGTTACTTGGTTTCAGTGTATGTCTGTGTTACTTGGTGTAAATGTGTGTCTTTGTTACTTGGTGTAATTGTATGTATTTGTTACTTGGTGTCAGTGTATGTCTGTGTTACTTGGTGTAAGTGTATGTCTTTGTTACTTGGTCTAAGTGTGTGTTTGTGTTACTTGGAGTGAGTGTGTGTCTGTGTTCCTGGGTATCAGTGCATGTATTTGTTACTTGGTGTCTGTGTATGTCTGTGTTACTTGGTGTAAGTGTGTGTCTGTGTTACTGGGTATCAGTGTATGTCTTTGTTACTTGGTGTCAGTGTATGTCTGTGTTACTTGGTCAAGTGTGTGTCTGTGTTACTTGGTGTAAGTGTGTGTCTTTGTTACATGGTGTCCGTGTGTGTCTGTGTTACTGGGTGTCATTGTATGTCTTTGTTACTTGGTGTCTGTGTATGTCTTTGTTACTGTTTATTAGTGTTGCTCTGTGTTACTGGGTGTCAGTGTATGTCTTTGTTATTTGGTGTCCGTGTGTGTCTGTGTTACTGGGTGTCAGTGCATGTCTTTGTTACTTGGTGCCAGTGTATATCTGTGTTCCTTGGTGTAAGTGTGTGTCTTTGTTACTTGGTGTATTTGTATGTAATTGTTACTTGGTGTCAGTGTATGTCTGTGTTACTTGGTGTAAGTGTATGTCTTTGTTACTTGGTCTAAGTGTGTGTCTGTGTTACTTGGTGCAAGTGTGTGTCTGTGTTGCTGGATGGCAGTGTGTGTCTGTGTTACTTTGTGTAAGTGTGTGTCTTTGTTACTTGGTGTCCGTGTGTGTCTGTGGTACTGGGTGTTAGTGCATGTCTTTGTTACTTGTTACCATTGTATATCTGTGTTACTTGGTGTAAGTGTGTGTCTTTGTTACTTGGTGTAATTGTACGTCTTTGTTACTTGGTGTCAGTGTATGTCTGTGTTACTTGGTGTAAGTGAGTGTCTGTGTTCCTGGGTATCATTGTATGTCTTTGTTACTTGGTGTCAGTGTATGTCTGTGTTACTTGGTGTCCGTGTGTGTCTGTGTTACTGGGTGTTAGTGCATGTCTTTGTTACTTGTTGCCATTGTTTCTCTGTGTTACTTGGTGTAAGTGTGTGTCTTTGTTACTTGGTGTAATTGTCTGTCTTTGTTACTTCGTGTCAGTGTATGTCTGTGTTCCTGGGTATCAATGTATGTCCTTGTTACTTGGTTTCAGTGTATGTCTGTGTTACTTGGTGTAAGTGTATGTCTGTGTTACTTGGTGTCCGTGTGTGTCTGTGTTACTGGGTGTTAGTGCATGTCTTTGTTACTTGTTGCCATTGTATATCTGTGTTACTTGGTGTAAGTGTGTGTCTTTGTTACTTGGTGTAATTGTCTGTCTTTGTTACTTCGTGTCAGTGTATGTCTGTGTTCCTGGGTATCAATGTATGTCTTTGTTACTTGGTTTCAGTGTATGTCTGTGTTACTTGGTGTAAGTGTGTGTCTTTGTTACTTGGTGTAATTGTATGTATTTGTTACTTGGTGTCAGTGTATGTCTGTGTTACTTGGTGTAAGTGTATGTCTTTGTTACTTGGTCTAAGTGTGTGTCTGTGTTACTTGGAGTGAGTGTGTGTCTGTGTTCCTGGGTATCAGTGCATGTATTTGTTACTTGGTGTCTGTGTATGTCTGTGTTACTTGGTGTAAGTGTGTGTCTGTGTTACTGGGTATCAGTGTATGTCTTTGTTACTTGGTGTCAGTGTATGTCTGTGTTACTTGGTCAAGTGTGTGTCTGTGTTACTTGGTGTAAGTGTGTGTCTTTGTTACATGGTGTCCGTGTGTGTCTGTGTTACTGGGTGTCATTGTATGTCTTTGTTACTTGGTGTCTGTGTATGTCTTTGTTACTGTTTATTAGTGTTGCTCTGTGTTACTGGGTGTCAGTGTATGTCTTTGTTACTTGGTGTCCGTGTGTGTCTGTGTTACTGGGTGTCAGTGCATGTCTTTGTTACTTGGTGCCAGTGTATATCTGTGTTCCTTGGTGTAAGTGTGTGTCTTTGTTACTTGGTGTATTTGTATGTATTTGTTACTTGGTGTCAGTGTATGTCTGTGTTACTTGGTGTAAGTGTATGTCTTTGTTACTTGGTCTAAGTGTGTGTCTGTGTTACTTGGTGCAAGTGTGTGTCTGTGTTCCTGGGTATCAGTGTATGTCTTTGTTACTTGGTGTCAGTGTATGTCTTTGTTACTTGGTGTAAGTGTGTGTCTGTGTTACTGGGTATCAGTGTATGTCTTTGTTACTTGGTGTCAGTGTTTGTCTGTGTTACTTGGTCAAAAGTGTGTCTGTGTTACTGGGTGTCAGTGTGTGTCTGTGTTACTTGGTGTAAGTGTGTGTCATTGTTACTTGGTTTCCGTGTGTGTCTGTGTTACTGGGTGTCATTGTATGTCTTTGTTACTTGGTCTCTGTGTATGTCTTTGTTACTGTTTATTAGTGTTTCTCTGTGTTACTGGGTGTCAGTGTATGTCTTTGTTACTTGGTGTAAGTTTGTGTCTGTGTTCCTGGGTATCAGTGTCTGTCTTTTTTAATTGGTGTAAGTGTGAGTCTTTGTTACTTGGTGCAATTGTATGTCTGTGTTACTTGGTGTAAGTGTATGTCTGTGTTACTTGTTGTAATTGTATGTCTTTGTTACTTGGTGTAAGTGTGTGTCTGTGTTACTTGGTGTAAGTGTGTGTCTTTGTTACTTGGTGTCCGTGTGTGTCTGTGTTACTTGTTGTCAGTGCATGTCTTTGTTACTTGGTGTCAGTGCATGTCTTTGTTACTTGCTGTCAGTGTGAATCTATGTTGCTCGGTATCAGTGTATGTCTTTGTATCTTGGTATCAGTGTGTGTCTTTATTACTGGGTGTCAGTGTGTGTCTGTGTTACTGGGTATCAGTGTATGTCTTTGTGACTTTGTATCAGTGTATGTCTTTGTTACTGGGTGTCAGTGTGTTTCTGTGTTACTGGGTATCAGTGTATGTCTTTGTGGCTTGGTATCAGTGTATGTCTTTGTTTCTGGGTGTCAGTGTGTTTCTGTGTTCCTGGGTATCAGTGCATGTATTTGTGACTTGGTGTCAGTGTATGTCTTTGTTACTGTGTGTCAATGTGTGTCTTTGTGACTTGGTGTCAGTGTATGTCTTTGTTACTTGATGTAAGTGTGTGTCTGTGATACTGGGTATCAGTGCATGTCTTTGTAACTTGGTGTCAGTGTTTGTCTGTGTTACTTGGTGTAACTGTGTGTCTGTGAATCAGTGTATGACTTTGTGACTTGGTGTCAGTGTATGTCTTTGTTACTGGGTGTCAGTGTGTGTCTTTGTGACTTGGTGTCAGTGAATGTCTGTGTTACTGGGGGTCAGTGTGTGTCTGTGTTACTGGGGGAAAGTGTGTGTTGCTAACTGGGTGTCAGTGTGTGTCTGTGTTACTGCGCATCAGTGCATGTCTTTGTTACTTGGTGTCAGTGTATGTCTGTGTTACTTGGTGTAAGTGTATGTCTTTGTTACTTGGTGTAAGTGTGTGTCTGTGTTACTTGGTGTAAGTGTGTGTCTGTGTTCATGGGTATCATTGTCTGTCTTTGTTACTTCGTGTCAGTATATGTCTGTGTTACTTGGTGTAAGTGTGTGTCTGTGTTACTGGGTGGCAGTGTGTGTCTGTGTTACTTTGTGTAAGTGTGTGTATTTGTTACTTGGTGTCCGTGTATGTCTTTGTTACTTGGTGTAAGTGTGTGTCTGTGTTACTGGGTATCAGTGTATGTCTTTGTTACTTGGTGTCAGTGTTTGTCTGTGTTACTTGGTCAAAAGTGTGTCTGTGTTACTGGGTGTCAGTGTGTGTCTGTGTTACTTGGTGTAAGTGTGTGTCTTTGTTACTTGGTTTCCGTGTGTGTCTGTGTTACTGGGTGTCATTGTATGTCTTTGTTACTTGGTCTCTGTGTATGTCTTTGTTACTGTTTATTAGTGTTTCTCTGTGTTACTGGGTGTCAGTGTATGTCTTTGTTACTTGGTGTAAGTTTGTGTCTGTGTTCCTGGGTATCAGTGTCTGTCTTTTTTAATTGGTGTAAGTGTGAGTCTTTGTTACTTGGTGCAATTGTATGTCTGTGTTACTTGGTGTAAGTGTATGTCTGTGTTACTTGTTGTAATTGTATGTCTTTGTTACTTGGTGTAAGTGTGTGTCTGTGTTACTTGGTGTAAGTGTGTGTCTTTGTTACTTGGTGTCCGTGTGTGTCTGTGTTACTTGTTGTCAGTGCATGTCTTTGTTACTTGGTGTCAGTGCATGTCTTTGTTACTTGCTGTCAGTGTGGATCTATGTTACTCGGTATCAGTGTATGTCTTTGTATCTTGGTATCAGTGTGTGTCTTTATTACTGGGTGTCAGTGTGTGTCTGTGTTACTGGGTATCAGTGTATGTCTTTGTGACTTTGTATCAGTGTATGTCTTTGTTACTGGGTGTCAGTGTGTTTCTGTGTTACTGGGTATCAGTGTATGTCTTTGTGACTTGGTGTCAGTGTATGTCTGTTTTACTTGGTGTAAGTGTGTGTCTGTGTTACTGGGTGGCAGTGTGTGTCTGTGTTACTTTGTGTAAGTGTGTGTATTTGTTACTTGGTGTCCGTGTGTGTCTGTGTTACTTGGTGTAAGTGTGTGTCTTTGTTACTTGGTTTCCGTGTGTGTCTGTGTTACTGGGTGTCATTGTATGTCTTTGTTACTTGGTCTCTGTGTATGTCTTTGTTACTGTTTATTAGTGTTTCTCTGTGTTACTGGGTGTCAGTGTATGTCTTTGTTACTTGGTGTAAGTTTGTGTCTGTGTTCCTGGGTATCAGTGTCTGTCTTTTTTAATTGGTGGAAGTGTGAGTCTTTGTTACTTGGTGCAATTGTATGTCTGTGTTACTTGGTGTAAGTGTATGTCTGTGTTACTTGTTGTAATTGTATGTCTTTGTTACTTGGTGTAAGTGTGTGTCTGTGTTACTTGGTGTAAGTGTGTGTCTTTGTTACTTGGTGTCCGTGTGTGTCTGTGTTACTTGTTGTCAGTGCATGTCTTTGTTACTTGGTGTCAGTGCATGTCTTTGTTACTTGCTGTCAGTGTGGATCTATGTTACTCGGTATCAGTGTATGTCTTTGTATCTTGGTATCAGTGTGTGTCTTTATTACTGGGTGTCAGTGTGTGTCTGTGTTACTGGGTATCAGTGTATGTCTTTGTGACTTTGTATCAGTGTATGTCTTTGTTACTGGGTGTCAGTGTGTTTCTGTGTTACTGGGTATCAGTGTATGTCTTTGTGACTTGGTGTCAGTGTATGTCTGTGTGACTTGGTGTAAGTGTGTGTCTGTTTTACTGGGTGGCAGTGTGTGTCTGTGTTACTTTGTGTAAGTGTGTGTATTTGTTACTTGGTGTCCGTGTGTGTCTGTGTTACTTGGTGTAAGTGTGTGTCTGTGTTACTGGGTATCAGTGTATGTCTTTGTTACTTGGTGTCAGTGTATGTCTGTGTTACTTGGTGCAAGTGTGTGTCTGTGTTACTGGGTATCAGTGTATGTCTTTGTTACTTGGTGTCAGTGTATGTCTGTGTTACTTGGTGTAAGTGTGTGTCTGTGTTACTGGGTGGCAGTGTGTGTCTGTGTTACTTTGTGTAAGTGTGTGTCTTTGTTACTTGGTGTCCGTGTGTGTCTGTGGTACTGGGTGTTAGTGCATGTCTTTGTTACTTGTTACCATTGTATATCTGTGTTACTTGGTGTAAGTGTGTGTCTGTGTTGCTGGATGGCAGTGTGTGTCTGTGTTACTTTGTGTAAGTGTGTGTCTTTGTTACTTGGTGTCCGTGTGTGTCTGTGGTACTGGGTGTTAGTGCATGTCTTTGTTACTTGTTACCATTGTATATCTGTGTTACTTGGTGTAAGTGTGTGTCTTTGTTACTTGGTGTAATTGTACGTCTTTGTTACTTGGTGTCAGTGTATGTCTGTGTTACTTGGTGTAAATGTGTGTCTGTGTTCCTGGGTATCATTGTATGTCTTTGTTACTTGGTGTCAGTGTATGTCTGTGTTACTTGGTGTCCGTGTGTGTCTGTGTTACTGGGTGTTAGTGCATGTCTTTGTTACTTGTTGCCATTGTATATCTGTGTTACTTGGTGTAAGTGTGTGTCTTTGTTACTTGGTGTAATTGTCTGTCTTTGTTACTTCGTGTCAGTGTATGTCTGTGTTCCTGGGTATCAATGTATGTCTTTGTTACTTGGTTTCAGTGTATGTCTGTGTTACTTGGTGTAAGTGTATGTCTGTGTTACTTGGTGTCCGTGTGTGTCTGTGTTACTGGGTGTTAGTGCATGTCTTTGTTACTTGTTGCCATTGTATATCTGTGTTACTTGGTGTAAGTGTGTGTCTTTGTTACTTGGTGTAATTGTCTGTCTTTGTTACTTCGTGTCAGTGTATGTCTGTGTTCCTGGGTACAATGTATGTCTTTGTTACTTGGTTTCAGTGTATGTCTGTGTTACTTGGTGTAAGTGTGTGTCTTTGTTACTTGGTGTAATTGTATGTATTTGTTACTTGGTGTCAGTGTATGTCTGTGTTACTTGGTGTAAGTGTATGTCTTTGTTACTTGGTCTAAGTGTGTGTCTGTGTTACTTGGAGTGAGTGTGTGTCTGTGTTCCTGGGTATCAGTGTATGTCTTTGTTACTTGGTGTCAGTGTATGTCTGTGTTACTTGGTGTAAGTGTGTGTCTGTGTTACTGGGTGTCAGTGTGTGTCTGTGTTACTTGGTGTAAGTGTGTGTCTTTGTTACATGGTGTCCGTGTGTGTCTGTGTTACTGGGTGTCATTGTATGTCTTTGTTACTTGGTGTCTGTGTATGTCTTTGTTACTGTTTATTAGTGTTGCTCTGTGTTACTGGGTGTCAGTGTATGTCTTTGTTACTTGGTGTCCGTGTGTGTCTGTGTTACTGGGTGTCAGTGCATGTCTTTGTTACTTGGTGCCAGTGTATATCTGTGTTCCTTGGTGTAAGTGTGTGTCTTTGTTACTTGGTGTATTTGTATGTATTTGTTACTTGGTGTAAGTGTGTGTCTGTGTTACTGGGTATCAGTGTATGTCTTTGTTACTTGGTGTCAGTGTTTGTCTGTGTTACTTGGTCAAAAGTGTGTCTGTGTTACTGGGTGTCAGTGTGTGTCTGTGTTACTTGGTGTAAGTGTGTGTCTTTGTTACATGGTGTCCGTGTGTGTCTGTGTTACTGGGTGTCATTGTATGTCTTTGTTACTTGGTGTCTGTGTATGTCTTTGTTACTGTTTATTAGTGTTGCTCTGTGTTACTGGGTGTCAGTGTATGTCTTTGTTACTTGGTGTCCGTGTGTGTCTGTGTTACTGGGTGTCAGTGCATGTCTTTGTTACTTGGTGCCAGTGTATATCTGTGTTCCTTGGTGTAAGTGTGTGTCTTTGTTACTTGGTGTATTTGTATGTATTTGTTACTTGGTGTAAGTGTGTGTCTGTGTTACTGGGTGTCAGTGTGTGTCTGTGTTACTTGGTGTAAGTGTGTGTCTTTGCTACTTGGTTTCCGTGTGTGTCTGTGTTACTGGGTGTCATTGTATGTCTTTGTTACTTGGTGTCTGTGTATGTCTTTGTTACTGTTTATTAGTGTTTCTCTGTGTTACTTTTTGTCAGTGTATGTCTTTGTTACTTGGTGTAAGTTTGTGTCTGTGTTCCTGGGTATCAGTGTCTGTCTTTTTTAATTGGTGTAAGTGTGAGTCTTTGTTACTTGGTGCTATTGTATGTCTGTGTTACTTGGTGTAAGTGTATGTCTGTGTTACTTGTTGTAATTGTATGTCTTTGTTACTTGGTGTAAGTGTGTGTCTGTGTTACTTGGTGCAAGTGTGTGTCTTTGTTACTTGGTGTCCGTGTGTGTCTGTGTTACTTGTTGTCAGTGCATGTCTTTGTTACTTGGTGTCAGTGCATGTCTTTGTTACTTGCTGTCAGTGTGGATCTGTGTTACTCGCTATCAGTGTATGTCTTTGTATCTTGGTATCAGTGTGTGTCTTTATTACTGTGTGTCAGTGTGAGTCTGTGTTACTGGGTATCAGTGTATGTCTTTGTGACTTTGTATCAGTGTATGTCTTTGTTACTGGGTGTCAGTGTGTTTCTGTGTTACTGGGTATCAGTGTATGTCTTTGTGACTTGGTATCAGTGTATGTCTTTGTTTCTGGGTGTCAGTGTGTGTCTGTGTTCCTGGGTATCAGTGCACGTCTTTGTGACTTGGTGTCAGTGTATGTCTTTGTTACTGTGTGTCAGTGTGTGTCTTTGTGACTTGGTGTCAGTGTATGTCTTTGTTACTTGATGTAAGTGTGTGTCTGTGATACTGGGTATCAGTGCATGTCTTTGTTACTTGGTGTCAGTGTTTGTCTGTGTTACTTGGTGTAACTGTGTGTCTGTGAATCAGTGTATGACTTTGTGACTTGGTGTCAGTGGATGTCTTTGTTACTGGGTGTCAGTGTGTGTCTTTGTGACTTGGTGTCAGTGTATGTCTGTTTTACTGGGGGTCAGTGTGTGTCTGAGTTACTGGGTGGCAGTGTGTGTCTGTGTTACTTTGTGTAAGTGTGTGTATTTGTTACTTGGTGTCCGTGTGTGTCTGTGTTACTTGGTGTAAGTGTGTGTCTGTGTTACTGGGTATCAGTGTATGTCTTTGTTACTTGGTGTCAGTGTATGTCTGTGTTACTTGGTGTAAGTGTATGTCTGTGTTACTTGGTGTCTTTGTGTGTCTGTGTTACTGGGTGTTAGTGCATGTCTTTGTTACTTGTTGCCATTGTATATCTGTGTTACTTGGTGTAAGTGTGTGTCTTTGTTACTTGGTGTAATTGTCTGTCTTTGTTACTTCGTGTCAGTGTATGTCTGTGTTCCTGGGTATCAATGTATGTCTTTGTTACTTGGTTTCAGTGTATGTCTGTGTTACTTGGTGTAAGTGTGTGTCTTTGTTACTTGGTGTAATTGTATGTATTTGTTACTTGGTGTCAGTGTATGTCTGTGTTACTTGGTGTAAGTGTATGTCTTTGTTACTTGGTCTAAGTGTGTGTCTGTGTTACTTGGAGTAAGTGTGTGTCTGTGTTCCTGGGTATCAGTGCATGTCTTTGTTACTTGGTGTCTGTGTATGTCTGTGTTACTTGGTGTAAGTGTGTGTCTGTGTTACTGGGTATCAGTGTATGTCTTTGTTACTTGGTGTCAGTGTATGTCTGTGTTACTTGGTCAAGTGTGTGTCTGTGTTACTGGGTGTCAGTGTGTGTCTGTGTTACTTGGTGTAAGTGTGTGTTTTTGTTACATGGTGTCCGTGTGTGTCTGTGTTACTGGGTGTCATTGTATGTCTTTCTTACTTGGTGTCTGTGTATGTCTTTGTTACTGTTTATTAGTGTTGCTCTGTGTTACTGGGTGTCAGTGTATGTCTTTGTTACTTGGTGTCCGTGTGTGTCTGTGTTGCTGGGTGTCAGTGTATGTCTTTGTTACTTGGTGTCAGTGTATGTCTTTGTTACTTGGTGTGAGTGTATGTCTTTGTTACTTGGTGTCATTGTATGTGTTTGTGACTTGGTGTCACTGCATGTCTTTGTTACTTGGTGCAAGTGTATGTCAAAATACTTGGTGTAAATGTATGTCTTTGTTACTTGGTGTAAGTGTATGTCTTTGTTACTTCGTGTAAGTGTGTGTCTTTGTTACTTGGTGTCACTGTATGTCTTTGTTACTTGGTGTAAGTGTATGTCAAAATACTAGGTGTAAGTGTATGTCTGTGTTACTTGGTGTAAGTGTATGTCTTTGTTACTTCGTGTAAGTGTGTGTCTTTGTTACTTGGTGTCAGTTTATGTCTGTGTTACTTGGTGTAAGAGCGTGTCTGTGTTACTGGGTGTCATTGTGTGTCTGTGTTACTTGGTGTAAGTGTGTGTCTTTGTTACTTGGTGTCCTTGTGTGTCTGTGTTACTGGGTGTCAGTGTATGTCTTTGTTACTTGGTGTAAGTGTGTGTCTGTGTTACTGGGTATCAGTGTTTGTCTTTGTTACTTGGTGTAAGTGTGTGTCTGTGTTACTGGGTATCAGTGTATGTCTTTGTTACTTGGTGTCAGTGTATGTCAAAATACTTGGTGTAATTGTCTGTCTTTGTTACTGGGTATCAGTGTATGACTTTGTGACTTGCTGTCAGGGTATGTCTTTGTTACTTGGTGTAAGTGTGTGTCTGTGTTACTGGGTATCAGTGTATGTCTTTATGACTTGGTATCAGTGTATGTCTTTGTTACTGGGTGTCAGTGTGTGTCTGTGTTACTGGGTTTCAGTGTATGTCATTGTGACTTGGTATCAGTGACCGTCTTTGTTACTGGGTGTCAGTGTGTGTCTGTGTTACTGGGTTTCAGTGTATGTCTTTGTGACTTGCTCTCAGTGTATGTCTTTGTTGCTGGTATTCAATGTGTGTCCGTGTTCCTGGGTGTCAGTGTGTGTCTTTGTGACTTGGTGTCAGTGTATGTCTGTGTTACTTGGTGTCAGTGTATGTCTGTGTTTCTTGGTATAAGTGTGTGTCTGTGCATCAGTGTATGTCTTTGTGACTTGGTGTCAGTGCATGTCTTTGTTACTGGGTGTCAGTGTATGTCTGTGTTACTGGGGGTCAGTGTGTTTCTGTGTTACTGGGGGTCAGTGTATGTCTTTGTTACTTTGTATCAGTGTATGTCTTTGTTACTGGGTGTCAGTGTGTGTCTTTGTGACTTGGTGTCAGTGTATGTCTTTGTTACTTGGTGTCAGTGTGTGTCTGTGAAACTGGGTATCAGTGTATGTCTTTGTTCCTTGGTGTCAGTGTATGTCTGTGTCACTTGGTGTAAGTGTGTGTCTGTGTATCAGTGTATGCCTTTGTGACTTGGTGTCAGTGTATGTCTTTGTTACTGGGTGTCATTGTGTGTCTTTGTGACTTGGTGTCCGTGTTTGCCTGTGTTACTGGGTGTAAGTGCATGTCTTTGTTACTTGGTGCCAGTGTATATCTGTGTTACTGGCTGTAAGTGTGTGTCTTTGTTACTTGGTGTAATTGTATGTCTTTGCTACTTGGTGTCAGTGTATGTCTGTGTTACTTGGTGTAAGTGTATGTCTTTGTTACTTGGTGCAAGTGTATGTCTGTCTAATTTGGTGTAAGTGTGTGTCTGTGTTACTGGGTATCAGTATATGTCTTTGTTACTTGGTGTCAGTGTATGTCTGTGTTACTTGGTGTAAGTGTGTGTCTGTGTTACTGGGTGTCAGTTTTTGTCTGTGTTACTTGGTGTAAGTGTGTGCCTTTGTTACTTGGTGTCAGTGTATGTCTGTGTTACTTGGTGTAAGTGTGTGTCTGTGTTCCTGGGTGTCAGTTTGTGTCTGTGTTACTTGGTGTAAGTGTGTGTCTGTGTTACTGGTTATCAGTGTCTTTCTTTGTTACTTGGTGTAAGAGTGTGTCTTTGTTACTGGGTATCAGTATATGTCTTTGTTACTTGGTGTCAGTGTATGTCTGTGTTACTTGGTGTAAGTGTGTGTCTGTGTTACTGGGTGTCAGTGTGTGTCTTTGTTACTCGGTGTCAGTGTATGTGTTTGTTACTTGGTGTAAGTGTGTGTCTGTGTTACTGGGTATCAGTGTCTTTCTTTGTTACTTGGTGTAAGAGTGTGTCTTTGTTACTGGGTATCAGTGTATGTCTTTGTTACTTGGTGTCAGTGTATGTCTTTGTTACTGGGTGTCAGTGTTTTTCTGTGTTACTGGGTATCAGTGCATGTCTTTGTGACTTGGTGTCAGTGTATGTCTTTGTTACTGGGTGTCAGTGTGTGTCTTAGTGACTTGGTGTCAGTGTATGTCTTTGTTACTTGGTGTAAGTGTGTGTCTATGAAACTGGGTATCAGTGTATGCCTTTGTGACTTGGTGTCAGTGTATGTCTTTGTTACTGGGTGTCAGTGTGTGTCTTTGTGACTTGGTGTCGTGTGTGTCTGTGTTACTGGGTGTAAGTGCATGTCTTTGTTACTTGGTGCCAGTGTATATCTGTGTTACTTGGTGTAAGTGTGTGTCTTTGTTACTTGGTGTAATTGTATGTCTTTGTTACTTGGTGTCCGTGTATCTCTGTGTTACTTGGTGTAAGTGTATGTCTTTGTTACTTTGTGCAAGTGTATGTCTGTATAACTTGGTGTAAGTGTGTGTCTGTGTTACTGGGTATCAGTACATGTCTTTGTTACTTGGTGTCAGTGTATGTCTGTGTTACTTGGTGTAAGTGTGTGTCTGTGTTACTGGGTGTCAGTGCGTGTCTGTGTTCCTGGGTGTCAGTTTTTGTCTGTGTTACTTGGTGTAAGTGTGTGCCTTTGTTACTTGGTGTCTGTGTATGTCTGTGTTACTTGGTGTAAGTGTGTGTCTGTGTTCCTGGGTGTCAGTTTGTGTCTGTGTTACTTGGTGTAAGTGTGTGTCTTTGTTACTTGGTGTCCGTGTGTGTCTGTGTTACTGGGTGTCAGTGCATGTCTTTGTTACTTGGTGCCAGTGTATATCTGTGTTACTTGGTGTAAGTGCGTGTCTTTGTTACTTGGTGTAATTGTATATCTTTGTTACTTTGTGTCAGTGTATGTCTGTGTTACTTGGTGTAAGTGTATGTCTTTGTTACTTGGTGTAAGTGTGTGTCTGTGTTACTTGGTGTAAGTGTGTGTCTGTGTTCCTTGGCATCAGTGTATGTCTGTGTTACTTGGTGTAAGTGTGTGTCTGTGTTACTGGGTATCAGTGTATGTGTTTGTTACTTGGTGTCAGTGTATGTCTGTGTTACTTGATGTAAGTGTGTGTCTGTGTTTCTGGGTGTCAGTGTGTGTCTGTGCTACTTGGTGTAAGTGTGTGTCTTTGTTACTTGGTGTCCATGTGTGTCTGTGTTACTGGGTGTCAGTGTATGTCTTTCTTAATGGGTGTCAGTGTATATCTTTGTTACTTGGTGTACGTGTGTGTCTGTGTTACTGGGTATCAGTGTCTGTCTTTGTTACTTGGTGTAAGTGTGTGTCTGTGTTCCAGGGTATCAGTGTATGTCTTTGTGACTTGGTGTCAGTGTATGTCTTTGTTACTGGGTGTCAGTGTGTGTCTTTGTGATTTGGTGTCCGTGAGTGTCTGTGTTACTGGGTGTAAGTGCATGTCTTTGTTACTTGGTGCCAGTGTATATCTGTGTTACTTGGTGTAAGTGTGTGTCTTTGTTACTTGGTGTCAGTGTATGTCTGTGTGACTTGGTGTAAGTGTATGTCTTTGTTACTTGGTGCACGTGTATGTCTGTCTAACTTGGTGTAAGTGTGTGTCTGTGTTACTGGGTATCAGTACATGTCTTTGTTACTTGGTGTCAGTGTATGTCTGTGTTACTTGGTGTAAGTGTGTGTCTGTGTTCCTGGGTGTCAGTTTGTGTCTGTGTTACTTGGTGTAAGTGTGTGTCTTTGTTACTTGGTGTCCGTGTGTGTCTGTGTTACTGGGTGTCAGTGCATGTCTTTGTTACTTGGTGCCAGTGTATATCTGTGTTACTTGGTGTAAGTGCGTGTCTTTGTTACTTGGTGTAATTGTATATCTTTGTTACTTTGTGTCAGTGTATGTCTGTGTTACTTGGAGTAAGTGTCTGTCTTTGTTACTTGGTGTAAGTGTGTGTCTGTGTTACTTGGTGTAAGTGTGTGTCTGTGTTCCTTGGCATCAGTGTATGTCTGTGTTACTTGGTGTAAGTGTGTGTCTGTGTTACTGGGTATCAGTGTATGTGTTTGTTACTTGGTGTCAGTGTATGTCTGTGTTACTTGATGTAAGTGTGTGTCTGTGTTTCTGGGTGTCAGTGTGTGTCTGTGTTACTTGGTGTAAGTGTGTGTCTTTGTTACTTGGTGTCCATGTTTGTCTGTGTTACTGGGTGTCAGTGTATGTCTTTCTTAATGTGTGTCAGTGTATATCTTTGTTACTTGGTGTAAGTGTGTGTCTGTGTTACTGGGTATCAGTGTCTGTCTTTGTTACTTGGTGTAAGTGTGTGTCTGTGTTCCAGGGTATCAGTGTATGTCTTTGTGACTTGGTGTCAGTGTATGTCTTTGTTACTGGGTGTCAGTGTGTGTCTTTGTGATTTGGTGTCCGTGTGTGTCTGTGTTACTGGGTGTAAGTGCATGTCTTTGTTACTTGGTGCCAGTGTATATCTGTGTTACTTGGTGTAATTGTGTGTCTTTGTTACTTGGTGTAATTGTATGTCTTTGTTACTTGGTGTCAGTGCATGTCTGTGTTACTTGGTGTAAGTGTATGTCTTTGTTACTTGGTGCACGTGTATGTCTGTCTAACTTGGTGTCAGTGTGTGTCTGTGTTACTGGGTATCAGTACATGTCTTTGTTACTTGGTGTCAGTGTATGTCTGTGTTACTTGGTGCAGTGTGTGTCTGTGTTACTGGGTGTCAGTGTGTGTCTGTGTTACTTGGTGTAAGTGTGTGTCTTTGTTACTTGGTGTCCGTGTGTGTCTGTGTTACTGGGTGTCAGTGTATGTCTTTGTTACTCGGTGTCAGTGTAAGTGTTTGTTAATTGGTGTAAGTGTGTGTCTGTGTTACTGGGTATCAGTGTCTTTCTTTGTTACTTGGTGTAAGAGTGTGTCTTTGTTACTGGGTATCAGTGTATGTCTTTGTTACTTGGTGTCAGTGTATGTCTTTGTTACTGGGTGTCAGTGTTTTTCTGTGTTACTGGGTATCAGTGTATGTCTTTGTGACTTGGTGTCTGTGTATGTCTTTGTTACTGGGTGTCAGTGTGTGTCTTTGTGACTTGGTGTCAGTGTATGACATTGTTGCTTGGTGTAAGTGTGTGTCTGTGAAACTGGGTATCAGTGTATGCCTTTGTGACTTGGTGTCAGTGTATGTCTTTGTTACTGGGTGTCAGTGTGTGTCTTTGTGACTTGGTGTCCGTGTGTGTCTGTGTTACTGGGTGTAAGTGCATGTCTTTGTTACTTGGTGACAGTGTATATCTGTGTTACTTGGTGTAAGTGTGTTTCTTTGTTACTTGGTGTAATTGTATGTCTTTGTTACTTGGTGTCAGTGTATGTCTGTGTTACTTGGTGTAAGTGAATGTCTTTGTTACTTTGTGCAAGTGTATGTCTGTATAACTTGGTGTAAGTTTGTGTCTGTATTACTGGGTATCAGTACATGTCTTTGTAACTTGGTGTCAGTGTATGTCTGTGTTACTTGGTGTAAGTGTGTGTCTGTGTTACTGGGTGTCAGTGTGTGTCTGTGTTACTGGGTGTCAGTTTTTGTCTGTGTTACTTGGTGTAAGTGTGTGCCTTTGTTACTTGGTGTCAGTGTATGTCTGTGTTACTTGGTGTAAGTGTGTGTCTGTGTTCCTGGGTGTCAGTTTGTGTCTGTGTTACTTGGTGTAAGTGTGTGTCTTTGTTACTTGGTGTCCGTGTGTGTCTGTGTTACTGGGTGTCAGTGCATGTCTTTGTTACTTGGTGCCAGTGTATATCTGTGTTACTTGGTGTAAGTGCGTGTCTTTGTTACTTGGTGTAATTGTATATATTTGTTACTTTGTGTCAGTGTATGTCTGTGTTACTTGGTGTTAGTGTATGTCTTTGTTACTTGGTGTAAGTCTGTGTCTGTGTTACTTGGTGTAAGTGTGTGTCTGTGTTACTGGGTATCAGTGTATGTGTTTGTTACTTGGTGTCAGTGTATGTCTGTGTTACTTGATGTAAGTGTGTGTCTGTGTTTCTGGGTGTCAGTGTGTGCCTGTGTTACTTGGTGTAAGTGTGTGTCTTTGTTACTTGGTGTCCATGTGTGTCTGTATTACTGGGTGTCAGTGTATGTCTTTCTTAATGGGTGTCAGTGTATGTCTTTGTTACTTGGTGTAAGTGTGTGTCTGTGTTACTGGGTATCATTGTCTGTCTTTGTTACTTGGTGTAAGTGTGTGTCTGTGTTACAGGGTATCAGTGTATGTCTTTGTTACTTGATGCCAGTGTATGTCTGTGTTACTTGGAGTAAGTGTCTGTCTGTGTTACTGTTTATCAGTGTCTGTCTTTGTGACTTGGTGTCAGTGTATGTCTTTGTTACTGGGTGTCAGTGTTTGTCTTTGTGACTTGGTGTCAGTGTATGTCTGACTTACTTGGTGTAAGTGTGTGTCTGTGTTACTGGGTGTCAGTGTGTGTCTGTGTTACCTGGTGTAAGTGTGTGTCTGTGTTCCTTGGCATCAGTGTATGTCTGTGTTACTTGGTGTAAGTGTGTGTCTGTGTTACTTGGTGTAAGTGTGTGTCTGTGTTCCTTGGCATCAGTGTATGTCTGTGTTACTTGGTGTAAGTGTGTGTCTGTGTTACTGGGTATCAGTGTATGTGTTTGTTACTTGGTGTCAGTGTATGTCTGTGTTACTTGATGTAAGTGTGTGTCTGTGTTTCTGGGTGTCAGTGTGTGTCTGTGTTACTTGGTGTAAGTGTGTGTCTTTGTTACTTGGTGTCCATGTGTGTCTGTGTTACTGGGTGTCAGTGTATGTCTTTCTTAATGGGTGTCAGTGTATATCTTTGTTACTTGGTGTAAGTGTGTGTCTGTGTTACTGGGTATCAGTGTCTATCTTTGTTACTTGGTGTAAGTGTGTGTCTGTGTTCCAGGGTATCAATGTATGTCTTTGTGACTGGGTATCAGTGTATGTGTTTGTTACTTGGTGTCAGTGTATGTCTGTGTTACTTGATGTAAGTGTGTGTCTGTGTTTCTGGGTGTCAGTGTGTGTCTGTGCTACTTGGTGTAAGTGTGTGTCTTTGTTACTTGGTGTCCATGTGTGTCTGTGTTACTGGGTGTCAGTGTATGTCTTTCTTAATGGGTGTCAGTGTATATCTTTGTTACTTGGTGTACGTGTGTGTCTGTGTTACTGGGTATCAGTGTCTGTCTTTGTTACTTGGTGTAAGTGTGTGTCTGTGTTCCAGGGTATCAGTGTATGTCTTTGTGACTTGGTGTCAGTGTATGTCTTTGTTACTGGGTGTCAGTGTGTGTCTTTGTGATTTGGTGTCCGTGAGTGTCTGTGTTACTGGGTGTAAGTGCATGTCTTTGTTACTTGGTGCCAGTGTATATCTGTGTTACTTGGTGTAAGTGTGTGTCTTTGTTACTTGGTGTCAGTGTATGTCTGTGTGACTTGGTGTAAGTGTATGTCTTTGTTACTTGGTGCACGTGTATGTCTGTCTAACTTGGTGTAAGTGTGTGTCTGTGTTACTGGGTATCAGTACATGTCTTTGTTACTTGGTGTCAGTGTATGTCTGTGTTACTTGGTGTAAGTGTGTGTCTGTGTTCCTGGGTGTCAGTTTGTGTCTGTGTTACTTGGTGTAAGTGTGTGTCTTTGTTACTTGGTGTCCGTGTGTGTCTGTGTTACTGGGTGTCAGTGCATGTCTTTGTTACTTGGTGCCAGTGTATATCTGTGTTACTTGGTGTAAGTGCGTGTCTTTGTTACTTGGTGTAATTGTATATCTTTGTTACTTTGTGTCAGTGTATGTCTGTGTTACTTGGAGTAAGTGTCTGTCTTTGTTACTTGGTGTAAGTGTGTGTCTGTGTTACTTGGTGTAAGTGTGTGTCTGTGTTCCTTGGCATCAGTGTATGTCTGTGTTACTTGGTGTAAGTGTGTGTCTGTGTTACTGGGTATCAGTGTATGTGTTTGTTACTTGGTGTCAGTGTATGTCTGTGTTACTTGATGTAAGTGTGTGTCTGTGTTTCTGGGTGTCAGTGTGTGTCTGTGTTACTTGGTGTAAGTGTGTGTCTTTGTTACTTGGTGTCCATGTTTGTCTGTGTTACTGGGTGTCAGTGTATGTCTTTCTTAATGTGTGTCAGTGTATATCTTTGTTACTTGGTGTAAGTGTGTGTCTGTGTTACTGGGTATCAGTGTCTGTCTTTGTTACTTGGTGTAAGTGTGTGTCTGTGTTCCAGGGTATCAGTGTATGTCTTTGTGACTTGGTGTCAGTGTATGTCTTTGTTACTGGGTGTCAGTGTGTGTCTTTGTGATTTGGTGTCCGTGTGTGTCTGTGTTACTGGGTGTAAGTGCATGTCTTTGTTACTTGGTGCCAGTGTATATCTGTGTTACTTGGTGTAATTGTGTGTCTTTGTTACTTGGTGTAATTGTATGTCTTTGTTACTTGGTGTCAGTGCATGTCTGTGTTACTTGGTGTAAGTGTATGTCTTTGTTACTTGGTGCACGTGTATGTCTGTCTAACTTGGTGTCAGTGTGTGTCTGTGTTACTGGGTATCAGTACATGTCTTTGTTACTTGGTGTCAGTGTATGTCTGTGTTACTTGGTGCAGTGTGTGTCTGTGTTACTGGGTGTCAGTGTGTGTCTGTGTTACTTGGTGTAAGTGTGTGTCTTTGTTACTTGGTGTCCGTGTGTGTCTGTGTTACTGGGTGTCAGTGTATGTCTTTGTTACTCGGTGTCAGTGTAAGTGTTTGTTAATTGGTGTAAGTGTGTGTCTGTGTTACTGGGTATCAGTGTCTTTCTTTGTTACTTGGTGTAAGAGTGTGTCTTTGTTACTGGGTATCAGTGTATGTCTTTGTTACTTGGTGTCAGTGTATGTCTTTGTTACTGGGTGTCAGTGTTTTTCTGTGTTACTGGGTATCAGTGTATGTCTTTGTGACTTGGTGTCTGTGTATGTCTTTGTTACTGGGTGTCAGTGTGTGTCTTTGTGACTTGGTGTCAGTGTATGACATTGTTGCTTGGTGTAAGTGTGTGTCTGTGAAACTGGGTATCAGTGTATGCCTTTGTGACTTGGTGTCAGTGTATGTCTTTGTTACTGGGTGTCAGTGTGTGTCTTTGTGACTTGGTGTCCGTGTGTGTCTGTGTTACTGGGTGTAAGTGCATGTCTTTGTTACTTGGTGACAGTGTATATCTGTGTTACTTGGTGTAAGTGTGTTTCTTTGTTACTTGGTGTAATTGTATGTCTTTGTTACTTGGTGTCAGTGTATGTCTGTGTTACTTGGTGTAAGTGAATGTCTTTGTTACTTTGTGCAAGTGTATGTCTGTATAACTTGGTGTAAGTTTGTGTCTGTATTACTGGGTATCAGTACATGTCTTTGTAACTTGGTGTCAGTGTATGTCTGTGTTACTTGGTGTAAGTGTGTGTCTGTGTTACTGGGTGTCAGTGTGTGTCTGTGTTACTGGGTGTCAGTTTTTGTCTGTGTTACTTGGTGTAAGTGTGTGCCTTTGTTACTTGGTGTCAGTGTATGTCTGTGTTACTTGGTGTAAGTGTGTGTCTGTGTTCCTGGGTGTCAGTTTGTGTCTGTGTTACTTGGTGTAAGTGTGTGTCTTTGTTACTTGGTGTCCGTGTGTGTCTGTGTTACTGGGTGTCAGTGCATGTCTTTGTTACTTGGTGCCAGTGTATATCTGTGTTACTTGGTGTAAGTGCGTGTCTTTGTTACTTGGTGTAATTGTATATATTTGTTACTTTGTGTCAGTGTATGTCTGTGTTACTTGGTGTTAGTGTATGTCTTTGTTACTTGGTGTAAGTCTGTGTCTGTGTTACTTGGTGTAAGTGTGTGTCTGTGTTACTGGGTATCAGTGTATGTGTTTGTTACTTGGTGTCAGTGTATGTCTGTGTTACTTGATGTAAGTGTGTGTCTGTGTTTCTGGGTGTCAGTGTGTGCCTGTGTTACTTGGTGTAAGTGTGTGTCTTTGTTACTTGGTGTCCATGTGTGTCTGTATTACTGGGTGTCAGTGTATGTCTTTCTTAATGGGTGTCAGTGTATGTCTTTGTTACTTGGTGTAAGTGTGTGTCTGTGTTACTGGGTATCATTGTCTGTCTTTGTTACTTGGTGTAAGTGTGTGTCTGTGTTACAGGGTATCAGTGTATGTCTTTGTTACTTGATGCCAGTGTATGTCTGTGTTACTTGGAGTAAGTGTCTGTCTGTGTTACTGTTTATCAGTGTCTGTCTTTGTGACTTGGTGTCAGTGTATGTCTTTGTTACTGGGTGTCAGTGTTTGTCTTTGTGACTTGGTGTCAGTGTATGTCTGACTTACTTGGTGTAAGTGTGTGTCTGTGTTACTGGGTGTCAGTGTGTGTCTGTGTTACCTGGTGTAAGTGTGTGTCTGTGTTCCTTGGCATCAGTGTATGTCTGTGTTACTTGGTGTAAGTGTGTGTCTGTGTTACTTGGTGTAAGTGTGTGTCTGTGTTCCTTGGCATCAGTGTATGTCTGTGTTACTTGGTGTAAGTGTGTGTCTGTGTTACTGGGTATCAGTGTATGTGTTTGTTACTTGGTGTCAGTGTATGTCTGTGTTACTTGATGTAAGTGTGTGTCTGTGTTTCTGGGTGTCAGTGTGTGTCTGTGTTACTTGGTGTAAGTGTGTGTCTTTGTTACTTGGTGTCCATGTGTGTCTGTGTTACTGGGTGTCAGTGTATGTCTTTCTTAATGGGTGTCAGTGTATATCTTTGTTACTTGGTGTAAGTGTGTGTCTGTGTTACTGGGTATCAGTGTCTATCTTTGTTACTTGGTGTAAGTGTGTGTCTGTGTTCCAGGGTATCAATGTATGTCTTTGTGACTTGGTGTCAGTGTATGTCTTTGTTACTGGGTGTCAGTGTGTGTCTTTGTGATTTGGTGTCCGTGTGTGTCTGTGTTACAGGGTGCAAGTGCATGTCTTTGTTACTTGGTGCCAGTGTATATCTGTGTTACTTGGTGTAAGTGTGTGTCTTTGTTACTTGGTGTAATTGTATGTCTTTGTTACTTGGTGTCAGTGTATGTCTGTGTTACTTGGTGTAAGTGTATGTCTTTGTTACTTGGTGCACGTGTATGTCTTTCTAACTTGGTGTCAGTGTGTGTCTGTGTTACTGGGTATCAGTGTGTGTCTGTGTTACTTGGTGTAAGTGTGTGTCTTTGTTACTTGGTGTCCGTGTGTGTCTGTGTTACTGGGTGTCAGTGTATGTCTTTGTTACTTGGTGCACGTGTATGTCTTTCTAACTTGGTGTCAGTGTATGTCTGTGTTACTGGGTGTCAGTGTGTGTCTGTGTTACTTGGTGTAAGTGTGTGTCTTTGTTACTTGGTGTCCGTGTGTGTCTGTGTTACTGGGTGTCAGTGTATGTCTTTGTTACTCGGTGTCAGTGTAAGTGTTTGTTACTTGGTGTAAGTGTGTGTCTGTGTTACTGGGTATCAGTGTCTTTCTTTGTTACTTGGTGTAAGAGTGTGTCTTTGTTACTGGGTATCAGTGTATGTCTTTGTTACTTGGTGTCAGTGTATGTCTTTGTTACTGGGTGTCAGTGTTTTTCTGTGTTACTGGGTGTCAGTGTGTGTCTTTGTGACTTGGTGCCAGTGTATGACTTTGTTACTTGGTGTAAGTGTGTGTCTGTGAAACTGGGTATCAGTGTATGCCTTTGTGACTTGGTGTCAGTGTATGTCTTTGTTACTGGGTGTCAGTGTGTGTCTTTGTGACTTGGTGTCCGTGTGTGTCTGTGTTACTGGGTGTAAGTGCATGTCTTTGTTACTTGGTGCCAGTGTATATCTGTGTTACTTGGTGTAAGTGTGTGTCTTTGTTAATTGGTGTAATTGTATGTCTTTGTTACTTGGTGTCAGTGTATGTCTGTGTTACTTGGTGTAAGTGTATGTCTTTGTTACTTTGTGCAAGTGTATGTCTGTATAACTTGGTGTAAGTGTGTTTCTGTGTTACTGGGTATCAGTACATGTCTTTGTTACTTGGTGTCAGTGTATGTCTGTGTTACTTGGTGTAAGTGTGTGTCTGTGTTACTGGGTGTCAGTGTGTGTCTGTGTTACTGGGTGTCAGTTTTTGTCTGTGTTACTTGGTGTAAGTGTGTGCCTTTGTTACTTGGTGTCAGTGTATGTCTGTGTTACTTGGTGTAAGTGTGTGTCAGTGTTCCTGGTTGTCAGTTTGTGTCTGTGTTACTTGGTGTAAGTGTGTGTCTTTGTTACTTGGTGTCCGTGTGTGTCTGTGTTACTGGGTGTCAATGCATGTCTTTGTTACTTGGTGCCAGTGTATATCTGTGTTACTTGGTGTAAGTGCGTGTCTTTGTTACTTGGTGTAATTGTATATATTTGTTACTTTGTGTCGATGTATGTCTGTGTTACTTGGTGTAAGTGTATGTCTTTGTTACTTGGTGTAAGTGTGTGTCTGTGTTACTTGGTGTAAGTGTGTGTCTGTGTTCCTTGGCATCAGTGTATGTCTGTGTTACTTGGTGTAAGTGTGTGTCTGTGTTACTGGGTATCAGTGTATGTGTTTGTTACTTGGTGTCAGTGTATGTCTGTGTTACTTGATGTAAGTGTGTCTGTGTTTCTGGGTGTCAGTGTGTGTCCGTGTTACTTGGTGTAAGTGTGTGTCTTTGTTACTTGGTGTCCATGTGTGTCTGTGTTACTGGGTGTCAGTGTATGTCTTTCTTAATGGGTGTCAGTGTATGTCTTTGTTACTTGGTGTAAGCGTGTGTCTGTGTTACTGGGTATCAGTGTCTGTCTTTGTTACTTGGTGTAAGTGTGTGTCTGTGTTACAGGGTATCAGTGTATGTCTTTGTTACTTGGTGCCAGTGTATGTCTGTGTTACTTGGAGTAAGTGTCTGTCTGTGTTACTGTTTATCAGTGTCTGTCTTTGTGACTTGGTGTCAGTGTATGTCTTTGTTACTGGGTGTCAGTGTTTGTCTTTGTGACTTGGTGTCAGTGTATGTCTGACTTACTTGGTGTAAGTGTGTGTCTGTGTTACTGGGTGTCAGTGTGAGTCTGTGTTACCTGGTGTAAGTGTGTGTCTTTGTTACTTGGTGTCCGTGTGTGTCTATGTTTTTGGGTGTCAGTGTATGTCTTTGTTACTTGTTGCCAGTGTATATCTGTGTTACTTGGTGTAAGTGTGTGTCTTTGTTACTTGGTGTAATTGTATGTCTTTGTTACTTGGTGTCAGTGTTTGTCTGTGTTACTTGGTGTAAGTGTGTGTCTGTGTTGCTGGGTATCAGTATATGTCTGTGTTACTGGGTGTCAGTGTGTGTCTGTGTTACTTGGTGTAAGTGTGTGTCTTTGTTACTTGGTGTCCATGTGTGTCTGTGTTACTGGGTGTCAGTGTATGTCTTTGTTACTCGGTGTCAGTGCATGTCTGTGTTACTTGGTGTAAGTGTATGTCTTTGTTACTTGGTGCACGTGTATGTCTGTCTAACTTGGTGTAAGTGTGTGTCTGTGTTACTGGGTATCAGTACATGTCTTTGTTACTTGGTGTCAGTGTATGTCTGTGTTACTTGGTGCAGTGTGTGTCTGTGTTACTGGGTGTCAGTGTGTGTCTGTGTTACCTGGTGTAAGTGTGTGTCTTTGTTACTTGGTGTCCGTGTGTGTCTGTGTTACTGGGTGTCAGTTTATGTCTTTGTTACTCGGTGTCAGTGTATGTGTTTGTTACTTGGTGTAAGTGTGTGTCTGTGTTACTGGGTATCAGTGTCTTTCTTTGTTACTTGGTGTAAGAGTGTGTATTTGTTACTGGGTATCAGTGTATGTCTTTGTTACTTGGTGTCAGTGTATGTCTTTGTTACTGGGTGTCAGTGTTTTTCTGTGTTACTGGGTATCAGTGTATGTC
Source organism: Heterodontus francisci (assembly GCF_036365525.1). Lineage (NCBI taxonomy): Eukaryota > Metazoa > Chordata > Chondrichthyes > Heterodontiformes > Heterodontidae > Heterodontus > Heterodontus francisci. The sequence continues at coordinate 7,554,356 of NW_027140442.1, forward strand.
TTTGTGACTTGGTGTCAGTGTATGTCTTTGTTACTGGGTGTCAGTGTGTGTCTTTGTGACTTGGTGTCAGTGTATGCCTTTGTGACTTGGTGTAAGTGTGTGTCTGTGTTACTGGGTATCAGTACATGTCTTTGTTACTTGGTGTCAGTGTATGTCTGTGTTACTAGGTGTAAGTGTGTGTCTGTGTTACTGGGTGTCAGTGTGTGTCTGTGTTACTGGGTGTCAGTTTTTGTCTGTGTGACTTGGTGTAAGTGTGTGCCTTTGTTACTTGGTGTCAGTGTATGTCTGTGTTACTTGGTGTAAGTGTGTGTCTGTGTTCCTGGGTGTCAGTTTGTGTCTGTGTTACTTGGTGTAAGTGTGTGTCTTTGTTACTTGGTGTCCGTGTGTGTCTGTGTTACTGGGTGTCAGTGCATGTCTTTGTTACTTGGTGCCAGTGTATATCTGTGTTACTTGGTGTAAGTGCGTGTCTTTGTTACTTGGTGTAATTGTATATCTTTGTTACTTTGTGTCAGTGTATGTCTGTGTTACTTGGTGTAAGTGTATGTCTTTGTGAATTGGTGTAAGTGTGTGTCTGTGTTACTTGGTGTAAGTATTGTGTCTGTGTTCCTTGGCATCAGAGTATGTCTGTGTTACTTGGTGTAAGTGTGTGTCTGTGTTACTGGGTATCAGTGTATGTGTTTGTTACTTGGTGTCAGTGTATATCTGTGTTACTTGATGTAAGTGTGTGTCTGTGTTTTAGGTGTCAGTGTGTGTCTGTGTTACTTGGTGTAAGTGTGTGTCTTTGTTACTTGGTGTCCATGTGTGTCTGTGTTACTGGGTGTCAGCGTATGTCTTTCTTAATGGGTGTCAGTGTATGTCTTTGTTACTTGGTGTAAGTGTGTGTCTGTGTTACTGGGTATCAGTGTCTGTCTTTGTTACTTGGTGTAAGTGTGTGTCTGTGTTACAGGGTATCAGTGTATGTCTTTGTTACTTGGTGCCAGTGTATGTCTGTGTTACTTGGAGTAAGTGTCTGTCTGTGTTACTGTTTATCAGTGTATGTCTTTGTGACTTGGTGTCAGTGTATGTCTTTGTTACTGGGTGTCAGTGTGTGTCTTTGTGACTTGGTGTCAGTGTATGTCTGACTTACTTGGTGTAAGTGAGTGTCTGTGTTACTGGGTGTCAGTGTGTGGCTGTGTTACCTGGTGTAAGTGTGTGTCTATGTTACTTGGTGTCCGTGTGTGTCTATGTTTTTGGGTGTCAGTGTATGTCTTTGTTACTTGTTGCCAGTGTATATCTGTGTTACTTGGTGTAAGTGTGTGTCTTTGTTACTTGGTGTAATTGTATGTCTTTGTTACTTGGTGTCAGTGTATGTCTGTGTTACTTGGTGTCAGTGTGTGTCTGTGTTACTTGGTGTAAGTGTGTGTCTTTGTTACTTGGTGTCCATGTGTGTCTGTGTTACTGGGTGTCAGTGTATGTCTTTGTTACTCGGTGTCAGTGTATGTCTTTGTTACTTGGTGTAAGTGTGTGTCTGTGTTACTGGGTATCAGTGTCTTTCTTTGTTACTTGGTGTAAGAGTGTGTCTTTGTTACTGGGTATCAGTGTATGTCTTTGTTACTTGGTGTCAGTGTATGTCTTTGTTACTTGTTGTAAGTGTGTGTCTGTGTTACTGGGTATCAGTGTATGTCTTTGTGACTTGGTGTCAGTGTATGTCTTTATTACTGGGTGTCAGTGTGTGTCTTTGTGACTTAGTGTAAGTGTATATCTTTGTTACTTGGGATCAGTGTATGCCTTTGTGACTTGGTATCAGTGTATGTCTGTGTTACTTGGTGTAAGTGTGCGTCTGTGTTACTGGGTGTCACTGTGTGTCTGTGTTACTTGGTGTAAGTGTGTGTCTTTGTTACTTGGTGTCCATGTGTGTCTGTGTTACTGGGTGTCAGTGTATGTCTTTGTTACTGGGTGTCAGTGTATGTCTTTGTTACTTGGTGTAAGTGTGTGTCTGTGTTACAGGGTATCAGTGTATGTCTTTGTTACTTGGTGTCAGTGTATGTCTGTGTTACTTGGAGTAAGTGTCTGTCTGTGTTACTGGTTATCAGTGTATGTCTTTGTGACTTGGTGTCAGTGCATGTCTTTGTTACTGGGCGTCAGTGTGTGTCTTTGTGACTTGGTGTCAATGTATGTCTTTGTTACATGGTGTAAGTGTGTTTCTGTGTTACTGGGTATCAGTGTATGTCTTTGTTACTTGGTGTCAGTGTATTTCAATATACTTGGTGTAAGTGTATGTCTTTGTTACTTGGTGTAATTGTCTGTCTTTGTTACTTGGTGTAAGTGTATGTCTTTGTTACTTGGTGTCAGTGTATTTCTTTGTCACTTGGTGTCAGTGTGTGTCTGTGTTACTGGGTATCATTGTATGTCTTTGTGACTTGGTATCAGTGTATGTCTTTGTGACTTGGTGTCAGTGTATGTCTTTGTTACTGGTTGTCAGTGTGTGTCTGTGTTACTTGGTGTCGGTGTATGACTTTGTTACTGTTTATTAGTGTTTCTCTGTGTTACTGGGTGTCAGTGGGGGTTTGTTTGTGTTACTTGGTGTCAGTGTATGTCTTTGTTACTTGGTGTAAGTTTTTGTCTGTGTTACTGGGTATCAGTGTCTGTCTTTGTTACTTGGTTTAAGTGTGTGTCTTTGTTACTTGGTGTAATTGTATGTCAGCGTTACTTGGTGTCTGTGTCTGTCTTTGTTACTTGGTGTAAGTGTGTGTCTTTGTTACTTGGTGTCCGTGTGTGTCTGTGTTACTGGGTGTCAGTGCATCTCTTTGTTACTTGTTGCCAGTGTATATCTGTGTTACTTGGTGTAAGTGTGTGTCTTTGTTACTTGGTGTAATTGTATGTCTTTGTTACTTGGTGTCAGTGTATGTCTTTGTTCGTTGGTGTAAGTGTGTGTCTGTGTTACTTGGTGTAAGTGTGTGTCTGTATTACTGGGTATCAGTGTGTGTCCCTGTTACTTGGTGTCAGTGTATGTCTGTGTTACTTGGTGTCAGTGTGTGTCTGCGTTATTGGGTATCAGTGTATGTCTTTGTTACTTGGTGTCAGTGTATGTCTGTGTTACTTGGTGTAAGTGTGTGTCTGTGTTACTGCGTGTCAGTGTATGTCTTTGTGACTTGGTGTCAGTGCATGTCTTTGTTACTGGGCTTCAGTGTGTGTCTTTGTGACTTGGTGTCAATATATGTCTTTGTTACTTGGTGTAAGTGTGTGTCTGTGTTACTGGGTATCAGTGTATGTCTTTGTTACTTGGTGTCAGTGTATTTCAATATACTTGGTGTAAGTGTATGTCTTTGTTACTTGGTGTAATTGTCTGTCTTTGTTACTTGGTGTAAGTGTGTGTCTTTGTTACTTGGTGTCCGTGTGTGTCTGTGTTACTGGGTGTCAGTGTATGTCTTTGTTACCGGGTGTCATTGCATGTCTTTGTTACTTGGTGTAAGTGTGTGTCTGTGTTACTGGGTATCAGTGTCTTTCTTTGTTAATTGGTGTAAGAGTGTGCCTGTGTTACTGGGTATCAGTGTATGTCTTTGTTACTTGGTGTCAGTGTATGTCTTTGTTACTGGGTGTCAGTTTGTGTCTGTGTTACTTGGTGTCAGTGTATGTCTTTGTTAGTGTTTATTAGTGTTTCTCTGTGTTACTGGGTGTCAGTGTGTGTTTGTTTGTGTTACTGGGTGTCAGTGTATGTCTTTGTTACTTGGTTTAAGATGTATCTGTGTTACTGGGTATCAGTGTCTGTCTTTGTTACTTGGTGTAAGTGTGTGTCTTTGTTACTTGGTGTAATTGTATGTCTTTGTTACTTGGTGTCAGTGTATGTCTGTCTTACTTGGTGGAAGTGTGTGTCTGTGTTACTGGGTGTCAGTGTGTGTCTGTGTTACCTGGTGTAAGTGTGTGTCTTTGTTACTTGGTGTCCGTGTGTGTCTGTGTTACTGGGTGTCAGTGCATGTCTTTGTTACTTGTTGCCAGTGTATATCTCTGTTACTTGGTGTAAGTGTGTGTTTTTGTTACTTGGTGTAATTGTATGTCTTTGTTACTTGGTGTCAGTGTATGTCTGTGTTACTTGGTGTAAGTGTATGTCTTTGTTACTTTGTGCAAGTGTATGTCTGTGTTACTTGGTGTAAGTGTGTGTCTGTGTTACTGGGTATCAGTATATGTCTGTGTTACTGGGTGTCAGTGTGTGTCTGTGTTACTTGGTGTAAGTGAGTGTCTTTGTTACTTGGTGTCCATGTGTGTCTGTGTTACTGGGTGTCAGTGTATGTCTTTGTTACTCGGTGTCAGTGTATGTCTTTGTTACTTGGTGTAAGTGTGTTTCTGTGTTAATGGGTATCAGTGTCTTTCTTTGTTACTTGGTGTAAGAGTGTGTCTGTGTTACTGGGTATCAGTGTATGTCTTTGTTACTTGGTGTCAGTGTATGCCTTTGTTACTTGGTGTAAGTGTGTGTCTGTGTTACTGGGTATCAGTGTATGTCTTTGTTACTTGGTATCAGTGTATGTCAAAATACTTGGTGTAAGTGTATGTCTTTGATACTTGGTGTAATTGTCTGTCTTTGTTACTTGGTGTAAGTGTATGTCTTTGTTACTTGGTGTCAGTGTATATCTTTGTTACTTGGTGTCAGTGTATGTCTGTGTTTCTTGGTGTAAGTGTGTGTCGTTGTTACTTGGTGTAAGTGTATGTCTTTGTTACTTGGTGTCAGAGCATGCCTTTGTTACTTGGTGTCAGTGTGTGTCTGTGTTACTGGGTATCAGTGTGTGTCTTTGTGACTTGGTATCAGTTTATGTCTTTGTTACTGGGTGATAGTGTATTTCTGTGTTACTGGGTATCAGTGTATGTCTTTGTGACTTGGGATCAGTGTATGTCTTTGTTACTGGGTGTCAGTGTGTGTCTGTGTTACTGGGTATCATTGTATGTCTTTGTGACTTGGTATCAGTGTATGTCTTTGTTACTGTGTGTTAGTGTGTTTCTGTGTTACTGGGTATCAGTGTATGTCTTTGTGACTTGGGATCAGTGTATGTCTTTGTTACTGGGTGTCAGTGTTTGTCTGCGTTCCTGGGTATCAGTGCATGTCTTTGTGACTTGGTGTCAGTGTATGTCTTTGTTACTGGGTGTCAGCGTGTGTCTTTGTGACTTGGTGTCAGAGTATGTCTTTGTTACTTGGTGTCAGTGTATGTCTGTGTTACTTGGTGTAAGTGTGTGTCTGTGTTACTGGGTGTCAGTGTTTGTCTGTGTTACTGGGTGTCAGTTTTTGTCTCTGTTACTTGGTGTAAGTGTGTGCCTTTGTTAATTGGTGTCAGTGTATGTCTGTGTTACTTGGTGTAAGTGTGTGTCTGTGTTCCTCGGTGTCAGTTTGTGTCTGTGTTACTTGGTGTAAGTGTGTGTCTTTGTTACTTGGTGTCCGTGTGTGTCTGTGTTACTGGGTGTCAGTGCATGTCTTTGTTACTTGGTGCCAGTGTATATCTGTGTTACTTGGTGTAAGTGCGTGTCTTTGTTACTTGGTGTAATTGTATATCTTTGTTACTTGGTGTCAGTGTATGTCTGTGTTACTTGGTGTAAGTGTATGTCTTTGTTACTTGGTGTAAGTGTGTATCTGTGTTACTTGGTGTAAGTGTGTGTCTGTGTTCCTTGTCATCAGTGTATGTCTGTGTTACTTGGTGTAAGTGTGTGTCTGTGTTACTGGGTATCAGTGTATGTGTTTGTTACTTGGTGTCAGTGTATGTCTGTGGTACTTGGTGTAAGTGTGTGTCTGTGTTTCTGGGTGTCAGTGTGTGTCTGTGTTACTTGGTGTAAGTGTGTGTCTTTGTTACTTGGTGTCCATGTGTGTCTGTGTTACTGGGTGTCAGTGTATGTCTTTCTTAATTGGTGTCAGTGTATGTCTTTGTTACCTGGTGTAAGTGTGTGTCTGTGTTACTGGGTATCAGTGTCTGTCTTTGTTACTTGGTGGAAGTGTGTGTCTGTGTTACAGGGTATCAGTGTATGTCTTTGTTACTTGGTGCCAGTGTATGTCTGTGTTACTTGGAGTAAGTGTCTGTCTGTGTTACTGTTTATCACTGTATGTCTTTGTGACTTGGTGTCAGTGTATGTCTTTGTTTCTGGGTGTCAGTGTGTGTCTTTGTGACTTGGTGTCAGTGTATGTCTTTGTTACTTGGTGTAAGTGTGTGTCTGTGTTACTGGGTATCAGTGTATGTCTTTGTTACTTGGTGTCAGTGTATGTCAAAATACTTGGTGTAAGTGTATGTCTTTGTTACTTGGTGTAATTGTCTGCCTTTGTTACTTGGTGTAAGTGTATGTCTTTGTTACTTGGTGTCAGTGTATGTCTTTGTTACTTGGTGTCAGTGTGTGTCTGTGTTACTGGGTATCAGTGTATGTCTTTGTGACTTGGTATCAGTGTATGTCTTTGTGACTTGGTGTCAGTGTATCTCTTTGTTACTGGGTGTCAGTGTTTGTCTGTGTTACTTGGTGTCATTGTATGTCTTTGTTACTGTTTATTAGTGTTTCTCTGTGTCACTGGGTGTCAGTGTGTGGTTGTTTGTGTTACTGGGTGTCAGTGTATGTTTTTGTTACTTGGTGTAAGTGTGTGTCTGTGTTACTGGGTATCAGTGTCTGTCTTTGTTACTTGGTGTAAGTGTGTGTCTTTGTTACTTGGTGTCCGTGTGTGTCTATGTTACTGGGTGTCAGTGTATGTCTTTGTTACTTGTTGCCAGTGTATATCTGTGTTACTTGGTGTCAGTGTGTGTCTTTGTTACTTGGTGTAATTGCATGTCTTTGTTACTTGGTGTCAGTGTATGTCTGACTTACTTGGTGTAAGTGTGTGTCTGTGTTACTGGGTGTCAGTGTGTGTCTGTGTTACCTGGTGTAAGTGTGTGTCTTTGTTACTTGGTGTCCGTGTGTGTCTATGTTACTGGGTGTCAGTGTATGTCTTTGTTACTTGTTGCCAGTGTATATCTGTGTTACTTGGTGTCAGTGTGTGTCTTTGTTACTTGGTGTAATTGCATGTCTCTGTTACTTGGTGTAAGTGTGGGCCTTTGTTAATTGGTGTCAGTGTATGTCTGTGTTACTTGGTGTAAGTGTGTGTCTGTGTTCCTGGGTGTCAGTTTGTGTCTGTGTTACTTGGTGTAAGTGTGTGCCTTTGTTACTTGGTGTCCATGTGTGTCTGTGTTATTGGGTGTCAGTGTATGTCTTTGTTACTCGGTGTCAGTGTATGTCTTTGTTACTTGGTGTAAGTGTGTGTCTGTGTTACTGGGTATCAGTGTCTTTCTTTGTTCCTTGGTGTAAGAGTGTGTCTGTGTTACTGGGTATCAGTGTATGTCTTTGTGACTTGGGATCAGTGTATGTCTTTGTTACTGGGTGTCAGTGTGTGTCTGCGTTCCTGGGTATCAGTGCATGTCTTTGTGACTTGGTGTCAGTGTATGTCTTTGTTACTGGGTGTCAGCGTGTGTCTTTGTGACTTGGTGTCAGAGTATGTCTTTGTTACTTGGTGTCAGTGTATGTCTGTGTTACTTGGTGTAAGTGTGTGTCTGTGTTACTGGGTGTCAGTGTGTGTCTGTGTTACTGGGTGTCAGTTTTTGTCTCTGTTACTTGGTGTAAGTGTGTGCCTTTGTTAATTGGTGTCAGTGTATGTCTGTGTTACTTGGTGTAAGTGTGTGTCTGTGTTCCTGGGTGTCAGTTTGTGTCTGTGTTACTTGGTGTAAGTGTATGTCTTTGTTACTTGGTGTAAGTGTGTGTCTGTGTTACTTGGTGTAAGTGTGTGTCTGTGTTCCTTGGCATCAGTGTATGTCTGTGTTACTTGGTGTAAGTGTGTGTCTGTGTTACTGGGTATCAGTGTATGTGTTTGTTACTTGGTGTCAGTGTATGTCTGTGTTACTTGGTGTAAGTGTGTGTCTGTGTTTCTGGGTGTCAGTGTGTGTCTGTGTTACTTGGTGTAAGTGTGTGTCTTTGTTACTTGGTGTCCATGTGTGTCTGTGTTACTGGGTGTCAGTGTATGTCTTTCTTAATGGGTGTCAGTGTAAGTCTTTGTTACTTGGTGTAAGTGTGTGTCTGTGTTACTGGGTATCAGTGTCTGTCTTTGTTACTTGGTGGAAGTGTGTGTCTGTGTTACTGGGTATCAGTGTATGTCTTTGTGACTTGGTATCAGTGTATGTCTTTGTGACTTGGTGTCAGTGTATCTCTTTGTTACTGGGTGTCAGTGTTTGTCTGTGTTACTTGGTGTCAGTGTATGTCTTTGTTACTGTTTATTAGTGTCACTCTGTGTCACTGGGTGTCAGTGTGTGGTTGTTTGTGTTAATGGGTGTCAGTGTATGTCTTTGTTACTTGGTGTAAGTGTGTGTCTGTGTTACTGGGTATCAGTGTCTGTCTTTGTTACTTGGTGTAAGTGTGTGTCTTTGTTACTTGGTGTCCGTGTGTGTCTATGTTACTGGGTGTCAGTGTATGTCTTTGTTACTTGTTGCCAGTGTATATCTGTGTTACTTGGTGTCAGTGTGTGTCTTTGTTACTTGGTGTAATTGCATGTCTTTGTTACTTGGTGTCAGTGTATGTCTGACTTACTTGGTGTAAGTGTGTGTCTGTGTTACTGGGTGTCAGTGTGTGTCTGTGTTACCTGGTGTAAGTGTGTGTCTTTGTTACTTGGTGTCCGTGTGTGTCTATGTTACTGGGTGTCAGTGTATGTCTTTGTTACTTGTTGCCAGTGTATATCTGTGTTACTTGGTGTCAGTGTGTGTCTTTGTTACTTGGTGTAATTGCATGTCTCTGTTACTTGGTGTAAGTGTGGGCCTTTGTTAATTGGTGTCAGTGTATGTCTGTGTTACTTGGTGTAAGTGTGTGTCTGTGTTCCTGGGTGTCAGTTTGTGTCTGTGTTACTTGGTGTAAGTGTGTGCCTTTGTTACTTGGTGTCCATGTGTGTCTGTGTTACTGGGTGTCAGTGTATGTCTTTCTTAATTGGTGTCAGTGTATGTCTTTGTTACCTGGTGTAAGTGTGTGTCTGTGTTACTGGGTATCAGTGTCTGTCTTTGTTACTTGGTGGAAGTGTGTGTCTGTGTTACAGGGTATCAGTGTATGTCTTTGTTACTTGGTGCCAGTGTATGTCTGTGTTACTTGGAGTAAGTGTCTGTCTGTGTTACTGTTTATCACTGTATGTCTTTGTGACTTGGTGTCAGTGTATGTCTTTGTTTCTGGGTGTCAGTGTGTGTCTTTGTGACTTGGTGTCAGTGTATGTCTTTGTTACTTGGTGTAAGTGTGTGTCTGTGTTACTGGGTATCAGTGTATGTCTTTGTTACTTGGTGTCAGTGTATGTCAAAATACTTGGTGTAAGTGTATGTCTTTGTTACTTGGTGTAATTGTCTGCCTTTGTTACTTGGTGTAAGTGTATGTCTTTGTTACTTGGTGTCAGTGTATGTCTTTGTTACTTGGTGTCAGTGTGTGTCTGTGTTACTGGGTATCAGTGTATGTCTTTGTGACTTGGTATCAGTGTATGTCTTTGTGACTTGGTGTCAGTGTATCTCTTTGTTACTGGGTGTCAGTGTTTGTCTGTGTTACTTGGTGTCATTGTATGTCTTTGTTACTGTTTATTAGTGTTTCTCTGTGTCACTGGGTGTCAGTGTGTGGTTGTTTGTGTTACTGGGTGTCAGTGTATGTTTTTGTTACTTGGTGTAAGTGTGTGTCTGTGTTACTGGGTATCAGTGTCTGTCTTTGTTACTTGGTGTAAGTGTGTGTCTTTGTTACTTGGTGTCCGTGTGTGTCTATGTTACTGGGTGTCAGTGTATGTCTTTGTTACTTGTTGCCAGTGTATATCTGTGTTACTTGGTGTCAGTGTGTGTCTTTGTTACTTGGTGTAATTGCATGTCTTTGTTACTTGGTGTCAGTGTATGTCTGACTTACTTGGTGTAAGTGTGTGTCTGTGTTACTGGGTGTCAGTGTGTGTCTGTGTTACCTGGTGTAAGTGTGTGTCTTTGTTACTTGGTGTCCGTGTGTGTCTATGTTACTGGGTGTCAGTGTATGTCTTTGTTACTTGTTGCCAGTGTATATCTGTGTTACTTGGTGTCAGTGTGTGTCTTTGTTACTTGGTGTAATTGCATGTCTCTGTTACTTGGTGTAAGTGTGGGCCTTTGTTAATTGGTGTCAGTGTATGTCTGTGTTACTTGGTGTAAGTGTGTGTCTGTGTTCCTGGGTGTCAGTTTGTGTCTGTGTTACTTGGTGTAAGTGTGTGCCTTTGTTACTTGGTGTCCATGTGTGTCTGTGTTATTGGGTGTCAGTGTATGTCTTTGTTACTCGGTGTCAGTGTATGTCTTTGTTACTTGGTGTAAGTGTGTGTCTGTGTTACTGGGTATCAGTGTCTTTCTTTGTTCCTTGGTGTAAGAGTGTGTCTGTGTTACTGGGTATCAGTGTATGTCTTTGTGACTTGGGATCAGTGTATGTCTTTGTTACTGGGTGTCAGTGTGTGTCTGCGTTCCTGGGTATCAGTGCATGTCTTTGTGACTTGGTGTCAGTGTATGTCTTTGTTACTGGGTGTCAGCGTGTGTCTTTGTGACTTGGTGTCAGAGTATGTCTTTGTTACTTGGTGTCAGTGTATGTCTGTGTTACTTGGTGTAAGTGTGTGTCTGTGTTACTGGGTGTCAGTGTGTGTCTGTGTTACTGGGTGTCAGTTTTTGTCTCTGTTACTTGGTGTAAGTGTGTGCCTTTGTTAATTGGTGTCAGTGTATGTCTGTGTTACTTGGTGTAAGTGTGTGTCTGTGTTCCTGGGTGTCAGTTTGTGTCTGTGTTACTTGGTGTAAGTGTATGTCTTTGTTACTTGGTGTAAGTGTGTGTCTGTGTTACTTGGTGTAAGTGTGTGTCTGTGTTCCTTGGCATCAGTGTATGTCTGTGTTACTTGGTGTAAGTGTGTGTCTGTGTTACTGGGTATCAGTGTATGTGTTTGTTACTTGGTGTCAGTGTATGTCTGTGTTACTTGGTGTAAGTGTGTGTCTTTGTTACTTGGTGTCCATGTGTGTCTGTGTTACTGGGTGTCAGTGTATGTCTTTCTTAATGGGTGTCAGTGTAAGTCTTTGTTACTTGGTGTAAGTGTGTGTCTGTGTTACTGGGTATCAGTGTCTGTCTTTGTTACTTGGTGGAAGTGTGTGTCTGTGTTACTGGGTATCAGTGTATGTCTTTGTGACTTGGTATCAGTGTATGTCTTTGTGACTTGGTGTCAGTGTATCTCTTTGTTACTGGGTGTCAGTGTTTGTCTGTGTTACTTGGTGTCAGTGTATGTCTTTGTTACTGTTTATTAGTGTCACTCTGTGTCACTGGGTGTCAGTGTGTGGTTGTTTGTGTTAATGGGTGTCAGTGTATGTCTTTGTTACTTGGTGTAAGTGTGTGTCTGTGTTACTGGGTATCAGTGTCTGTCTTTGTTACTTGGTGTAAGTGTGTGTCTTTGTTACTTGGTGTCCGTGTGTGTCTATGTTACTGGGTGTCAGTGTATGTCTTTGTTACTTGTTGCCAGTGTATATCTGTGTTACTTGGTGTCAGTGTGTGTCTTTGTTACTTGGTGTAATTGCATGTCTTTGTTACTTGGTGTCAGTGTATGTCTGACTTACTTGGTGTAAGTGTGTGTCTGTGTTACTGGGTGTCAGTGTGTGTCTGTGTTACCTGGTGTAAGTGTGTGTCTTTGTTACTTGGTGTAGGTGTGCGTCTATGTTACTGGGTGTCAGTGTATGTCTTTGTTACTTGTTGCTAGTGTATATCTGTGTTACTTGGTGTCAGTGTGTGTCTTTGTTACTTGGTGTAATTGCATGTCTTTGTTACTTGGTGTCAGTGTATGTCTGTGTTACTTGGTGTAAGTGTGTGTCTGTCTTACTGGGTATCAGTATATGTCTGTGTTACTGGGTGTCAGTGTGTGTCTGTGTTACTTGGTGTAAGTGTGTGCCTTTGTTACTTGGTGTCCATGTGTGTCTGTGTTATTGGGTGTCAGTGTATGTCTTTGTTACTCGGTGTCAGTGTATGTCTTTGTTACTTGGTGTAAGTGTGTGTCTGTGTTACTGGGTATCAGTGTCTTTCTTTGTTCCTTGGTGTAAGAGTGTGTCTTTGTTACTGGGTATCAGTGTATGTCTTTGTTACTTGGTGTCAGTGTATGTCTTTGTTACTTGGTGTAAGTGTGTGTCTGTGTTACTGGGTATCAGTGTATGTCTTTGTGACTTGGTGTCAGTGTATGTCTTTGTTACTGGGTGTCAGTGTGTGTCTTTGTGACTTAGTGTAAGTGTATATCTTTGTTACTTGGTATCAGTGTATGTCTTTGTTACTTGGTGTAAGTGTGTGTCTGTGTTACTGGGTATCAGTGTATGTCTTTGTTATTTGGTGTCAGTGTATGTCAAAATACTAGGTGTAAGTGTATGTCTTTGTTACTTGGTGTAATTGTCTGTCTTTGTTACTTGGTGTAAGTGTATGTCTTTGTTACTTGGTGTCAGTGTATGTCTTTGTTACTTGGTGTTCGTGTATGTCTGTGTTACTTGGTGCAAGTGTGTGTCTTTGTTACTTGGTGTAAGTGTATGTCTTTGTTACTTGGTGTCAGAGCATGTCTTTGTTACTTGGTGTCAGTGTGTGTCTGTGTTACTGGGTATCAGTGCATGTCTTTGTGACTTGGTATCAGTGTATGTCTTTGTTACTGGGTGTTAGTGTGTTTCTGTGTTACTGGGTATCAGTGTATGTCTTTGTGACTTGGGATCAGTGTATGTCTTTGTTACTGGGTGTCAGTGTGTGTCTGTGTTACTGGGTATCAGTGTATGTCTTTGTGATTTGGTATCAGTGCATGTCTTTGTTACTGTGTGTTAGTGTGTTTCTGTGTTACTGGGTATCAGTGTATGTCTTTGTGACTTGGGATCAGTGTATGTCTTTGTTACTGGGTGTCAGTGTGTGTCTGCGTTCCTGGGTATCAGTGCATGTCTTTGTGACTTGGTGTCAGTGTATGTCTTTGTTACTGGGTGTCAGCGTGTGTCTTTGTGACTTGGTGTCAGTGTATGTCTTTGTTACTTGGTGTAAGTGTGTGTCTGTGATACTGGGTATCAGTGTATGTCTTTGTTCCGTGGTGTCAGTGTATGTCTGTGTTACTTGGTGTAAGTGTGTGTCTGTGTTACTGGGTGTCAGTGTGTGTCTGTGTTACTTGGTGTAAGTGTGTGTCTTTGTTACTTGGTGTCCATGTGTGTCTGTGTTACTGGGTGTCAGTGTATGTCTTTCTTAATGGGTGTCAGTGTATGTCTTTGTTACTTGGTGTAAGTGTGTGTCTGTGTTACTGGGTATCAGTGTCTGTCTTTGTTACTTGGTGTAAGTGTGTGTCTGTGTTCCAGGGTATCAGTGTATGTCTTTGTGACTTGGTGTCAGTGTATGTCTTTGTTACTGGGTGTCAGTGTGTGTCTTTGTGACTTGGTGTCCGTGTGTGTCTGTGTTACTGGGTGTAAGTGCATGTCTTTGTTACTTGGTGCCAGTGTATATCTGTGATACTTGGTGTAAGTGTGTGTCTTTGTTACTTGGTGTAATTGTATGTCTTTGTTACTTGGTGTCAGTGTATGTCTGTGTTACTTGGTGTAAGTGTAGGTCTTTGTTACTTGGTGCACGTGTATGTCTGTCTAACTTGGTGTAAGTGTGTGTCTGTGTTACTGGGCATCAGTACATGTCTTTGTTACTTGGTGTCAGTGTATGTCTGTGTTACTTGGTGCAGTGTGTGTCTGTGCTACTGGGTGTCAGTGTGTGTCTGTGTTACTTGGTGTAAGTGTGTGTCTTTCTTACTTGGTGTCCGTGTGTGTCTGTGTTACTGGGTGTCAGTGTATGTCTTTGTTACTCGGTGTACTCCCTCTACCCCTCCCCCTTGCATCCCCTCCTCCCACCGGCACCATCCTACACCTGTGTAGGGGCCCCAACAACCCCACTGCCTTGTGGGCGTCTCGGGAGAGACCAAGGCTAAGGGAGTAAACCCTAACAGAAAATCCGGAGCGGAACCCCGTAGGCGGTCATGTGTCACCTTTGGCATGTTTCCGGCAGTTCCTGCAGCCATACTGGTGCCAAACGTCGTGTCCTGCACTCCTTTGGACCCCACCAGAAAGGCCGAGAGGGGGGTTTTGACGACTGGGCAACTCTCAACCTCCATAAATTTGCCCAGGCATGCGCCATGGAGAGGTCACTCCATAGTTGCCTCACAGCGACTGAAACAACACGGAAGGCAGCAGTTACGGGTTATAAGTCCAGATAAATTGGCGTAGAAACTGGGCGCCACGGGTTGCCTTTGTCGGTGGGAGAGGTCATTGCACCTCACTGGACAGCTACCGCCCGCCTCAAACCGGGCAGCCCCCGGTCAATAAGGTTCTGTCCCGCCACAGTCTGCCTGCTTCAATGGGTGCTTGGAGCTCAGGGTCATTGCCCGAAAGGTGGACTGACACACCGCACCAAACAACATGAAAAAAGGAAAGAAGGTACCAGCCCTTCGCTTTGCAAGCTGGAACGTCAGAACTATGTGTCCTGGCCTGTCGGAAGACCTTACACAAATCAACGATTCTCGGAAGACCGCCATCATTAACAACGAGCTCAGTAGACTCAATGTGGACATTGCAGCACTTCAGGAGACTCGCCTCCCCGCGAGTGGCTCTCTAGCAGAGCAAGACTACACCTTCTTCTGGCAGGGCAGGGATCCTGAAGAACCAAGACAGCATGGAGTGGGCTTCGCCATCAGAAACTCCTTGCTCAGCATGATAGAGCCTCCCTCAAATGGCTCGGAACGCATACTGTCCATCCGACTGCTCACCACCTCTGGTCCAGTACACCTACTCAGCATCTATGCTCCAACACTCTGTTCCGCACCTGAAGCTAAAGACCAGTTCTATGAACAACTCCATAACATCATTAGCAGCATCCCCAACACCGAACACCTATTCCTGCTGGGGGACTTTAATGCCAGGGTTGGGGCCGACCATGACTCATGGCCCTCCTGCCTTGGGCGCTATGGCGTTGGAAGGATGAATGAGAACGGGCAGAGACTGCTTGAGTTGTGTACCTATCATAACCTCTGCATCACCAATTCGTTCTTTCACACTAAACCCTGTCACCAGGTTTCATGGAGGCACCCAAGATCACGTCGTTGGCACCAGCTAGACCTCATTGTCACAAGGCGAGCCGCCTTAAACAGTGTTCAAATCACACGCAGCTTCCACAGTGCGGACTGCGACACCGACCACTCCCTGGTGTGCAGCAAGGTTAGACTCAGACCAAAGAAGTTGCATCATTCCAAGCAGAAGGGCCACCCGCGCATCAACACGAGCAGAATTTCTCACCCACAGCTGTTACAAAAATTTCTAAATTCACTTGTAACAGCCCTTCAAAACACTCCCACAGGGGATGCTGAGACCAAGTGGGCCCACATCAGAGACGCCATCTATGAGTCAGCTTTGACCACCTACGGCAAAAGTGCGAAGAGAAATGCAGACTGGTTTCAATCTCATAATGAAGAGCTGGAACCTGTCATAGCCGCTAAGCGCATTGCACTTTTGAACTACAAGAAAGCCCCCAGCGATTTAACATCCGCAGCACTTAAAGCAGCCAGAAGTACTGCACAAAGAACAGCTAGGCGTTGCGCAAACGACTACTGGCAACACCTATGCAGTCATATTCAGCTGGCCTCAGACACCGGAAACATCAGAGGAATGTATGATGGCATGAAGAGAGCTCTTGGGCCAACCATCAAGAAGATCGCCCCCCTCAAATCTAAATCGGGGGACATAATCACTGACCAACGCAAACAGATGGACCGCTGGGTTGAGCACTACCTAGAACTGTACTCCAGGGAGAATGCTGTCACTGAGACTGCCCTCAATGCAGCCCAGCCTCTACCAGTCATGGATGAGCTGGACATACAGCCAACCAAATCGGAACTCAGTGATGCCATTGATTCCCTAGCCAGCGGAAAAGCCCCTGGGAAGGACAGCATTACCCCTGAAATAATCAAGAGTGCCAAGCCTGCTATACTCTCAGCACTACATGAACTGCTATGCCTGTGCTGGGACGAGGGAGCAGTACCCCAGGACATGCGCGATGCCAACATCATCACCCTCTATAAAAACAAAGGTGACCGCGGTGACTGCAACAACTACCGTGGAATCTCCCTGCTCAGCATAGTGGGGAAAGTCTTTGCTCGAGTCGCTCTGAACAGGCTCCAGAAGCTGGCCGAGCGCGTCTACCCTGAGGCACAGTGTGGCTTTCGTGCAGAGAGATCGACTATTGACATGCTGTTCTCCCTTCGTCAGATACAGGAGAAATGCCGTGAACAACAGATGCCCCTCTACATTGCTTTCATTGATCTCACCAAAGCCTTTGACCTCGTCAGCAGACGTGGTCTCTTCAGACTACTAGAAAAGATCGGATGTCCACCAAAGCTACTAAGTATCATCACCTCATTCCATGACAATATGAAAGGCACAATTCAACATGGTGGCTCCTCATCAGAGCCCTTTCCTATCCTGAGTGGTGTGAAACAGGGCTGTGTTCTCGCACCCACACTTTTTGGGATTTTCTTCTCCCTGCTGCTTTCACATGCGTTCAAATCCTCTGAAGAAGGAATTTTCCTCCACACAAGATCAGGGGGCAGGTTGTTCAACCTTGCCCGTCTAAGAGCGAAGTCCAAAGTACGGAAAGTCCTCATCAGAGAACTCCTCTTTGCTGACGATGCTGCTTTAACATCTCACACTGAAGAATGCCTGCAGAGTCTCATCGACAGGTTTGCGTCTGCCTGCAATGAATTTGGCCTAACCATCAGCCTCAAGAAAACGAACATCATGGGGCAGGATGTCAGAAATGCTCCATCCATCAATATTGGCGACCACGCTCTGGAAGTGGTTCAAGAGTTCACCTACCTAGGCTCAACTATCACCAGTAACCTGTCTCCAGATGCAGAAATCAACAAGCGCATGGGTAAGGCTTCCACTGCTATGTTCAGACTGGCCAAGAGAGTGTGGGAAAATGGCGCACTGACACGGAACACAAAAGTCCGAGTGTATCAGGCCTGTGTCCTCAGTACCTTGCTCTACGGCAGCGAGGCCTGGACAACGTATGCCAGCCAAGAGCGACGTCTCAATTCATTCCATCTTCGCTGCCTTCGGAGAATACTTGGCATCAGGTGGCAGGACTATATCTCCAACATAGAAGTCCTTGAAGCGGCCAACATCCCCAGCTTATACACACTACTGAGTCAGCGGCGCTTGAGATGGCTTGGCCATGTGAGCCGCATGGAAGATGGCAGGATCCCCAAAGACACATTGTACAGCGAGCTCGCCACTGGTATCAGACCCACCGGCCGTCCATGTCTCCGTTATAAAGACGTCTGCAAACGCGACATGAAATCGTGTGACATTGATCACAAGTCGTGGGAGTCAGTTGCCAGCATTCGCCAGAGCTGGCGGGCAGCCATAAAGACAGGGCTAAATTGTGGCGAGTCGAAGAGACTTAGTAGTTGGCAGGAAAAAAGACAGAGGCGCAAGGGGAGAGCCAACTGTGCAACAGCCCCAACAAACAAATTTCTCTGCAGCACCTGTGGAAGAGCCTGTCACTCCAGAATTGGCCTTTATAGCCACTCCAGGCGCTGCTTCACAAACCACTGACCACCTCCAGGCGCGTATCCATTGTCTCTCGAGATAAGGAGGCCCAAAAGAAGAACTCGGTGTCAGTGTATGTCTTTGTTACTTGGTGTAAGTGTGTGTCTGTGTTACTGGCTATCAGTGTCTTTCTTTGTTACTTGGTGTAAGAGTGTGTCTTTGTTACTGGGTATCAGTGTATGTCTTTGTTACTTGGTGTCAGTGTAAGTCTTTGTTACTGGGTGTCAGTGTTTTTCTGTGTTACTGGGTATCAGTGTATGTCTTTGTGACTTGGTGTCAGTGTATGTCTTTGTTCCTGGGTGTCAGTGTGTGTCTTTGTGACTTGGTGTCAGTGCATGTCTTTGTTACTTGGTGTAAGTGTGTGTCTGTGAAAGTGGGTATCAGTGTATGCCTTTGTGACTTGGTGTCAGTGTATGTCTTTGTTACTGGGTGTCAGTGTGTGTCTTTGTGACTTGGTGTCCGTGTGTGTCTGTGTTACTGGGTGTAAGTGCATGTCTTTGTTACTTGGTGCCAGTGTATATCTGTGTTACTTGGTGTAAGTGTGTGTCTTTGTTACTTGGTGTAATTGTATGTCTTTGTTACTTGGTGTCAATGTATTTCTGTGTTACTGGGTATCAGTGTATGTCTTTGTGACTTGGTATCAGTGTATGTCTTTGTTACTGGGTGTCAGTGTGTGTCTGTGTTCCTGGGTATCAGTGTATGTCTTTGTTTCTGGGTGTCAGGATGTGTCTTTGTGACTTGGTGTCAGTGTATGTCTTTGTTACTTGGTGTAAATGTGTGTCTGTGCTACTGGGTATCAGTGTATGTCTTTGTTACTTTGTGCAAGTGTATGTCTGTCTAACTTGGTGTAAGTGTGTGTCTGTGTTACTGGGTATCAGTACATGTCTTTGTTACTTGGTGTCAGTGTATGTCTGTGTTACTTGGTGTAAGCGTGTGTCTGTGTGACTGGGTGTCAGTGTGTGTCTGTGTGACTGGGTGTCAGTTTTTGTCTCTGTTACTTGGTGTAAGTGTGTGCCTTTGTTAATTGGTGTCAGTGTATGTCTGTGTTACTTGGTGTAAGTGTGTGTCTGTGTTCCTGGGTGTCAGTTTGTGTCTGTGTTACTGGGTGTTAGTGCATGTCTTTGTTACTTGGTGCCAGTGTATATCTGTGTTACTTGGTGTAAGTGCGTGTCTTTGTTACTTGGTGTAATTGTATATCTTTGTTACTTGGTGTCAGTGTATGTCTGTGTTACTTGGTGTAAGTGTATGTCTTTGTTACTTGGTGTAAGTGTGTGTCTGTGTTACTTGGTGTAAGTGTGTGTCTGTGTTCCTTGGCATCAGTGTATGTCTGTGTTACTTGGTGTAAGTGTGTGTCTGTGTTACTGGGTATCAGTGTATGTGTTTGTTACTTGGTGTCAGTGTATGTCTGTGTTACTTGGTGTAAGTGTGTGTCTTTGTTTCTGGGTGTCAGTGCGTGTCTGTGTTACTTGGTGTAAGTGTGTGTCTTTGTTACTTGGTGTCCATGTGTGTCTGTGTTACTGGGTGTCAGTGTCTGTCTTTCTTAATGGGTGTCAGTGTATGTCTTTGTTACTTGGTGCCAGTGTATGTCTGTGTTACTTGGAGTAAGTGTCTGTCTGTGTTACTGTTTATCACTGTATGTCTTTGTGACTTGGTGTCAGTGTATGTCTTTGTTTCTGGGTGTCAGTGTGTGTCTTTGTGACTTGGTGTCAGTGTATGTCTTTGTTACTTGGTGTAAGTGTGTGTCTGTGTTACTGGGTATCAGTGTATGTCTTTGTTACTTGGTGTCAGTGTATGTCAAAATACTTGGTGTAAGTGTATGTCTTTGTTACTTGGTGTAATTGTCTGCCTTTGTTACTTGGTGTACGTGTATGTCTTTGTTACTTGGTGTCAGTGTATGTCTTTGTTACTTGGTGTCAGTGTGTGTCTGTGTTACTGGGTATCAGTGTATGTCTTTGTGACTTGGTATCAGTGTATGTCTTTGTGACTTGGTGTCAGTGTATTTCTTTGTTACTGGGTGTCAGTGTTTGTCTGTGTTACTGGGTGTCAGTGTATGTCTTTGTTACTTGGTGTAAGTGTGTGTCTGTGTTACTGGGTATCAGTGTCTGTCTTTGTTACTTGGTGTCCGTGTGTGTCTATGTTACTGGGTGTCAGTGTATGTCTTTGTTACTTGTTGCCAGTGTATATCTGTGTTACTTGGTGTAAGAGTGTGTCTTTGTTACTTGGTGTAATTGCATGTCTTTGTTACTTGGTGTCAGTGTATGTCTGTGTTATTTTGTGTAAGTGTGTGTCTGTGTTACTGGGTATCAGTATATGTCTGTGTTACTGGGTGTCAGTGTGTGTCTGTGTTACTTGGTGTAAGTGTGTGCCTTTGTTACTTGGTGTCCATGTGTGTCTGTGTTATTGGGTGTCAGTGTATGTCTTTGTTACTCGGTGTCAGTGTATGTCTTTGTTACTTGGTGAAAGTGTGTGTCTGTGTTACTGGGTATCAGTGTCTTTCTTTGTTCCTTGGTGTAAGAGTGTGTCTTTGTTACTGGGTATCAGTGTATGTCTTTGTTACTTGGTGTCAGTGTATGTCTTTGTTACTTGGTGTAAGTGTGTGTCTGTGTTACTGGGTATCAGTGTATGTCTTTGTGACTTGGTGCCAGTGTATGTCTTTGTTACTGGGTGTCAGTGTGTTTCTTTGTGACTTAGTGTAAGTGTATATCTTTGTTACTTGGTATCAGTGTATGTCTTTGTTACTTGGTGTAAGTGTGTGTCTGTGTTACTGGGTATCAGTGTATGTCTTTGTGATTTGGTATCAGTGTATGTCTTTGTTACTGTGTGTTAGTGTGTTTCTGTGTTACTGGGTATCAGTGTATATCTTTGTGACTTGGGATCAGTGTATGTCTTTGTTACTGGGTGTCAGTGTGTGTCTGCGTTCCTGGGTATCAGTGCATGTCTTTGTGACTTGGTGTCAGTGTATGTCTTTGTTACTGGGTGTCAGCGTGTGTCTTTGTGACTTGGTGTCAGTGTATGTCTTTGTTACTTGGTGTAAGTGTGTGTCTGTGATACTGGGTATCAGTGTATGTCTTTGTTCCTTGGTGTCAGTGTATGTCTGTGTTACTTGGTGTAAGTGTGTGTCTGTGTATCAGTGTATGTCTTTGTGACTTGGTGTCAGTGTATGTCTTTGTTACTGGGAGACAGTGGGTGTCTTTGTGACTTGGTGTCAGTGGATGTCTGTGTTACTGGGGGTCAGTGTGTGTCTGTGTTACTGGGTATCAGTGCATGTCTTTGTTACTTGGTGTAAGTGTATGCCTGTGTTACTTGGTGTAAGTGTATGTCTTTGTTACTTGATGTAAGTGTGTGGCTGTGTTACTTGGTGGAAGTGTGTGTCTGTGTTACTGGCTATCAGTGTATGTCTTTGTTACTTGATGTCAGTGTATGTCTGTATTACGTGGTGTAAGTGTGTGTCTGTGTTACTTGGTGTAAGAGTGTGTCTGTGTTACTTGGTGTAAGTGTGTGTCTTTGTTACTTGGTGTCCATGTGTGTCTGTGTTACTGGGTGTCAGTGTATGTCTTTGTTACTGGGTGTCAGTGTATGTCTTTGTTACTTGGTGTAAGTGTGTGTCTGTGTTACAGGGTATCAGTGTATGTCTTTGTTACTTGGTGTCAGTGTATGTCTGTGTTACTTGGAGTAAGTGTCTGTCTGTGTTACTGGTTATCAGTGTATGTCTTTGTTACTTGGTATCAGTGTATGTCTTTGTTACTTGGTGTAAGTGTGTGTCTGTGTTACTGGGTATCAGTGTATGTCTTTGTTATTTGGTGTCAGTGTATGTCAAAATACTTGGTGTCAGTGTATGTCTGTGTTACTTGGTGCAAGTGTGTGTCTTTGTTACTTGGTGTAAGTGCATGTCTTTGTTACTTGGTGTCAGATCATGTCTTTGTTACTTGGTGTCAGTGTGTGTCTGTGTTACTGGGTATCAGTGCATGTCTTTGTGACTTGGTATCAGTGTATGTCTTTGTTACTGGGTGTTAGTGTGTTTCTGTGTTACTGGGTATCAGTGTATGTCTTTGTGACTTGGGATCAGTGTATGTCTTTGTTACTGGGTGTCAGTGTGTGTCTGTGTTACTGCGTATCAGTGTATGTCTTTGTGATTTGGTATCAGTGTATGTCTTTGTTACTGTGTGTTAGTGTGTTTCTGTGTTACTGGGTATCAGTGTATGTCTTTGTTCCTTGGTGTCAGTGTATGTCTGTGTTACTTGGTGTAAGTGTGTGTCTGTGTATCAGTGTATGTCTTTGTGACTTGGTGTCAGTGTATGTCTTTGTTACTGGGAGACTGTGTGTGTCTTTGTGACTTGGTGTCAGTGGATGTCTGTGTTACTGGGGGTCAGTGTGTGTCTGTGTTACTGGGGATCAGTGTGTGTTTCTAACTGGGTGTCAGTGTGTGTCTGTGTTACTGGGTATCAGTGCATGTCTTTGTTACTTGGTGTAAGTGTATGCCTGTGTTACTTGGTGTAAGTGTTTGTCTGTGTTACTTGGTGGAAGTGTGTGTCTGTGTTACTGGGTATCAGTGTATGTCTTTGTTACTTGATGTCAGTGTATGTCTGTATTACTTGGTGTAAGTGTGTGTCTGTGTTACTGGGTGTCAGTGTGTGTCTGTGTTACTTGGTGTAAGTGTGTGTCTTTGTTACTTGGTGTCCATGTGTATCTGTGTTACTGGGTGTCAGAGCATCTTTTTGTTACTTGTTGCCAGTGTATATCTGTGTTACTTGGTGTAAGTGTGTGTCTTTGTTACTTGGTGCAATTGTATGTCTTTGTTACTTGGTGTCAGTGTATGTCTTTGTTCGTTGGTGTAAGTGTGTGTCTGTGTTACTTGGTGTAAGTGTGTGTCTGTATTCCTGGGTATCAGTGTGTGTCCTTGTTACTTGGTGTCATTGTATGTCTGTGTTACTTGGTGTAAGTGTGTGTCTGTGTTACTGGGTATCAGTGTATGTCTTTGTTACTTGGTGTCAGTGTATGTCTGTGTTACTTGGTGTAAGTGTGTGTCTGTGTTACTGCGTGTCAGTGTGTGTCTGTGTTACTTGGTGTAAGTGTGTGTCTTTGTTACTTGGTGTCCGTGTGTGTCTGTGTTACTGGGTGTCAGTGTATGTCTTTGTTACCGGGTGTCATTGCATGTCTTTGTTACTTGGTGTAAGTGTGTGTCTGTGTTACTGGGTATCAGTGTCTTTCTTTGTTAATTGTTGTAAGAGTGTGCCTGTGTTACTGGGTATCAGTGTATGTCTTTGTTACTTGGTGTAAGTGTATGTCTTTGTTACTTGGTGTAATTTTCTGTCTTTGTTACTTGGTGTAAGTGTATGTCTTTGTTACCTGGTGTCAGTGTATGTCTTTGTTACTTGGTGTCAGTGTATGTCTTTGTTACTTGGTGTAAGTGTGTGTCTGTGTTACTTGGTGTCCGTGTGTGTCTGTGTTACTGGGTGTCAGTGCATGTCTTTGTTACTTATTGCCAGTGTATATCTGTGTTACTTGGTGTAAGTGTGTGTTTTTGTTACTTGGAGTAATTGTATGTCTTTGTTACTTGGTGTCAGTGTATGTCTGTGTTACTTGGTGTAAGTGTATGTCTTTGTTACTTTGTGCAAGTGTATGTCTGTGTTACTTGGTGTAAGTGTGTGTCTGTGTTACTGGGTATCAGTATATGTCTGTGTTACTGGGTGTCAGTGTGTGTCTTTGTTACTTGGTGTAAGTGTGTGTCTTTGTTACTTGGTGTCCATGTGTTTCTGTGTTACTGGGTGTCAGTGTATGTCTTTGTTACTCGGTGTCAGTGTATGTCTTTGTTACTTGGTGTAAGAGTGTGTCTGTGTTACTGGGTATCAGTGTATGTCTTTGTTACTTGGTATCAGTGTATGTCTGTGTGACTTGGTATCAGTGTATGTCTTTGTTACTTGGTGTAAGTGTGTGTCTGTGTTACTGGGTATCAGTGTCTGTCTTTGTTACTTGGTGTCAATGTATGTCAAAATACTTGGTGTCAGTGTATGTCTTTGTTACTTGGTGTAATTGTCTGTCTTTGTTTCTTGGTGTAAGTGTATGTCTTTGTTACTTGGTGTCAGTGTATGTCTTTGTTACTTGGTGTCAGTGTATGTCTGTGTTTCTTGGTGTAAGTGTGTGTCTTTGTTACTTGGTGTAAGTGTAAGTCTTTGTTACTTGGTGTCAGAGCATGTCTTTGTTCCTTGGTGTCAGTGTGTGTCTGTGTTACTGGGTATCAGTGTATGTCTTTGTGACTTGGTATCAGTGTCTTTCTTTGTTACTGGATGTTAGTGTGTTTCTGTGTTACTGGGTATCAGTGTATGTCTTTGTGACTTGGGATCAGTGTATGTCTTTGTTACTGGGTATCAGTGTGTGTCTGTGTTACTGGGTATCAGTGTATGTCTTTGTGATTTGGTATCAGTGTATGTCTTTGTTACTGTGTGTGAGTGTGTTTCTGTGTTACTGGGTATCAGTGTATGTCTTTGTGACTTGGGATCAGTGTATGTCGTTGTTACTGGGTGTCAGTGTGTGTCTGCGTTCCTGGGTATCAGTGCATGTCTTTGTGACTTGGTGTCAGTGTATGTCTTTGTTACTGGGAGTCGATGTGTGTCTTTGTGACTTGGTGTCAGTGTATGTCTGTGTTACTGGCGGTCAGTGTGTGTCTGTGTTACTGGGGATCAGTGTGTGTTTCTAACTGGGTGTCAGTGTGTGTCTGTGTTACTTGGTGTAAGTGTGTGTCTGTGTTCCTGGGTATCAGTGTATGTCTGTGTTACTTGGTGGAAGTGTGTGTCTGTGTTACTGGGTATCAGTGTATGTCTTTGTTACTTGGTGTCAGTGTATGTATGTGTTACTTGGTGTAAGTGTGTGTCTGTGTTACTGGGTGTCAGTGTGTGTCTGTGTTACTTGGTGTCAGTGTATGTCTTTGTTACTTGGTGTCCATGTGTGTCTGTGTTACTGTGTGTCAGTGTATGTCTTTGTTACTGGGTGTCAGTGTATGTCTTTGTTACTTGGTGTAAGTGTGTGTCTGTGTTACTGGGTATCAGTATCTTTCTTTGTTTCTTGGTGTAAGTGTGTGTCTGTGTTACAGGGTATCAGTGTATGTCTTTGTTACTTGGTGTCAGTGTATGTCTGTGTTACTTGGAGTAAGTGTCTGTCTGTGTTACTGGTTATCAGTGTATGTCTTTGTGTCTTGGTGTCAGTTTATGTCTTTGTTACTGGGTGTCAGTGTGTGTCTTTGTGACTTGGTGTCAATCTATGTCTTTGTTACTTGGTGTAAGTGTGTGTCTGTGTTACTGGGTATCAGTGTATGTCTTTGTTACTTGGTGTCAGTTTATGTCAAAATACTTGGTGTAAGTGTATGTCTTTGTTACTTGGTGTAATTGTCTGTCTTTGTTACTTGGTGTAAGTGTATGTCTTTGTCACTTGGTGTCAGTGTGTGTCTGTGTTACTGGGTATCAGTGTATGTCTTTGTGACTTGTTATCAGTGTCTGTCTTAGTGACTTGGTGTCAGTGTATGTCTTTGTTACTGGGTGTCAGTGTGTGTCTGTGTTACTTGGTGTCAATGTATGTCTCTGTTACTGTTTATTCGTGTTTCTCTGTGTTACCCGGTGTCAGTGGGTGTTTGTTTGTGTTACTGGGTGTCAGTGTATGTCTTTGTTACTTGGTGTAAGTTTGTGTCTGTGTTACTGGGTATCAGTGTCTGTCTTTGTTACTTGGTTTAAGTGTGTGTCTTTGTTACTTGGTGTAATTGTATGTCTTTGTTACTTGGTGTCAGTGTCTGTCTTTGTTACTTGGTGTAAGTGTGTGTCTTTGTTACTTGGTGTCCGTGTGTGTCTGTGTTACTGGGTGTCAGTGCATCTCTTTGCTACTTGTTGCCAGTGTATATCTGTGTTACTTGGTGTAAGTGTGTGTATTTGTTACTTGATGTAATTGTATGTCTTTGTTACTTGGTGTCAGTGTATGTCTTTGTTCGTTGGTGTAAGTGTGTGTCTGTGTTACTTGGTGTAAGTGTGTGTCTGTATTCCTGGGTATCAGTGTGTGTCCTTGTTACTTGGTGTCAGTGTATGTCTGTGTTACTTGGTGTAAGTGTGTGTCTGTGTTACTGGGTATCAGTGTATGTCTTTGTTACTTGGTGTCAGTGTATGTCTGTGTTACTTGGTGTAAGTGTGTGTCTGTGTTACTGCGTGTCAGTGTGTGTCTGTGTTACTGGGTGTCAGTGTATGTCTTTGTTACCGGGTGACATTGCATGTCTTTGTTACTTGGTGTAACTGTGTGTCTGTGTTACTGGGTATCAGTGTCTTTCTTTGTTACTTGGTGTAAGAGTGTGTCTGTGTTGCTGGGTATCAGTGTATGTCTTTGTTACTTGGTGTCAGTGTATGTCTGTGTTACTTGGTGTACGTGTGTATCTGTGTTACTGGGTATCAGTGTATGTCTTTGTTACTTGGTGTCAGTGTATGTCTTTGTTACTGGGTGTCAGTTTGTGTCTTTGTGACTTAGTGTCAGTGTATGTCTTTGTTACTTGGTGTAAGTGTGTGTCTGTGTTACTGGGTATCAGTGTCTGTCTTTGTTACTTGGTGTCAGTGTATGTCAAAATACTTGGTGTAAGAGTATGTCTTTGTTACTTGGTGTCAGTGTACGTCTTTGTTACTTGGTGTCAGTGTCTGTCTGTGTTACTTGGTGTAAGTGTGTGTCTTTGTTACTTGGTGTAAGTGTATGTCTTTGTTACTTGGTGTCAGTGCGTGTCTTTGTTACTTGGTGTCAGTGTGTGTCTGTGTTACTGGGTATCAGTGTATGTCTTTGTGACTTGGTATCAGTGTATGCCTTTGTTATTGGGTGTCAGTGTGTTTCTGTGTTACTGGGTATCAGTGTATGTCTTTGTGACTTGGTATCAGTGTTTGTCTTTGTTACTGGGTGTCAGTGTGTTTCTGTGTTACTGAGTATCAGTGTATGTCTTTGTGACTTGGTATCAGTGTATGTCTTTTTTACTGGGTGTCAGTGTGTGTCTGTGTTCCTGAGTATCAGTGTATGTCTTTGTGACTTGGTGTCAGTGTATGTCTTTGTTTCTGGGTGTCAGGATGTGTCTTTGTGACTTGGTGTCAGTGTATGTCTGTGTTACTTGGTGTAAGTGTGTGTCTGTGATACTGGGTATCAGTGTATGTCTTTGTTACTTGGTGTCAGTGTATGTCTGTGTTACTTGGTGTCAGTGTGTGTCTGTGTATCAGTGCATGTCTTTGTGACTTGGTGTCAGTGTATGTCTTTGTTACTGGGTGTCAGTGTGTGTCTTTGTGACTTGGTGTCAGTGTCTGTCTGTGTTACTGGGGGTCAGTGTGTGTCTGTGTTACTGGGGTCAGTGTGTGTTTCGAACTGGGTGTCAGTGTGTGTCTGTGTTACTTGGTGTCAGTGTATGTCTGTGTTACTTGGTGTAAGTGTATATCTTTGTTACTTGGTGTAATTGTGTGTCTGTGTTACTTGGTGTAAGTGTATGTCTGTGTTCCTGGGTATCATTGTATGTCTTTGTTACTTGTTGTCAGTGTATGTCTGTGTTACTTGGTGTAAGTGTGTGTCTGTGTTGCTCGGTATCAGTGTATGTCTTTGTTACTTGGTGTCAGTGTATGTCAAAATACTTGGTGTAAGTGTATGTCTTTGTTACTTGGTGTAATTGTCTGTCTTTGTTACTTGGTGTAAGTGTATGTCTTTGTTACTTGGTGTCAGTGTATTTCTTTGTAACTTGGTGTCAGTGTGTGTCTGTGTTACTGGGTATCAGGGTATGTCTTTGTGACTTGGTATCAGTGTATGTCTGTGTTACTGGGTATCAGTGTATGTCTTTGTGACTTGGTATCAGTGTATGTCTTTGTTACTTGGTTTAAGTGTGTGTCTTTGTTACTTGGTGTAATTGTATGTTTTTGTTACTAGGTGTCGCTGTCTGTCTTTGTTACTTGTTGTAAGTGTGTGTCTTTGTTACTTGTTGCCAGTGTATATCTGTGTTACTTGGTGTAAGTGTGTGTCTTTGTCACTTGGTGTAATTGTATGTCTTTGTTACTTGGTGTCAGTGTATGTCTTTGTTCGTTGGTGTAAGTGTGTGTCTGTGTTACTTGGTGTAAGTGTGTGTCTGTATTCCTGGGTATCAGTGTGTGTCATTGTTACTTGGTGTCAGTGTATGTCTGTGTTACTTGGTGTAAGTGTGTGTCTGTGTTACTGCGTGTCAGTGTGTGTCTGTGTTAATTGGTGTAAGTGTGTGCCTTTGTTACTTGGTGTCCGTGCGTGTCTGTGTTACTGGGTGTCAGTGTATCACTTTGTTACCGGGTGTCATTGCATGTCATTGTTACTTGGTGTAAGTGTGTGTCTGTGTTACTGGGTATCAGTGTCTTTCTTTGTTACTTGGTGTAAGAGTGTGTCTGTGTTACTGGGTATCACTGTATGTCTTTGTTACTTGGTGTCGGTGTATGTCTGTGTTACTTGGTGTAAGTGTGTGTCTGTGTTACTGGGTATCAGTGTATGTCTTTGTGACGTGGTGTCAGTGTATGTCTTTGTTACTTGGTGTAAGTCTGTGTCTGTGTTACTGGGTATCAGTGTATGTCTTTGTTACTTGGTGTCAGTGTATGTCAAAATACTTGGTGTAAGTGTATGTCTTTGTTACTTGGTGTCAGTGTATGTCTTTGTTACTTGGTGTCAGTGCGTGTCTTTGTTACTTGGTGTCAGTGTATGTCTGTGTTACTTGGTGTATGTGTGTGTCTTTGTTACTTGGTGTAAGTGTATGTCTTTGTTACTTGGTGTCAGTGCGTGTCTTTGTTACTTGGTGTCAGTGTGTGTCTGTGTTACTGGGTATCAGAGTATGTCTTTGTGACTGGGTGTCAGTGTGTTTCTGTGTTACTGGGTATCAATGTATGTCTTTGTGACTTGGTATCAGTGTATGTCTTTGTTACTGGGTGTCAGTGTGTGTCTGTGTTCCTGGGTATCAGTGTATGTCTTTGTTTCTGGGTGTCAGGATGTGTCTTTGTGACTTGGTGTCAATGTCTGTCTTTGTTACTTGGTGTAAATGTGTGTCTGTGCTACTGGGTATCATTGTATGTCTTTCTTACTTGGTGTCAGTGTATGTCTGTGTTACTTGGTGTAAGTGTGTGTCTGTGTTGCTCGGTATCAGTGTATGTCTTTGTTACTTGGTGTCAGTGTATGTCAAAATACTTGGTGTAAGTGTATGTCTTTGTTACTTGGTGTAATTGTCTGTCTTTGTTACTTGGTGTAAGTGTATGTCTTTGTTACTTGGTGTCAGTGTATTTCTTTGTCACTTGGTGTCAGTGTGTGTCTGTGTTACTGGGTATCAGGGTATGTCTTTGTGACTTGGTATCAGTGTATGTCTGTGTTACTGGGTATCAGTGTATGTCTTTGTGACTTGGTATCAGTGTATGTCTTTGTTACTTGGTTTAAGTGTGTGTCTTTGTTACTTGGTGTAATTGTATGTTTTTGTTACTAGGTGTCGCTGTCTGTCTTTGTTACTTGTTGTAAGTGTGTGTCTTTGTTTCTTGTTGCCAGTGTATATCTGTGTTACTTGGTGTAAGTGTGTGTCTTTGTCACTTGGTGTAATTGTATGTCTTTGTTACTTGGTGTCAGTGTATGTCTTTGTTCGTTGGTGTAAGTGTGTGTCTGTGTTACTTGGTGTAAGTGTGTGTCTGTATTCCTGGGTATCAGTGTGTGTCCTTGTTACTTGGTGTCAGTGTATGTCTGTGTTACTTGGTGTAAGTGTGTGTCTGTGTTACTGCGTGTCAGTGTGTGTCTGTGTTAATTGGTGTAAGTGTGTGCCTTTGTTACTTGGTGTCCGTGCGTGTCTGTGTTACTGGGTGTCAGTGTATCTCTTTGTTACCGGGTGTCATTGCATGTCATTGTTACTTGGTGTAAGTGTGTGTCTGTGTTACTGGGTATCAGTGTCTTTCTTTGTTACTTGGTGTAAGAGTGTGTCTGTGTTACTGGGTATCAGTGTATGTCTTTGTTACTTGGTGTCGGTGTATGTCTGTGTTACTTGGTGTAAGTGTGTGTCTGTGTTACTGGGTATCAGTGTATGTCTTTGTGACGTGGTGTCAGTGTATGTCTTTGTTACTGGGTGTCAGTTTGTGTCTTTGTGACTTAGTGTCAGTGTATGTCTTTGTTACTTGGTGTAAGTCTGTGTCTGTGTTACTGGGTATCAGTGTATGTCTTTGTTACTTGGTGTCAGTGTATGTCAAAATACTTGGTGTAAGTGTATGTCTTTGTTACTTGGTGTCAGTGTATGTCTTTGTTACTTGGTGTCAGTGCGTGTCTTTGTTACTTGGTGTCAGTGTATGTCTGTGTTACTTGGTGCATGTGTGTGTCTTTGTTACTTGGTGTAAGTGTATGTCTTTGTTACTTGGTGTCAGTGCGTGTCTTTGTTACTTGGTGTCAGTGTGTGTCTGTGTTACTGGGTATCAGAGTATGTCTTTGTGACTGGGTGTCAGTGTGTTTCTGTGTTACTGGGTATCAATGTATGTCTTTGTGACTTGGTATCAGTGTATGTCTTTGTTACTGGGTGTCAGTGTGTGTCTGTGTTCCTGGGTATCAGTGTATGTCTTTGTTTCTGGGTGTCAGGATGTGTCTTTGTGACTTGGTGTCAATGTCTGTCTTTGTTACTTGGTGTAAATGTGTGTCTGTGCTACTGGGTATCAGTGTATGTCTTTGTTACTTGGTATCAGTGTATGTCTGTGTTACTTGGTGTAAGTGTGTGTCTGTGTATCAGTGTATATCTTTGTGACTTGGTGTCAGTGTATGTCTTTGTTACTGGGTGTCAGTGTGTGTCTTTGTGACTTGGTGTCAGTGTCTGTCTGTGTTACTGGGGGTCAGTGTGTGTCTGTGTTACTGGGGGTCAGTGTGTGTTTCGAACTGGGTGTCAGTGTGCGTCTGTGTTACTTGGTGTCAATGTATGTCTGTGTTACTTGGTGTAAGTGTATGTCTGTGTTACTTTGTGTAAGTGTGTGTCTGTGTTCCTGGGTATCATTGTATGTCTTTGTTACTTGGTGTCAGTGTATGTCTGTGTTACTTGGTGTAAGTGTATGTCTGTGTTACTGGGTATCAGCGTATGTCTTTGTTACTTGGTGTCAGTGTATGTCTGTGTTACTTGGTGTAAGTGTGTGTCTGTGTTACTGGGTGTCAGTGTGTGTCTGTGTTACTTGGTGTAAGTGCTTGTCTTTGTTACTTGGTGTCCGTGTGTGTCTGTGTTACTGGGTGTCAGTGCATGTCTTTGTTCCTTGGTGCCAGTGTATAACTGTGTTACTTGGTGTAAGTGTGTGTCTTTGTTACTTGGTGTAATTGTATGTCTTTGTTACTTGGTGTCAGTGTATGTCTGTGTTACTTGGTGTAAGTGTGTGTCTGTGTTACTTGGTGTAAGTGTGTGTCTGTGTTCCTGGGTATCATTGTATGTCTTTGTTACTTGGTGTCAGTGTATGTCTGTGTGACTTGGTGTAAGTGTGTGTCTGTGTTACTGGGTGTCAGTGTGTGTCTGTGTTACTGGGTGTCAGTATGTGTCTGTGTTACTTGGTGCCAGTGTATAACTGTGTTACTTGGTGTAAGTGTGTGTCTTTGTCACTTGGTGTAATTGTATGTCTTTGTTACTTGGTGTCAGTGTACGTCTGTGTTACTTGGTGTCAGTGTATGTCTTTGTTACTTGGTGTATGTGTGTGTATGTATTCCTGGGTAGCAGTGTATGTCTGTGTTACTTGGTGTAAGTGTGTGTCTGTGTTACTGGGTATCAGTGTATGTCTTTGTTACTTGGTGTAAGTGTATGTCTGTGTTACTTGGTGTAAAGGTCTGTCTGTGTTACTGGGTGTCAGTGTGTGTCTGTGTTACTTGGTGTAAGTGTGTGTCTTTCTTACTTGGTGACCATGTGTGTCTGTGTTACTGGGTGTCAGTGTATGTCTTTGTTACTGGGTGTCAGTGTATGTCTTTGCTACTTGTTGTAAGTGTGTGGTCTGTGTTACTGGGTATCAGTGTCTCTCTTTGTTACTTGGTGTAAGTGTGTGTCTGTGTTACTGGGTATCAGTGTATGTCTTTGTTACTTGGTGTCAGTGTATGTCTGTGTTACTTGGAGTAAGTGTGTGTCTGTGTTACTGGTTATCAGTGTATGTCTTTGTGACTTGGTGTAATTGTATGTCTTTGTTACTTGGTGTCAGTGTATGTCTGTGTTACTTGGTGTAAGTGTATGTCTTTGTTACTTGGTGTAAGTGTGTGTCTGTGTTACTTGGTGTAAGTGTGTGTCTGTGTTCCTGGGTATCAGTGTATGTCTTTGTTACTTGGTTTCAGTGTATGTCTGTGTTACTTGGTGTAAGTGTGTGTCTTTGTTACTGGGTATCAGTGTATGTCTTTGTTACTTGGTGTCAGTGTATGTCTGTGTTACTTGGTGTAAGTGTGTGTCTGTGTTACTGGGTGTGAGTGTGTGTCTGTGTTACTTGGTGTAAGTTTGTGTCTTTGTTACTTGGTGTCCATGTGTGTCTGTGTTACTGGTTGTCAGTGTATGTCTTTGTTACTGGGTGTCAGTGTATGTCTTTGTTACTTGGTGTAAGTGTGTGTCTGTGTTACTGGGTATCAGTGTCTTTCTTTGTTACTTGGATTAAGAGAGTGTCAGTGTTACAGGGTATCAGTGTATGTCTTTGTTACTTGGTGTCAGTGTATGTCTGTGTTACTTGGTGTAAGTGTGTGTCTGTGTTACTGGGTATCAGTGTATGTCTTTGTGACTTGGTGTCAGTGTATGTCTTTGTTACTGGGTGTCAGTGTGTGTCTATGTGACATCGTGTCAGTGTATGTCTTTGTTACTTGGTGTAAGTGTGTGTCTGTGTTACTGGGTATCAGTGTATGTCTTTGTTACTTGGTGTCAGTGTATGTCTTTGTTACTGGGTGTCAGTGTGTGTCTTTGTGACTTGGTGTCAGTGTATGTCTTTGTTACTTGGTGTAAGTGTGTGTCTGTGTTACTGGGTATCAGTGTATGTCTTTGTTACTTGGTGTCAGTGCATGTCAAAATACTTGGTGTAAGTGTATGTCTTTGTTACTTGGTGTAATTGTCTGTCTTTGTTACTTGGTGTAAGTGTATGTCTTTTTTACTTGGTGTCAGTGCATGTCTTTGTTACTTGGTGTCAGTGTGTGTCTGTGTTCCTGGGTATCAGTGTATGTCTTTGTGACTTGGTATCAGTGTATGTCTTTGTGACTTGGTGTCAGTGTATGTCTTTGTTACTGGGTGTCAGTGTGTGTCTGTGTTACTTGGTGTCAGTGTATGTCTTTGTTACTGTTCATTAGTGTTTCTCTGTGTTACTGCGTGTCAGTGTGAGTTTGTTTGTGTTACTGGGTGTCAGTGTATGTCTTTGTTACTTGGTGTAATTGTGTGTCTGTGTTACAGGGTATCAGTGTCTGTCTTTGTTACTTGGTGTAAGTGTGTGTTTGTGTTACTGGGTATCAGTGTATGTCTTTGTTACTTGGTGTCAGTGTGTGTATGTGTTACTTAGATTAAGTGTGTGTCTGTTTTACTGGTTATCAGTGAATGTCTTTGTGACTTGGTGTAATTGTATGTCTTTGTTACTTGGTGTCAGTGTATGTCTGTGTTACTTGGTGCAAGTGTATGTCTTTGTTACTTGGTGTAAGTGTGTGTCTGTGTTACTTGGTGTAAGTGTGTGTCTGTGCTGCTGGGTATCATTGTATGTCTTTGTGACTTGGTGTCAGTGTATGTCTTTGTTACTGGGTGTCAGTGTGTGTCTATGTGACATAGTGTCAGTGTATGTCTTTGTTACTTGGTGTAAGTGTGTGTCTGTGTTACTGGGTATCAGTGCATGTCTTTGTTACTTGGTGTCAGTGTATGTCTTTGTTACTGGGTGTCAGTGTATGTCTTTGTTTCTTGTTGTAAGTGTGTGTCTGTGTTACTTGGAGTAAGTGTCTGTCTGTGTTACTGCTTTTCAGTGTATGTCTTTGTGACTTGGTGTCAGTGTATGTCTTTGTTACTTGGTGTAAGTGTGTGTCTGTGTTACTGGGTATCAGTGTAAGTCTTTGTTACTTGGTGTCAGTGTATGTCAAAATACTTGGTGGAAGTGTATGTCTTTGTTACTTGGTGTAATTGTCTGTCTTTGTTACTTGGTGTAAGTGTATGTCTTTTTTACTTGGTGTCAGTGTATGTCTTTGTTACTTGGTGTCAGTGTGTGTCTGTGTTACTGGGTATCAGTGTATGTCTTGGTGACTTGGTATCAGTGTATGTCTTTGTGACTTGGTGTCAGTGTATGTCTTTGTTACTGGGCGTCAGTGTGTGTCTGTGTTACTTGGTGTCAGTGTATGTCTTTGTTACTGTTTATTAGTGTTTCTCTGTGTTACTGCGAGTCAGTGTGTGTTTGTTTGTGTTACTGGGTGTCAGTGTATGTCTTTGTTACTTGGTATAAGTGTGTGTCTGTGTTACAGGGTATCAGTGTCTTTCTTTGTTACTTGGTGTAAGTGTATGTCTGTGTTACTGGGTATCAGTGTATGTCTTTGTTACTTGGTGTCAGTGTATGTCTGTGTTACTTAGATTAAGTGTGTGTCTGTATTACTGGTTATCAGTGAATGTCTTTGTGACTTGGTGTAATTGTATGTCTTTGTTACTTGGTGTCAGTGTATGTCTGTGTTAATTGGTGTAAGTGTGTGTCTGTGTTACTGGGTATCAGCGTATGTCTTTGTTACTTGGTGTAAGTGTGTGTCTTTGTTACTTGGTGTCCGTGTGTGTCTGTGTTACTGGGTGTCAGTGCATGTCTTTGTTTCTTGGTGCCAGTGTATAACTGTGTTACTTGGTGTAAGTGTGTGCCTTTGTTACTTGGTGTAATTGTATGTCTTTGTTACTTGGTGTCAGTGTATGTCTGTGTTACTTGGTGTAAGTGTGTGTCTGTGTTACTTGGTGTAAGTGTGTGTCTGTGTTCCTGGGTATCATTGTATGTCTTTGTTACTTGGTGTCAGTGTATGTCTGTGTGACTTGGTGTAAGTGTGTGTCTGTGTTACTGGGTATCAGTGTATGTCTTTGTTACTTGGTGTCAGTGTATGTCTGTGTTACTTGGTGTAAGTGTGTGTCTGTGTTACTTGGTGTCAGTGTGTGTCTGTGTTACTTGGTGTCCGTGTGTGTCTGTGTTATTGGGTGTCCATGTGTGTCTTTGTTACTGGGTGTCAGTGTATGTCTTTGTTACTGGGTGTCAGTGTATGTCTTTGTTACTTGTTGTAAGTGTGTGTCTGTGTTACTTGGAGTAAGTGTCTGTCTGTGTTACTGCTTATCAGTGTATGTCTTTGTGACTTGGTGTAAGTGTGTGTCTTTGTTACTTGGTGTAATTGTATGTCTTTGTTACTTGGTGTAAGTGTATGTCTTTGTTACTTGGTGTAAGTGTGTGTCTGTGTTACTGGGTATCAGTGTATGTCTTTGTTACTTGGTGTCAGTGTATGTCTGTGTTACTTGGTGTAAATGTCTGTCTGTGTTACTGGGTGTCAGTGTGTGTCTGTGTTACTTGGTGTAAGTGTGTGTCTTTGTTACTTGGTGTCCATGTGTGTCTGTGTTACTGGGTGTCAGTGTATGTCTTTGTTACTGGGTGTCAGTGTATGTCTTTGTTACTTGTTGTAAGTGTGTGTCTGTGTTACTTGGAGTAAGTGTCTGTCTGTGTTACTGCTTATCAGTTTATGGCTTTGTGACTTGGTGTCAGTGTATGTCTTTATTACTGGGTGTCAGTGTGTGTCTTTGTGACTTGGTGTCAGTGTATGTCTTTGTTACTTGGTGTAAGTGTGTGTCTGTGTTACTTGGTATCAGTGTATGTCTTTGTTAATTGGTGTCAGTGTATGTCAAAATACTTGGTGTAAGTGTATGTCTTTGTTACTTGGTGTAATTGTCTGTCTTTGTTACTTGGTGTAAGTGTATGTCTTTTTTACTTGGTGTCAGTGTATGTCTTTGTTACTTGGTGTCAGTGTGTGTCTGTGTTACTGGGTATCAGTGTATGTCTTTGTGACTTTGTATCAGTGTATGTCTTTGTGACTTGGTGTCAGTGTATGTCTTTGTTACTGTTTATTAGTGTTTCTCTGTGTTACTGCGTGTCAGTGTGTGTTTGTTTGTGTTACTGGGTGTCAGTGTATGTCTTTGTTACTTGGTGTAAGTGTGTGTCTGTGTTACAGGGTAACAGTGTCTATCTTTGTTACTTGGTGTAAGTGTGTGTCTGTGTTACTGGGTATCAGCGTATGTCTTTGTTACTTGGTGTCAGTGTATGTCTGTGTTACTTAGATTAAGTGTGTGTCTGTTTTACTGGTTATCAGTGAATGTCTTTGTGACTTGGTGTAATTGTATGTCTTTGTTACTTGGTGTCAGTGTATGTCTGTGTTACTTGGTGTAAGTGTGTGTCTGTGTTACTGGGTATCAGCGTATGTCTTTGTTACTTGGTGTCAGTGTATGTCTGTGTTACT
This sequence comes from Heterodontus francisci, assembly GCF_036365525.1. Classification (NCBI taxonomy): domain Eukaryota; kingdom Metazoa; phylum Chordata; class Chondrichthyes; order Heterodontiformes; family Heterodontidae; genus Heterodontus; species Heterodontus francisci. The sequence continues at coordinate 7,590,391 of NW_027140442.1, forward strand.
TGGTGTAAGTGTGTGTCTTTGTTACTTGGTGTCCGTGTGTGTCTGTGTTACTGGGTGTCAGTGCATGTCTTTGTTTCCTGGTGCCAGTGTATAACTGTGTTACTTGGTGTAAGTGTGTGCCTTTGTTACTTGGTCTAATTGTATGTCTTTGTTACTTGGTGTCAGTGTATGTCTGTGTTACTTGGTGTAAGTGTGTGTCTGTGTTACTTGGTGTAAGTGTGTGTCTGTGTTCCTGGGTATCATTGTATGTCTTTGTTACTTGGTGTCAGTGTATGTCTGTGTGACTTGGTGTAAGTGTGTGTCTGTGTTACTGGGTATCAGTGTATGTCTTTGTTACTTGGTGTCAGTGTATGTCTGTGTTACTTGGTGTAAGTGTGTGTCTGTGTTACTGGGTGTGAGTGTGTGTCTGTGTTACTTGGTGTAAGTTTGTGTCTTTGTTACTTGGTGTCCATGTGTGTCTGTGTTACTGGTTGTCAGTGTATGTCTTTGTTACTGGGTGTCAGTGTATGTCTTTGTTACTTGGTGTAAGTGTGTGTCTGTGTTACTGGGTATCAGTGTCTTTCTTTGTTACTTGGATTAAGAGAATGTCAGTGTTACAGGGTATCAGTGTATGTCTTTGTTACTTGGTGTCAGTGTATGTCTGTGTTACTTGGTGTAAGTGTGTGTCTGTGTTACTGGGTATCAGTGTATGTCTTTGTGACTTGGTGTCAGTGTATGTCTTTGTTACTGGGTGTCAGTGTGTGTCTATGTTACATCGTGTCAGTGTATGTCTTTGTTACTTGGTGTAAGTGTGTGTCTGTGTTACTGGGTATCAGTGTATGTCTTTGTTACTTGGTGTCAGTGTTTGTCTTTGTTACTGGGTGTCAGTGTGTGTCTTTGTGACTTGGTGTCAGTGTATGTCTTTGTTACTTGGTGTAAGTGTGTGTCTGTGTTACTGGGTATCAGTGTATGTCTTTGTTACTTGGTGTCAGTGCATGTCAAAATACTTGGTGTAAGTGTATGTCTTTGTTACTTGGTGTAATTGTCTGTCTTTGTTACTTGGTGTAAGTGTATGTCTTTTTTACTTGGTGTCAGTGCATGTCTTTGTTACTTGGTGTCAGTGTGTGTCTGTGTTCCTGGGTATCAGTGTATGTCTTTGTGACTTGGTATCAGTGTATGTCTTTGTGACTTGGTGTCAGTGTATGTCTTTGTTACTGGGTGTCAGTGTGTGTCTGTGTTAGTTGGTGTCAGTGTATGTCTTTGTTACTGTTCATTAGTGTTTCTCTGTGTTACTGCGTGTCAGTGTGTGTTTGTTTGTGTTACTGGGTGTCAGTGTATGTCTTTGTTACTTGGTGTAATTGTGTATCTGTGTTACAGGGTATCAGTGTCTGTCTTTGTTACTTGGTGTAAGTGTGTGTTTGTGTTACTGGGTATCAGTGTATGTCTTTGTTACTTGGTGTCAGTGTGTGTATGTGTTACTTAGATTAAGTGTGTGTCTGTTTTACTGGTTATCAGTGAATGTCTTTGTGACTTGGTGTAATTGTATGTCTTTGTTACTTGGTGTCAGTGTATGTCTGTGTTACTTGGTGCAAGTGCATGTCTTTGTTACTTGGTGTAAGTGTGTGTCTGTGTTACTTGGTGTAAGTGTGTGTCTGTGTTGCTGGGTATCATTGTATGTCTTTGTGACTTGGTGTCAGTGTATGTCTTTGTTACTTGGTGTAAGTGTGTGTCTGTGTTACTGGGTATCAGTGCATGTCTTTGTTACTTGGTGTCAGTGTATGTCTTTGTTACTGGGTGTCAGTGTATGTCTTTGTTTCTTGTTGTAAGTGTGTGTCTGTGTTACTTGGAGTAAGTGTCTGTCTGTGTTACTGCTTTTCAGTGTATGTCTTTGTGACTTGGTGTCAGTGTATGTCTTTGTTACTTGGTGTAAGTGTGTGTCTGTGTTACTGGGTATCAGTGTAAGTCTTTGTTACTTGGTGTCAGTGTATGTCAAAATACTTGGTGGAAGTGTATGTCTTTGTTACTTGGTGTAATTGTCTGTCTTTGTTACTTGGTGTAATTGTCTGTCTTTGTTACTTGGTGTAAGTGTATGTCTTTTTTACTTGGTGTCAGTGTATGTCTTTGTTACTTGGTGTCAGTGTGTGTCTGTGTTACTGGGTATCAGTGTATGTCTTGGTGACTTGGTATCAGTGTATGTCTTTGTGACTTGGTGTCAGTGTATGTCTGTGTTACTGGGTGTCAGTGTGTGTCTGTGTTACTTGGTGTCAGTGTATGTCTTTGTTACTGTTTATTAGTGTTTCTCTGTGTTACTGCGAGTCAGTGTGTGTTTGTTTGTGTTACTGGGTGTCAGTGTATGTCTTTGTTACTTGGTATAAGTGTGTGTCTGTGTTACAGGGTATCAGTGTCTTTCTTTGTTACTTGGTGTAAGTGTATGTCTGTGTTACTGGGTATCAGTGTATGTCTTTGTTACTTGGTGTCAGTGTATGTCTGTGTTACTTAGATTAAGTGTGTGTCTGTATTACTGGTTATCAGTGAATGTCTTTGTGACTTGGTGTAATTGTATGTCTTTGTTACTTGGTGTCAGTGTATGTCTGTGTTAATTGGTGTAAGTGTGTGTCTGTGTTACTGGGTATCAGCGTATGTCTTTGTTACTTGGTGTAAGTGTGTGTCTTTGTTACTTGGTGTCCGTGTGTGTCTGTGTTACTGGGTGTCAGTGCATGTCTTTGTTTCTTGGTGCCAGTGTATAACTGTGTTACTTGGTGTAAGTGTGTGCCTTTGTTACTTGGTGTAATTGTATGTCTTTGTTACTTGGTGTCAGTGTATGTCTGTGTTACTTGGTGTAAGTGTGTGTCTGTGTTACTTGGTGTAAGTGTGTGTCTGTGTTCCTGGGTATCATTGTATGTCTTTGTTACTTGGTGTCAGTGTATGTCTGTGTGACTTGGTGTAAGTGTGTGTCTGTGTTACTGGGTATCAGTGTATGTCTTTGTTACTTGGTGTCAGTGTATGTCTGTGTTACTTGGTGTAAGTGTGTGTCTGTGTTACTTGGTGTCAGTGTGTGTCTGTGTTACTTGGTGTCCGTGTGTGTCTGTGTTACTGGGTGTCCATGTGTGTCTTTGTTACTGGGTGTCAGTGTATGTCTTTGTTACTGGGTGTCAGTGTATGTCTTTGTTACTTGTTGTAAGTGTGTGTCTGTGTTACTTGGAGTAAGTGTCTGTCTGTGTTACTGCTTATCAGTGTATGTCTTTGTGACTTGGTGTAAGTGTGTGTCTTTGTTACTTGGTGTAATTGTATGTCTTTGTTACTTGGTGTAAGTGTATGTCTTTGTTACTTGGTGTCAGTGTATGTCTGTGTTACTTGGTGTAAATGTCTGTCTGTGTTACTGGGTGTCAGTGTGTGTCTGTGTTACTTGGTGTAAGTGTGTGTCTTTGTTACTTGGTGTCCATGTGTGTCTGTGTTACTGGGTGTCAGTGTATGTCTTTGTTACTGGGTGTCAGTGTATGTCTTTTTTACTTGTTGTAAGTGTGTGTCTGTGTTACTTGGAGTAAGTGTCTGTCTGTGTTACTGCTTATCAGTGTATGGCTTTGTGACTTGGTGTCAGTGTATGTCTTTGTTAATTGGTGTCAGTGTATGTCAAAATACTTGGTGTAAGTGTATGTCTTTGTTACTTGGTGTAAGTGTGTGTCTGTGTTACTTGGTATCAGTGTATGTCTTTGTTAATTGGTGTCAGTGTATGTCAAAATACTTGGTGTAAGTGTATGTCTTTGTTACTTGGTGTAATTGTCTGTCTTTGTTACTTGGTGTAAGTGTATGTCTTTTTTACTTGGTGTCAGTGTATGTCTTTGTTACTTGGTGTCAGTGTGTGTCTGTGTTACTGGGTATCAGTGTATGTCTTTGTGACTTTGTATCAGTGTATGTCTTTGTGACTTGGTGTCAGTGTATGTCTTTGTTACTGTTTATTAGTGTTTCTCTGTGTTACTGCGTGTCAGTGTGTGTTTGTTTGTGTTACTGGGTGTCAGTGTATGTCTTTGTTACTTGGTGTAAGTGTGTGTCTGTGTTACAGGGTAACAGTGTCTATCTTTGTTACTTGGTGTAAGTGTGTGTCTGTGTTACTGGGTATCAGCGTATGTCTTTGTTACTTGGTGTCAGTGTATGTCTGTGTTACTTAGATTAAGTGTGTGTCTGTTTTACTGGTTATCAGTGAATGTCTTTGTGACTTGGTGTAATTGTATGTCTTTGTTACTTGGTGTCAGTGTATGTCTGTGTTACTTGGTGTAAGTGTGTGTCTGTGTTACTGGGTATCAGCGTATGTCTTTGTTACTTGGTGTCTGTGTATGTCTGTGTTACTTGGTGTAAGTGTGTGTCTTTGTTACTTGGTGTCCGTGTGTGTCTGTGTTACTGGGTGTCAGTGCATGTCTTTGTTTCCTGGTGCCAGTGTATAACTGTGTTACTTGGTGTAAGTGTGTGCCTTTGTTACTTTGTGTAATTATATGTCTTTGTTACTTGGTGTCAGTGTATGTCTGTGTTACTTGGTGTAAGTGTGTGTCTGTGTTACTTGGTGTAAGTGTGTGTCTGTGTTCCTGGGTATCATTGTATGTCTTTGTTACTTGGTGTCAGTGTATGTCTGTGTGACTTGGTGTAAGTGTGTGTCTGTGTTACTGGGTATCAGTGTATGTCTTTGTTACTTGGTGTCAGTGTATGTCTGTGTTACTTGGTGTAAGTGTGTGTCTGTGTTACTGGGTGTCAGTGTGTGTCTGTGTTACTTGGTGTCCGTGTGTGTCTGTGTTACTGGGTGTCAGTGCATGTCTTTGTTACTTGGTGCCAGTGTATAACTGTGTTACTTGGTGTAAGTGTGTGACTTTGTTACTTGGTGTAATTGTATGTCTTTGTTACTTGGTGTAAGTGTATGTCTTTGTTACTTGGTGTAAGTGTGTGTCTGTGTTACTGGGTATCAGTGTATGTCTTTGTTACTTGGTGTCAGTGTATGTCTGTGTTACTTGGTGTAAATGTCTGTCTGTGTTACTGGGTGTCAGTGTGTGTCTGTGTTACTTGGTGTAAGTGTGTGTCTTTGTTACTTGGTGTCCATGTGTGTCTGTGTTACTGGGTGTCAGTGTATGTCTTTGTTACTGGGTGTCAGTGTATGTCTTTGTTACTTGTTGTAAGTGTGTGTCTGTGTTACTTGGAGTAAGTGTCTGTCTGTGTTACTGCTTATCAGTGTATGTCTTTGTGACTTGGTGTCAGTGTATGTCTTTATTACTGGGTGTCAGTGTGTGTCTTTGTGACTTGGTGTCAGTGTATGTCTTTGTTACTTGTTGTAAGTGTGTGTCTGTGTTACTGGGTATCAGTTTATGTCTTTGTTAATTGGTGTCAGTGTATGTCAAAATACTTGGTGTAAGTGTATGTCTTTGTTACTTGGTGTAACTGTCTGTCTTTGTTACTTGGTGTAAGTGTATGTCTTTTTTACTTGGTGTAAGTGTATGTCTTTGATACTTGGTGTCAGTGTGTGTCTGTGTTACTGGGAATCAGTGTATGTCTTTGTGACTTGGTATCAGTGTATGTCTTTGTGACTTGGTGTCAGTGTATGTCTTTGTTACTGGGTGTCAGTGTGTGTCTGTGTTACTTGATGTCAGTGTATGTCTTTGTTACTGTTTATTAGTGTTTCTCTGTGTTACTGCGTGTCAGTGTGTGTTTGTTTGTGTTACTGGGTGTCAGTGTATGTATTTGTTACTTGGTGTAAGTGTGTGTCTGTGTTACAGGGTAACAGTGTCTGTCTTTGTTACTTGGTGTAAGTGTGTGTCTGTGTTACTGGGTATCAGTGTATGTCTTTGTTACTTGGTGTCAGTGTATGTCTGTGTTACTTAGATTAAGTGTGTGTCTGTTTTACTGGTTATCAGTGAATGTCTTTGTGACTTGGTGTAATTGTATGTCTTTGTTACTTGGTGTCAGTGTACTTCTGTGTTACTTGGTGTAAGTGTATGTCTTTGTTAATTGGTGTAAGTGTGTGTCTGTGTTACTTGGTGTAAGTGTGTGTCTGTGTCCCTGGTTCTCATTGTATGTCTTTGTTACTTGGTGTCAGTGTATGTCTGTGTTACTTCATGTAAGTGTGTGTCTGTGTTACTGGGTATCAGTGTTTGTCTTTGTTACTTGGTGTCAGTGTATGTCTGTGTTACTTGGTGTAAGTGTGTGTCTGTGTTACTGGGTGTCAGTGTGTGTCTGTGTTAATTGGTGGAAGTGTGTGTCTTTGTTACTTGGTGTCCGTGTGTGTCTGTGTTACTGGGTGTGAGTGCATGTCTTTGTTTCTTGGTGCCAGTGTATAACTGTGTTACTTGGTGTAAGTGTGTGCCTTTGTTACTTGGTGTAATTGTATGTCTTTGTTACTTGGTGTCAGTGTATGTCTGTGTTACTTGGTGTAAGTGTGTGTCTGTGTTACTTGGTGTAAGTGTGTGTCTGTGTTCCTGGGTATCATTGTATGTCTTTGTTACTTGGTGTCAGTGTATGTCTGTGTGACTTGGTGTAAGTGTTTGTCTGTGTTACTGGGTATCAGTGTATGTCTTTGTTACTTGGTGTCAGTGTATGTCTGTGTTACTTGGTGTAAGTGTGTGTCTGTGTTACTGGGTGTCAGTGTGTGTCTGTGTTACTTGGTGTCCGTGTGTGTCTTTGTTACTGGGTTTCAGTGCATGTCTTTGTTACTTGGTGCCAGTGTATAACTGTGTTACTTGGTGTAAGTGTGTGTCTTTGTTACTTGGTGTCAGTGTATGTCTGTGTTACTTGGTGTAAGTGTATGTCTTTGTTACTTGGTGTAAGTGTGTGTATGTATTCCTGGGTATCAGTGTATGTCTGTGTTACTTGGTGTACGTGTGTGTCTGTGTTACTGGGTATCAGTGTATGTCTTTGTTACTTGGTGTCAGTGTATGTCTGTGTTACTTGGTGTAAATGTCTGTCTGTGTTACTGGGTGTCAGTGTGTGTCTGTGTTACTTGGTGTAAGTGTGTGTCTTTGTTACTTGGTGTCCATGTGTGTCTGTGTTAATGGGTGTCAGTGTATGTCTTTGTTACTGGGTGTTAGTGTATGTCTTTGTTACTTGTTGTAAGTGTGTGTCTGTGTTTTTGGAGTAAGTGTCTGTCTGTGTTACTGCTTATCAGTGTATGTCTTTGTGACTTGGTGTCAGTGTATGTCTTTATTACTGGGTGTCAGTGTGTGTCTTTGTGACTTGGTGTCAGTGTATGTCTTTGTTACTTGGTGTAAGTGTGTGTCTGTGTTACTGGGTATCAGTGTATGTCTTTGTTAATTGGTGTCAGTGTATGTCAAAATACTTGGTGTAAGTGTATGTCTTTGTTACTTGGTGTAATTGTCTGTCTTTGTTACTTGGTGTAAGTGTGTGTCTGTGTTACTGGGTATCAGTGTATGTCTTTGTTACTTGGTGTCAGTGTATGTCTGTGTTACTTAGATTAAGTGTGTGTCTGTTTTACTGGTTATCAGTGAATGTCTTTGTGACTTGGTGTAATTGTATGTCTTTGTTACTTGGTGTCGGTGTACTTCTGTGTTACTTGGTGTAAGTGTATGTCTTTGTTACTTGGTGTAAGTGTGTGTCTGTGTTACTTGGTGTAAGTGTGTGTCTGTGTCCCTGGTTCTCAGTGTATGTCTTTGTTACTTGGTGTCAGTGTATGTCTGTGTTACTTGATGTAAGTGTGTGTCTGTGTTACTGGGTATCAGTGTTTGTCTTTGTTACATGGTGTCAGTGTATGTCTGTGTTACTTGGTGTAAGTGTGTGTCTGTGTTACTGGGTGTCAGTGTGTGTCTGTGTTACTTGGTGTAAGTGTGTGTCTTTGTTACTTGGTGTCCATGTGTGTCTGTGTTACTGGTTGTCAGTGTATGTCTTTGTTACTGGGTGTCAGTGTATGTCTTTGTTACTTGGTGTAAGTGTGTGTCTGCGTTACTGGGTATTAGTGTCTTTCTTTGTTAATTGGTGTAAGAGAGTGTCTGTGTTACTGGGTATCAGTGTATGTCTTTGTTACTTGGTGTAAGTGTGTGTCTGTGTTACAGGGTATCAGTGTCTGTCTTTGTTACTTGGTGTAAGTGTGTGTTTGTGTTACTGGGTATCAGTGTATGTCTTTGTTACTTGGTGTAATTGTATGTCTTTGTTACTTGGTGTCAGTGTATGTCTGTGTTACTTGGTGCAAGTGTATGTCTGTGTTACTTGGTGTAAGTGTGTGTCTGTGCTAAATGGTGTAAGTTTGTGTCTGTGTTACTGGGTATCAGTGTATGTCTTTGTGACTTGGTGTCAGTGTATGTCTTTGTTACTGGGTGTCAGTGTGTGTCTATGTGACATAGTGTCAGTGTATGTCTTTGTTACTTGGTGTAAGTGTGTGTCTGTGTTACTGGGTATCAGTGCATGTCTTTGTTACTTGGTGTCAGTGTATGTCTTTGTTACTGGGTGTCAGTGTATGTCTTTGTTTCTTGTTGTAAGTGTGTGTCTGTGTTACTTGGAGTAAGTGTCTGTCTGTGTTACTGCTTATCAGTGTATGTCTTTGTGACTTGGTGTCAGTGTATGTCTTTGTTACTGGGTGTCAGTATGTGTCTTTGTGACTTGGTGTCAGTGTATGTCTTTGTTACTTGGTGTAAGTGTGTGTCTGTGTTACTGGGTGTCAGTGTATGTCTTTGTTACTTGGTGTCAGTGTATGTCAAAATACTTGGTGGAAGTGTATGTCTTTGTTACTTGGTGTAATTGTCTGTCATTGTTACTTGGTGTAAGTGTATGTCTTTTTTACTTGGTGTCAGTGTATGTCTTTGTTACTTGGTGTCAGTGTGTGTCTGTGTTCCTGGGTATCAGTGTATGTCTGTGTTACTTGGTGTACGTGTGTGTCTGTGTTACTGGGTATCAGTGTATGTCTTTGTTACTTGGTGTCAGTGTATGTCTGTGTTACTTGGTGTAAATGTCTGTCTGTGTTATTGGGTGTCAGTGTGTGTCTGTGTCACTTGGTGTAAGTGTGTTTTTGTTACTTGGTGTCCATGTGTGTCTGTGTTACTGGGTGTCAGTGTATGTCTTTGTTACTTGGTGTCAGTGTATGTCTGTATTACTTGGTGTAAGTGTGTGTCAGTGTTACTGGGTATCAGTGTCTGCCTTTGTTACTTGGTGTAAGTGTGAGTCTTTGTTACTTGGTGTAATTGTATGTCTTCGTTACTTGGTGTCAGTCTATGTCTGTGTTACTTGGTGTAAGTGTATGTCTTTGTTACTTGGTGTAAGTGTGTGCCTGTGTTACTGGGTATCATTGTATGTCTTTGTCACTTGGTGTCAGTGCATGTCTGTGTTACTTGGTGTACGTGTGTGTCTGTGTTACTGGGTATCAGTGTATGTCTTTGTTACTTGGTGTCAGTGTGTGTCTGTGTTACTTGGTGTAAATGTCTGTCTGTGTTACTGGGTGTCAGTGTGTGTCTGTGTTACTTGGTGTAAGTGTGTGTCTTTGTTACTTGGTGTCCATGTGTGTCTGTGTTAATGGGTGTCAGTGTATGTCTTTGTTACTGGGTGTTAGTGTATGTCTTTGTTACTTGTTGTAAGTGTGTGTCTGTGTTTTTGGAGTAAGTGTCTGTCTGTGTTACTGCTTATCAGTGTATGTCTTTGTGACTTGGTGTCAGTGTATGTCTTTATTACTGGGTGTCAGTGTGTGTCTTTGTGACTTGGTGTCAGTGTATGTCTTTGTTACTTGGTGTAAGTGTGTGTCTGTGTTACTGGGTATCAGTGTATGTCTTTGTTAATTGGTGTCAGTGTGTGTCAAAATACTTGGTGTCAGTGTTTGTCTTTGTTACTTGGTGTAATTGTCTGTCTTTGTTACTTGGTGTAAGTGTATGTCTTTTTTACTTGGTGTCAGTGTATGTCTTTGTTACTTGGTGTCAGTGTGTGTCTGTGTTACTGGGTATCAGTGTATGTCTTTGTGACTTGATATCAGTGTATGTCTTTGTGACTTGGTGTCAGTGAATGTCTTTGTTACTGGGTGTCAGTGTGTGTCTGTGTTACTTGATGTCAGTGTATGTCTTTGTTACTGTTTATTAGTGTTCCTCTGTGTTACTGCGTGTCAGTGTGTGTTTGTTTGTGTTACTGGGTGTCAGTGTATGTCTTTGTTACTTGGTGTAAGTGTGTGTCTGTGTTACAGGGTAACAGTGTCTGTCTTTGTTACTTGGTGTAAGTGTGTGTCTGTGTTACTGGGTATCAGTGTATGTCTTTGTTACTTGGTGTCAGTGTATGTCTGTGTTACTTAGATTAAGTGTGTGTCTGTTTTACTGGTTATCAGTGAATGTCTTTGTGACTTGGTGTAATTGTATGTCTTTGTTACTTGGTGTCGGTGTACTTCTGTGTTACTTGGTGTAAGTGTATGTCTTTGTTACTTGGTGTAAGTGTGTGTCTGTGTTACTTGGTGTAAGTGTGTGTCTGTGTCCCTGGTTCTCAGTGTATGTCTTTGTTACTTGGTGTCAGTGTATGTCTATGTTACTTGATGTAAGTGTGTGTCTGTGTTACTGGGTATCAGTGTTTGTCTTTGTTACATGGTGTCAGTGTATGTCTGTGTTACTTGGTGTAAGTGTGTGTCTGTGTTACTGGGTGTCAGTGTGTGTCTGTGTTACTTGGTGTAAGTGTGTGTCTTTGTTACTTGGTGTCCATGTGTGTCTGTGTTACTGGTTGTCAGTGTATGTCTTTGTTACTGGGTGTCAGTGTATGTCTTTGTTACTTGGTGTAAGTGTGTGTCTGTGTTACTGGGTATTAGTGTCTTTCTTTGTTAATTGGTGTAAGAGAGTGTCTGTGTTACTGGGTATCAGTGTATGTCTTTGTTACTTGGTGTAAGTGTGTGTCTGTGTTACAGGGTATCAGTGTCTGTCTTTGTTACTTGGTGTAAGTGAGTGTTTGTGTTACTGGGTATCAGTGTATGTCTTTGTTACTTGGTGTAATTGTATGTCTTTGTTACTTGGTGTCAGTGTATGTCTGTGTTAATTGGTGCAAGTGTATGTCTGTGTTACTTGGTGTAAGTGTGTGTCTGTGCTAAATGGTGTAAGTTTGTGTCTGTGTTACTGGGTATCAGTGTATGTCTTTGTGACTTGGTGTCAGTGTATGTCTTTGTTACTGGGTGTCAGTGTGTGTCTATGTGACATAGTGTCAGTGTATGTCTTTGTTACTTGGTGTAAGTGTGTGTCTGTGTTACTGGGTATCAGTGCATGTCTTTGTTACTTGGTGTCAGTGTATGTCTTTGTTACTGGGTGTCAGTGTATGTCTTTGTTTCTTGTTGTAAGTGTGTGTCTGTGTTACTTGGAGTAAGTGTCTGTCTGTGTTACTGCTTATCAGTGTATGTCTTTGTGACTTGGTGTCAGTGTATGTCTTTGTTACTGGGTGTCAGTATGTGTCTTTGTGACTTGGTGTCAGTGTATGTCTTTGTTACTTGGTGTAAGTGTGTGTCTGTGTTACTGGGTGTCAGTGTATGTCTTTGTTACTTGGTGTCAGTGTATGTCAAAATACTTGGTGGAAGTGTATGTCTTTGTTACTTGGTGTAATTGTCTGTCATTGTTACTTGGTGTAAGTGTATGTCTTTTTTACTTGGTGTCAGTGTATGTCTTTGTTACTTGGTGTCAGTTTGTGTCTGTGTTCCTGGGTATCAGTGTATGTCTGTGTTACTTGGTGTACGTGTGTGTCTGTGTTACTGGGTATCAGTGTATGTCTTTGTTACTTGGTGTCAGTGTATGTCTGTGTTACTTGGTGTAAATGTCTGTCTGTGTTATTGGGTGTCAGTGTGTGTCTGTGTCACTTGGTGTAAGTGTGTTTTTGTTACTTGGTGTCCATGTGTGTCTGTGTTACTGGGTGTCAGTGTATGTCTTTGTTACTGGGTGTCAGTGTATGTCTTTGTTACTTGTTGTAAGTGTGTGTCTGTGTTACTTGGAGTAAGTGTCTGTCTGTGTTACTGCTTATCAGTGTATGTCTTTGTGACTTGGTGTCAGTGTATGTCTTTGTTACTTGGTGTAAGTGTGTGTCTGTGTTACTGGGTATCAGTGTATGTCTTTGTTACTTGGTGTCAGTGTATGTCAAAATACTTGGTGTAAGTGTATGTCTTTGTTACTTGGTGTAATTGTCTGTCTTTGTTACTTGGTGTCAGTGTGTGTCTGTGTTACTGGGTATCAGTGTATGTCTTTGTGACTTGGTATCAGTGTATGTCTTTGTGACTTGGTGTCAGTGTATGTCTTTGTTACTGGGTGTCAGTGTGTGTCTGTGTTACTTGGTGTCAGTGTATGTCTGTGTTACTTGGTGTCCGTGTGTGTCTGTGTTACTGGGTATCAGTGTATGTCTTTGTGACTTGATATCAGTGTATGTCTTTGTGACTTGGTGTCAGTGAATGTCTTTGTTACTGGGTGTCAGTGTGTGTCTGTGTTACTTGATGTCAGTGTATGTCTTTGTTACTGTTTATTAGTGTTCCTCTGTGTTACTGCGTGTCAGTGTGTGTTTGTTTGTGTTACTGGGTGTCAGTGTATGTCTTTGTTACTTGGTGTAAGTGTGTGTCTGTGTTACAGGGTAACAGTGTCTGTCTTTGTTACTTGGTGTAAGTGTGTGTCTGTGTTACTGGGTATCAGTGTATGTCTTTGTTACTTGGTGTCAGTGTATGTCTGTGTTACTTAGATTAAGTGTGTGTCTGTTTTACTGGTTATCAGTGAATGTCTTTGTGACTTGGTGTAATTGTATGTCTTTGTTACTTGGTGTCGGTGTACTTCTGTGTTACTTGGTGTAAGTGTATGTCTTTGTTACTTGGTGTAAGTGTGTGTCTGTGTTACTTGGTGTAAGTGTGTGTCTGTGTCCCTGGTTCTCAGTGTATGTCTTTGTTACTTGGTGTCAGTGTATGTCTATGTTACTTGATGTAAGTGTGTGTCTGTGTTACTGGGTATCAGTGTTTGTCTTTGTTACATGGTGTCAGTGTATGTCTGTGTTACTTGGTGTAAGTGTGTGTCTGTGTTACTGGGTGTCAGTGTGTGTCTGTGTTACTTGGTGTAAGTGTGTGTCTTTGTTACTTGGTGTCCATGTGTGTCTGTGTTACTGGTTGTCAGTGTATGTCTTTGTTACTGGGTGTCAGTGTATGTCTTTGTTACTTGGTGTAAGTGTGTGTCTGTGTTACTGGGTATTAGTGTCTTTCTTTGTTAATTGGTGTAAGAGAGTGTCTGTGTTACTGGGTATCAGTGTATGTCTTTGTTACTTGGTGTAAGTGTGTGTCTGTGTTACAGGGTATCAGTGTCTGTCTTTGTTACTTGGTGTAAGTGAGTGTTTGTGTTACTGGGTATCAGTGTATGTCTTTGTTACTTGGTGTAATTGTATGTCTTTGTTACTTGGTGTCAGTGTATGTCTGTGTTAATTGGTGCAAGTGTATGTCTGTGTTACTTGGTGTAAGTGTGTGTCTGTGCTAAATGGTGTAAGTTTGTGTCTGTGTTACTGGGTATCAGTGTATGTCTTTGTGACTTGGTGTCAGTGTATGTCTTTGTTACTGGGTGTCAGTGTGTGTCTATGTGACATAGTGTCAGTGTATGTCTTTGTTACTTGGTGTAAGTGTGTGTCTGTGTTACTGGGTATCAGTGCATGTCTTTGTTACTTGGTGTCAGTGTATGTCTTTGTTACTGGGTGTCAGTGTATGTCTTTGTTTCTTGTTGTAAGTGTGTGTCTGTGTTACTTGGAGTAAGTGTCTGTCTGTGTTACTGCTTATCAGTGTATGTCTTTGTGACTTGGTGTCAGTGTATGTCTTTGTTACTGGGTGTCAGTATGTGTCTTTGTGACTTGGTGTCAGTGTATGTCTTTGTTACTTGGTGTAAGTGTGTGTCTGTGTTACTGGGTGTCAGTGTATGTCTTTGTTACTTGGTGTCAGTGTATGTCAAAATACTTGGTGGAAGTGTATGTCTTTGTTACTTGGTGTAATTGTCTGTCATTGTTACTTGGTGTAAGTGTATGTCTTTTTTACTTGGTGTCAGTGTATGTCTTTGTTACTTGGTGTCAGTTTGTGTCTGTGTTCCTGGGTATCAGTGTATGTCTGTGTTACTTGGTGTACGTGTGTGTCTGTGTTACTGGGTATCAGTGTATGTCTTTGTTACTTGGTGTCAGTGTATGTCTGTGTTACTTGGTGTAAATGTCTGTCTGTGTTATTGGGTGTCAGTGTGTGTCTGTGTCACTTGGTGTAAGTGTGTTTTTGTTACTTGGTGTCCATGTGTGTCTGTGTTACTGGGTGTCAGTGTATGTCTTTGTTACTGGGTGTCAGTGTATGTCTTTGTTACTTGTTGTAAGTGTGTGTCTGTGTTACTTGGAGTAAGTGTCTGTCTGTGTTACTGCTTATCAGTGTATGTCTTTGTGACTTGGTGTCAGTGTATGTCTTTATTACTGGGTGTCAGTGTGTGTCTTTGTGACTTGGTGTCAGTGTATGTCTTTGTTACTTGGTGTAAGTGTGTGTCTGTGTTACTGGGTATCAGTGTATGTCTTTGTTACTTGGTGTCAGTGTATGTCAAAATACTTGGTGTAAGTGTATGTCTTTGTTACTTGGTGTAATTGTCTGTCTTTGTTACTTGGTGTCAGTGTGTGTCTGTGTTACTGGGTATCAGTGTATGTCTTTGTGACTTGGTATCAGTGTATGTCTTTGTGACTTGGTGTCAGTGTATGTCTTTGTTACTGGGTGTCAGTGTGTGTCTGTGTTACTTGGTGTCAGTGTATGTCTGTGTTACTTGGTGTCCGTGTGTGTCTGTGTTGCTGGGTGTCAGTGTATGTCTTTGTTACTTGGTGTAAGTGTGTGTCTGTTTTACAGGGTAACAGTGTCTGTCTTTGTTACTTGGTGTAAGTGTGTGTCTGTGTTACTGTGTATCAGTGTATGTCTTTGTTACTTGGTGTCAGTGTATGTCTGTGTTACTTAGATTAAGTGTGTGTCTGTTTTACTGGTTATCAGTGAATGTCTTTGTGACTTGGTGTAATTGTATGTCTTTGTTACTTGGTGTCAGTGTACTTCTGTGTATCTTGGTGTCAGTGTATGTCTTTGTTACTTGGTGTAAGTGTGTGTCTGTGTTACTTGGTGTAAGTGTGTGTCTGTGTCCCTGGTTATCAGTGTATGTCTTTGTTACTTGGTGTCAGTGTATGTCTGTGTTACTTGATGTAAGTGTGTGTCTGTGTTACTGGGTATCAGTGTTTGTCTTTGTTACTTGGTGTCAGTGTATGTCTGTGTTACTTGGTGTAAGTGTGTGTCTGTGTTACTGGGTGTCAGTGTGTGTCTGTGTTACTTGGTGTAAGTGTGTGTCTTTGTTACTTGGTGTCCATGTGTGTCTGTGTTACTGGTTGTCAGTGTATGTCTTTGTTACTGGGTGTCAGTGTATGTCTTTGTTACTTGGTCTAAGTGTGTGTCTGTGTTACTGGGTATCAGTGTCTTTCTTTGTTAATTGGTGTAAGAGAGTGTCTGCGTTACTTGGTGTAAGTGTATGTCTTTTTTACTTGGTGTCAGTGTATGTCTTTGTTACTTGGTGTCAGTGTGTGTCTGTGTTACTGGGTATCAGTGTATGTCTTGGTGACTTGGTATCAGTGTATGTCTTTGTGACTTGGTGCAGTGTATGTCTTTGTTACTGGGTGTCAGTGTGTGTCTGTGTTACTTGGTGTCAGTGTATGTCTTTGTTACTGTTTATTAGTGTTTCTCTGTGTTACTGCGTGTCAGTGTGTGTTTGTTTGTGTTACTGGGTGTCAGTGTACGTCTTTGTTACTTGGTGTAAGTGTGTGTCTGTGTTACAGGGTATCAGTGTCTTTCTTTGTTACTTGGTGTAAGTGTGTGTCTGTGTTACTGGGTAACAGTGTATGTCTTTGTTACTTGGTGTCAGTGTATGTCTGTGTTACTTAGATTAAGTGTGTGTCTGTTTTACTGGTTATCAGTGAATGTCTTTGTGACTTGGTGTAATTGTATGTCTTTGTTACTTGGTGTCAGTGTATGTCTGTGTTACTTGGTGTAAGTGTGTGTCTGTGTTACTGGGTATCAGCGTATGTCTTTGTTACTTGGTGTCAGTGTATGTCTGTGTTAATTGGTTTAAGTGTGTGACTGTGTTACTGGGTGTCAGTGTGTGTCTGTGTTACTTGGTGCAAGTGTGTGTCTTTGTTACTTGGTGTCCGTGTGTGTCTGTGTTACTGGGTGTCAGTGCATATCTTTGTTACTTGGTGCCAGTGTATAACTGTGTTACTTGGTGTAAGTGTGTGCCTTTGTTACTTGGTGTAATTGTATGTCTTTGTTACTTGGTGTCAGTGTATGTCTGTGTTACTTGGTGTAAGTGTGTGTCTGTGTTACTTGGTGTAAGTGTGTGTCTGTGTTCCTGGGTATCATTGTATGTGTTTGTTACTTGGTGTCAGTGTATGTCTGTGTGACTTGGTGTAAGTGTGTGTCTGTGTTACTGGGTATCAGTGTATGTCTTTGTTACTTGGTGTCAGTGTATGTCTGTGTTACTTGGTGTCAGTGTGTGTCTGTGTTACTTGATGTCCGTGTGTGTCTGTGTTACTGGGTGTCAGTGCATGTCTTTGTTACTTGGTGCCAGTGTATAACTGTGTTACTTGGTGTAAGTGTTTGTCTTTGTTACTTGGTGTAATTGTATGTCTTTGTTACTTGGTGTAAGTGTGTGTATGTATTCCTGGGTATCAGTGTATGTCTGTGTTACTTGGTGTACGTGTGTGTCTGTGTTACTGGGTATCAGTGTATGTCTTTGTTACTTGGTGTCAGTGTATGTCTGTGTTACTTGGTGTAAATGTCTGTCTGTGTTACTGGGTGACAGTGTGTGTCTGTGTTACTTGGTGTAAGTGTGTTTTTGTTACTTGGTGTCCATGTGTGTCTGTGTTACTGGGTGTCAGTGTATGTCTTTGTTACTGGGTGTCAGTGTATGTCTTTGTTACTTGTTGTAAGTGTGTGTCTGTGTTACTTGGAGTAAGTGTCTGTCTGTGTTACTGCTTATCAGTGTATGTCTTTGTGACTTGGTGTCAGTGTATGTCTTTATTACTGGGTGTCAGTGAGTGTCTTTGTGACTTGGTGTCAGTGTATGTCTTTGTTACTTGGTGTAAGTGTGTGTCTGTGTTACTGGGTATCAGTGTATGACTTTGTTACTTGGTGTCAGTGTATGTCAAAATACTTGGTGTAAGTGTATGTCTTTGTTACTTGGTGTAATTGTCTGTCTTTGTTACTTGGTGTCAGTGTGTGTCTGTGTTACTGGCTATCAGTGTGTGTCTTTGTGACTTGGTATCAGTGTATGTCTTTGTGACTTGGTGTCAGTGTATGTCTTTGTTACTGGGTGTCAGTGTGTGTCTGTGTTACTTGGTGTCAGTGTATGTCTGTGTTACTTGGTGTAAATGTCTGTCTGTGTTACTGGGTGTCAGTGTGTGTCTGTGTTACTTGGTGTAAGTGTGTGTCTTTGTTACTTGGTATCAGTGTATGTCTTTGTGACTTGGTGTCAGTGTATGTCTTTGTTACTGGGTGTCAGTGTGTGTCTGTGTTACTGGGTGTCAGTGTATGTCTTTGTTACTTCGTGTAAGTGTGTGTCTTTGTTACAGGGTAACAGTGTCTGTCTTTGTTACTTGGTGTAAGTGTGTGTCTGTGTTACTGGGTATCAGTGTATGTCTTTGTTACTTGGTGTCAGTGTATGTCTGTGTTACTTAGATTAAGTGTGTGTCTGTTTTACTGGTTATCAGTGAATGTCTTTGTGACTTGGTGTAATTGTATGTCTTTGTTACTTGGTGTCAGTGTACTTCTGTGTTACTTGGTGTCGGTGTATGTCTTTGTTACTTGGTGTAAGTGTGTGTCTGTGTTACTTGGTGTAAGTGTGTGTCTGTGTCCCTGGTTATCAGTGTATGTCTTTGTTACTTGGTGTCAGTTTATGTCTGTGTTACTTGATGTAAGTGTGTGTCTGTGTTACTGGGTATCAGTGTTTGACTTTGTTACTTGGTGTCAGTGTATGTCTGTGTTACTTGGTGTAAGTGTGTGTCTGTGTTACTGGGTGTCAGTGTGTGTCTGTGTTACTTGGTGTAAGTGTGTGTCTTTGTTACTTGGTGTCCATGTGTGTCTGTGTTACTGGTTGTCAGTGTATGTCTTTGTTACTGGGTGTCAGTGTATGTCTTTGTTACTTGGTCTAAGTGTGTGTCTGTGTTACTGGGTATCAGTGTCTTTCTTTGTTAATTGTTGTACGAGAGTGTCTGTGTTACTGGGTATCAGTGTATGTCTTTGTAACTTGGTGTCAGTGTATTTCTGTGTTACTTGGTGTAAGTGTGTGTCTGTGTTACTGGGTATCAGTGTATGTCTTTGTAACTTGGTGTCAGTGTATGTCTTTGTTACTGGGTGTCAGTGTGTGTCTATGTTACTTGGTGTAAGTGTGTGTCTGTGTTACTGGGTATCAGTGTCTGTCTTTGTTACTTGGTGTCAGTGTATGTCTGTGTTACTTGGTGTCAGTGTGTGTCTGTGTTACTGGGTGTCAGTGTATGTCTTTGTTACTTGGTGTCAGTGTGTGTCTTTGTTACTTGGTGTCCATGTGTGTCTGTGTTACTGGGTGTCAGTGTATGTCTTTGTTACTGGGTGTCAGTGTATGTCTCTGTTACATGGTGTAAGTGTGTGTCTGTGTTACTGGGTATCAGTATCTTTCTTTGTTACTTGATGTAAGTGTGTGTCTGTGTTACAGGGTATCAGTGTATGTCTTTGTTACTTGGTGTCGGTGTATGTCTGTGTTACTTGAAGGAAGTGTCTGTCTGTGTTACTGGTTATCAGTGTATGTCTTTGTGACTTGGTGTCAGTGTATGTCTTTGTTAGTTGGTGTCAGTGTGTGTCAGTGTGACTTGGTGTCAGTGTATGTCTTTGTTACTGTTTATTAGTGTTTCTCTATGTTACTGAGTGCCGGTGGGTGTTTGTTTGTGTTACTGGGTGTCAGTGTATGTCTTTGTTACTTGGTGTAAGTGTGTGTCTGTGTTACAGGGTATCAGTGTCTGTCTTTGTTACTTGGTGTAAGTGTGTGTCTGTGTTACTGGGTATCAGTGTATGTCTTTGTTACTTGGTGTCAGTGTATGTCTGTGTTACTTAGATTAAGTGTGTGTCTGTTTTACTGGTTATCAGTGAATGTCTTTGTGACTTGGTGTAATTGTATGTCTTTGTTACTTGGTGTCAGTGTATATGTCTGTGTTACTTGGTGTAAGTGTATGTCTTTGTTACTTGGTGTAAGTGTGTGTCTGTGATACTTGGTGTAAGTGTGTGTCTGTGTCCCTGGTTATCAGTGTATGTCTTTGTTACTTGGTGTCAGTGTATGTCTGAGTTACTTGATGTAAGTGTGTGTCTGTGATACTGGGTATCAGAGTTTTTCTTTGTTACTTGGTGTCAGTGTATGTCTGTGTTACTTGGTGTAAGTGTGTGTCTGTGTTACTGGGTGTCAGTGTGTGTCTGTGTTACTTGCTGTAAGTGTGTGTCTTTGTTACTTGGTGTCCATGTGTGTCTGTGTTACTGGGTATCAGTGTATGTCTTTGTTACTTGGTGTCAGTGTATGTCTGTGTTACTTGGTGTAAGTGTGTGTCTGTGTTACTGGGTATCAGTGTATGTCTTTGTGACTTGGTGTCAGTGTATGTCTTTGTTACTGGGTGTCAGTGTGTGTCTATGTTACTTGGTGTCCATGTGTGTCTGTGTTACTGGGTATCAGTGTCTGTCTTTGTTACTTGGTGTAAGTGTGTGTCTGTGTTACTATGTATCAGTATCTTTCTTGGTTACTTGGTGTAAGTGTGTGTCTGTGTTACAGGGTATCAGTGTATGTCTTTGTTACTTGGTGTCAGTGTATGTCTGTGTTACTTGAAGTAAGTGTCTGTCTGTGTTACTGGTTATCAGTGTATGTCTTTGTGACTTGGTGTCAGTGTATGTCTTTGTTACTGGGTGTCAGTGTGTGTCTGTGTGACTTGGTGTCAGTGTATGTCTTTGTTACTTGGTGTCAGTGTGTGTCTGTGTTACTTGGTGTAAGTGTATGTCTTTGTTACTTGGTGTTAGTGTGTGTCTGTGATACGTGGTGTAAGTGTGTGTCTGTGTCCCTGGTTATCAGTGTATGTCTTTGTTACTTGGTGTCAGTGTATGTCTGAGTTACTTGATGTAAGTGTGTGTCTGTGTTACTGGGTATCAGTGTTTTTCTTTGTTACTTGGTGTCAGTGTATGACTGTGTTACTTGGTGTAAGTGTGTGTCTTTGTTTCTTGGTGTCCATGTGTGTCTGTGTTACTGGTTTTCAGTGTATGTCTTTGTTACTTGGTGTAAGTGTGCGTCTGTGTTACTGGGTATCAGTGTCTTTCTTTGTTAATTGGTGTAAGAGAATGTCTGTTTTACTGGGTATCAGTGTATGTCTTTGTTACTTGGTGTCAGTGTATGTCTGTGTTACTTGGTGTAAGTGTGTGTCTGTGTTACTGGGTATCAGTGTATGACTTTGTGACTTGGTGTCAGTGTATGTCTTTGTTACTGGGTGTCAGTGTGTGTCTATGTTACTTGGTGTCCATGTGTGTCTGTGTTACTGGGTATCAGTGTCTGTCTTTGTTACTTGGTGTCAGTGTATGTCTGTGTTACTTGGTGTCAGTGTGTGTCTGTGTTACTGGGTGTCAGTGTGTGTCTGTGTTACTTGGTGTAAGTGTGTGTCTGTGTTCCTGGGTCACAGTGTATGTCTGTGTTACTTGGTGGAAGTGTGTGTCTGTGTTACTGGGTGTCAGTGTATGTCTTTGTTACTTGGTGTCAGTGTATGTCTGTGTTATTTGGTGTAAGTGTGTGTCTGTGTTACTGGGTGTCAGTGTGTGTCTGTGTTACTTGGTGTAAGTGTGTGTCTTTGTTACTTGGTGTCCATGTGTGTCTGTGTTACTGGGTGTCAGTGTATGTCTTTGTTACTCGGTGTCAGTGTATGTCTTTGTTACTTGGTGTAAGTGTGTGTCTGTGTTACTGGGTATCAGTATCTTTCTTTGTTACTTGGTGTAAGTGTGTGTCTGTGTTACAGGGTATCAGTGTATGTCTTTGTTACTTGGTGTCAGTGTATGTCTGTGTTACTTGGAGTAAGAGTCTGTCTGTGTTACTGGTTATCAGTGTATGTCTTTGTGACTTGGTGTCAGTGTATGTCTTTGTTACTGGGTGTCAGTGTGTGTCTATGTTACTTGGTGTCCATGTGTGTCTGTGTTACTGGGTATCAGTGTCTGTCTTTGTTACTTGGTGTCAGTGTATGTCTGTGTTATTTGGTGTCAGTGTGTGTCTGTGTTACTGGGTGTCAGTGTGTGTCTGTGTTACTTGGTGTAAGTGTGTGTCTGTGTTCCTGGGTATCAGTGTATGTCTGTGTTACTTGGTGGAAGTGTGTGTCTGTGTTACTGGGTGTCAGTGTATGTCTTTGTTTCTTGGTGTCAGTGTATGTCTGTGTTACTTGGTGTAAGTGTGTGTCTTTGTTACTTGGTGTAAGTGTGTGTCTGTGTTACTGGGTATCAGTATCTTTCTTTGTTACTTGGTGTAAGTGTGTGTCTGTGTTACAGGGTATCAGTGTATGTCTTTGTTATTTGGTGTCAGTGTATGTCTGTGTTACTTGGAGTAAGTGTCTGTCTGTGTTACTGGTTATCAGTGCATGTCTTTGTGACTTGGTGTCAGTGTATGTCTTTGTTACTGGGTGTCAGTGTGTGTCTTTGTGACTTGGTGTCAATGTATGTCTTTGTTACTTGATGTAAGTGTGTGTTTGTGTTACTGGGTATCAGTGTATGTCTTTGTTACTTGGTGTCAGTGTATGTCTTTGTTACTTGGTGTCAGTGTGTGTCCAAATACTTGGTGTAAGTGTATGTCTTTGTTACTTGGTGTAATTGTCTGTCTTTGTTACTTGGTGTAATTGTCTGTCTTTGTTACTTGGTGTAAGTGTATGTCTTTGTTACTTGGTGTCAGTGTATTTCTTTGTCACTTGGTGTCAGTGTGTGTCTGTCTTACTGGGTATCAGTGTATGTCTTTGTTACTTGGTGTCAGTGTATGTCTGTGTTCCTGGGTGTCAGTGTGTGTCTTTGTTACTTGGTGTCCGTGTGTGTCTGTGTTACTGGGTGTCAGTGTATGTCTTTGTAACCGGGTGTCATTGCATGTCTTTGTTACTTGGTGTAAGTGTGTGTCTGTGTTACTGGGTATCAGTGTCTTTCTTTGTGACTTGGTGTAAGAGTGTGTCTGTGTTACTGGGTATCAGTGTATGTCTTTGTTACTTGGTGTCAGTGTATGTCTGTGTTACTTGGTGTAAGTGTGTGTCTGTGTTACTGGGTATCAGTGTATGTCTTTGTGACTTGGTGTCAGTGTATGTCTTTGTTACTGGGTGTCAGTTTGTGTCTTTGTGACTGGGTATCAGTGTATGTCTTTGTTACCTGGTGTCAGTGTATGACAAAATACTTGGTGTAAGTGTATGTCTTTGTTACTTGGTGTAATTGTCTGTCTGTGTTACTTGGTGTAAGTGTATGTCTTTGTTACTTGGTGTCAGTGTATGTCTTTGTTACTTGGTGTCAGTGTATTTCTGTGTTTCTTGGTGTATGTGTGTGTCTTTGTTACTTGGTGTAAGTGTGTGTCTTTGTTACTTGGTGTCAGTGCGTGTCTTTGTTACTTGGTGTCAGTGTATGTCTGTGTGACTGGGTATCAGTGTATGTCTTTGTGACTTGGTATCTGAATGTGACTTTGTTACTGGGTGTCAGTGTGTGTCTGTGTTACTTGGTATCATTGTATGTCTTTGTGACTTGGTATCAGTGCATGTCTTTGTTACTGGGAGTCAGTGTATGTCTTTGTTACTGGGTATCAGTGTATGTCTTTGTTACTTGGTGTCAGTGTATGTCTGTGTTACTTGGTGTAAGTGTGTGTCTGTGTTACTGGGTGTCAGTGTGTGTCTGTGTTACTTGGTGTAAGTGTGTGTCTTTATTACTTGGTGTCCGTGTGTGTCTGTGTGACTGGGTGTCAGTGCTTGTCTTTGTTACTTGGTGCCAGTGTATAACTGTGTTACTTGGTGTAAGTGTGTGTCTTTGTTACTTGGTGCAATTGTATGTCTTTGTTACTTGGTGTCAGTGTATGTCTGTGTTACTTGGTGTAAGTGTGTGTCTGTGTTACTTGGTGTAATTGTTTGTCTGTGTTCCTGGGTATCATTGTATGTCTTTGTTACTTGGTGTCAGTGTATGTCTGTGTGACTTGGTGTAAGTGTGTGTCTGTGTTACTGGGTATCAGTGTATGTCTTTGTTACTTTGTGTCAGTGTATGTCTGTGTTACTTGGTGTAATTGTGTGTCTGTGTTACTGGGTGTCAGTGTGTGTCTGTGTTACTGGGTGTCAGTGCATGTCTTTGTTACTTTGTGCCAGTGTATAACTGTGTTACTTGGTGTAAGTGTGTGTCTTTGTTACTTGGTGTAATTGTATGTCTATGTTACTTGGTGTCAGTGTATGTCTGTGTTACTTGATGTAAGTGTATGTCTTTGTTACTTGGTGTAAGCGTGTGTCTGTATTCCTGGGTATCAGTGTATGTCTGTGTTACTTGGTGTAAGCGTGTGTCTGTGTTACTGGGTATCAGTGTATGTCTTTGTTACTTGGTGTCAGTGTATGTCTGTGTTACTTGGGGTAAATGTGTGTCTGTGTTACTGGGTGTCAGTGTGTGTCTGTGTTACTTGGTGTAAGTGTGTGTCTTTGTTACTTGGTGTCCATGTGTGTCTCTGTTACTGGGTGTCAGTGATTGTCATTGTTACTGGGTGTCAGTGTATGTCTTTGTTACTTGGTGTAAGTGTGTGTCTGTGTTACTGGGTATCAGTGTCTGTCTTTGTTACTTGCTGTAAGTGTGTGTCTGTGTTACTGGGTATCAGTGTATGTCTTTGTTACTTGGTCTCAGTGTATGTCTGTGTTACTTGGAGTAAGCATGTGTCTGTGTTACTGGTTGTCAGTGTATGTCTTTGTGACTTGGTGTAATTGTATGTCTTTGTTACTTGGTGTCAGTGTATGTCTGTGTTACTTGGTGTAAGTGTATGTATTTGTTACTTGGTGTAAGTGTATGTCTTTGTTACTTGGTGTAAGTGTGTGTCTGTGTTACTGGGTATCAGTGTATGTCTTTGTTACTGGGTGTCAGTGTATGTCTGTGTGACTTGGTGTAAGTGTGTGTCTGTGTTACTGGGTATCAGTGTATGTCTTTGTTACTTTGTGTCAGTGTATGTCTGTGTTACTTGGTGTAATTGTGTGTCTGTGTTACTGGGTGTCAGTGTGTGTCTGTGTTACTTGGTGTAAGTGTGTGTCTTTGTTACTTGGTGTCCATGTGTGTCTGTGTTACTGGGTGTCAGTGATTGTCATTGTTACTGTGTGTCAGTGTATGTCTGTGTTACTTGGTGTAAGTGTGTGTCTGTGTTACTGGGTATCAGTGCCTTTCTTTGTTACTTGGTGTAAGAGAGTGTCTGTGTTACTGGCTATCAGTGTATGTCTTTGTTACTTGGTGTCAGTGTATGTCTGTGTTACTTGGTGGAAGTGTGTGTCTGTGTTACTGGGTATCAGTGTATGTCTTTGTTACTGGGTGTCAGTGTGTGTCTATGTGACATAGTGTCAGTATATGTCTTTGTTACTTGGTGTAAGTGTGTGTCTGTGTTACTGGGTATCAGTGTATGTCTTTGTTACTTGGTGTCAGTGTATGTCTTTGTTACTGGGTGTCAGTGTATGTCTTTTTTACTTGTTGTAAGTGTGTGTCTGTGTTACTTGGAGTAAGAGTCTGTCTGTGTTACTGCTTATCAGTGTATGTCTTTGTGACTTGGTGTCAGTGTATGTCTTTGTTACAGGGTGTCAGTGTGTGTCTTTGTGACTTGGTGTCAGTATATGTCTTTGTTACTTGGTGTCAGTGTATGTCAAAATACTTGGTGTAAGTGTATGTCTTTGTTACTTCGTGTAATTGTCTGTGATTGTTATTTGGTGTCAGTGTGTGTCTGTGTTACTGGGTATCAGTGTATGTCTTTGTGACTTGGTATCAGTGTACGTCTTTGTGAATTGGTGTCAGTGTATGTCTTTGTTACTGTGTGTCAGTGTGTGTCTGTGTTACGTCGTGTCAGTGTATGTCTTTGTTACTGATTATTAAAGTTTCTCTTTGTTACTGCGTGTCAGTGTGTGTTTGTTTGTGTTACTGTCTGTCAGTGTATGTCTTTGTTACTTGGTGTAAGTTTGTGTCTGTGTTACTGGGTATCAGTGTCTGTCTTTGTTACTTGGTGTAAGTGTGAGTCTTTGTTACTTGGTGTAATTGTATGTCTTCGTTACTTGGTGTCAGTCTATGTCTGTGTTACTTGGTGTAAGTGTATGTCTTTGTTACTTGGTGTAAGTGTGTGTCTGTGTTACTGGGTATCATTGTATGTCTTTGTTACTTGGTGTCAGTGCATGTCTGTGTTACTTGGTGTAAGTGTGTGTCTGTGTTACTGGGTATCCGGGTATGTCTTTGTTACTTGGTGTCAGTGTATGTCTGTCTTACTTGGTGTAAGTGTGTGTCTGTGTTACTGGGTGTCAGTGTGTGTCTGTGTTACTTGGTGTAAGTGTGTGCCTTTGTTACTTGGTGTCCGTGTGTGTCTGTGTTACTGGGTGTCAGTGCATGTCTTTGTTACTTGTTGCCAGTGTATATCTGTGTTACTTGGTTTAAGTGTGTGTCTTTGTTACTTGGTGTAATTGTATGTCTTTGTTACTTGGTGTCAGTGTATGTCTGTGTTACTTGGTGTAAGTGTATGTCTTTGTTACCTGGTGTAATTGTGTGTCTGTGTTACTTGGTGTAAGTGTGTGTCTGTGTTACTGGGTATCAGTGTATGTCTTTGTTACTGGGTGACAGTGTGTGTCTGTGTTACTTGGTGTAAGTGTGTGTCTTTGTTACTTAGTGTCCATGTGTGTCTGTGTTACTGGTTGTCAGTGTATGTCTTTGTTACTGGGTGTCAGTGTATGTCTGTGTTAATTGGTGTAAGTGTGTGTCTGTGTTACTGGGTATCAGTGTCTTTCTTTGTTACTTGGTGTAAGAGAGTGTCTGTGTGACTGGCTATCAGTGTATGTCTTTGTTACTTGGTGTCAGTGTATGTCTGTGTTACTTGGTGGAAGTGTGTGTCTGTGTTACTGGGTATCAGTGTATGTCTTTGTTACTGGGTGTCAGTGTGTGTCTATGTGACATAGTGTCAGTATATGTCTTTGTTACTTGGTGTAAGTGTGTGTCTGTGTTACTGGGTATCAGTGTATGTCTTTGTTACTTGGTGTCAGTGTATGTCTTTGTTACTGGGTGTCAGTGTATGTCTTTGTTACTTGTTGTAAGTGTGTGTCTGTGTTACTTGCAGTAAGAGTCTGTCTGTGTTACTTCTTATCAGTGTATGTCTTTGTGACTTGGTGTCAGTGAATGTCTTTGTTACAGGGTGTCTGTGTGTGTCTTTGTGACTTGGTGTCAGTGTATGTCTTTGTTACTTGGTGTCAGTGTATGTCAAAATACTTGGTGTAAGTGTATGTCTTTGTTACTTGGTGTAATTGTCTGTGTTTGTTACTAGGTGTCAGTGTGTGTCTGTGTTACTGGGTATCAGTGTATGTCTTTGTGACTTGGTATCAGTGTTCGTCTTTGTGAATTGGTGTCAGTGTATGTCTTTGTTACTGTGTGTCAGTGTGTGTCTGTGTTACGTCGTGTCAGTGTATGTCTTTGTTACTGATTATTAGTGTTTCTCTGTGTTACTGCGTGTCAGTGTGTGTTTGTTTGTGTTACTGTCTGTCTTTGTATGTCTTTGTTACTTGGTGTAAGTTTGTGTCTGTGTTACTGGGTATCAGTGTCTGGCTTTGTTACTTGGTGTAAGTGTGAGTCTTTGTTACTTGGTGTAATTGTATGTCTTCGTTACTTGGTGTCAGTCTATGTCTGTGTTCCTTGGTGTAAGTGTATGTCTTTGTTACTTGGTGTAAGTGTGTGTCTGTGTTCCTGGGTATCATTGTATGTCTTTGTTACTTGGTGTCAGTGCATGTCTGTGTTACTTGGTGTAAGTGTGTGTCTGTGTTACTGGGTATCCGGGTATGTCTTTGTTACTTGGTGTCAGTGTATGTCTGTCTTACTTGGTGTAAGTGTGTGTCTGTGTTACTTGGTGTCAGTGTGTGTCTGTGTTACTTGGTGTAAGTGTGTGTCTTTGTTACTTGGTGTCCGTGTGTGTCTGTATTACTGGGTGTCAGTGCATGTCTTTGTTACTTGTTGCCAGTGTATATCTGTGTTACTTGGTTTAAGTGTGTGTCTTTGTTACTTGGTGTAATTGTATGTCTTTGTTACTTGGTGTCAGTGTATGTTTGTGTTACTTGGTGTAAGTGTATGTCTTTGTTACCTGGTGTAAGTGTGTGTCTGTGTTACTTGGTGTAAGTGTGTGTCTGTATGCCTGGGTATCAGTGTATGTCTTTGTTACTTGGTGTCAGTGTATGTCTGTGTTACTTGGTGTAATTGTGTGTCTGTGTTACTGGGTATCAGTGTATGTCTTTGTTACTTGGTGTCAGTGTATGTCAAAATACTTGGTGTAAGTGTATGTCTTTGTTACTTGGTGTAATTGTCTGTCTTTGTTACCAGGTGCAAGTGTATGTCTTTGTTACTTGGTGTCAGTGCATGTCTTTGTTACTTGCTGTCAGTGTATGTCTGAATTACTTGGTGTAAGTGTGTGTCTTTGTTACTTGGTGTAAGTGTATGTCGTTGTTACTTGGTGTCAGTGCGTGTCTTTGTTTCTTGGTGTCTGTGTGTGTCTGTGTTACTGGGTATCAGTGTATGTCTTTGTGACTTGTTATCAGTGTATGCCTTTGTTACACGGTGTCAGTGTGTGTCTGTGTTACTGGGTATCAGTGTATGTCATTGTGACTTGGTATCAGTGTATGTCTTTGTTACTGGTTGTCAGTGTGTGTCTGTGTTCCTGGGTATCAGTGTATGTCTTTGTGACTTGGTGTCAGTGTATGTCTTTGTTACTGGGTGTCAGTGTGTGTCTTTGTGACTTGGTGTCACTGTATGTCTTTGTTACTTGGTGTAAGTGTGTGTCTGTGACACTGGGTATCAGTGTATGTCTTTGTTACTTGGTGTCAGTGTATGTCTGTGTTACTTGGTGCAAGTGTGTGTCTGTGACACTGGGTATCAGTGTATGTCTTTGTGACTTGGTGTCAGTGTATGTCTTTGTTACTGGTTGTCAGTGTGTGTCTGTGTTCCTGGGTATCAGTGTATGTCTTTGTGACTTGGTGTCAGTGTATGTCTTTGTTACTGGGTGTCAGTGTGTGTCTTTGTGACTTGATGTCACTGTATGTCTTTGTTACTTGGTGTAAGTGTGTGTCTGTGACACTGGGTATCAGTGTATGTCTTTGTTACTTGGTGTCAGTGTATGTCTGTGTTACTTGGTGTAAGTGTGTGTCTGTGTTACTGGGTATCAGTGTATATCTTTGTCACTTGGTTTCAGTGTATGTCTGTGTTACTTGGTGTAAGTGTGTGTCTGTGTTACTGGGTATCAGTGTATGTCTTTGTTACTTGGTGTCAGTGTATGTCTGTGTTACTTGGTGTAAGTGTGTGTCTGTGTTACTGGGTGTCAGTGTGTGGCTGTGTTACTTGGTGTAAGTGTGTGTCTTGGTTACTTGGTGTCCGTGTGTGTCTGTGTTACTGGGTGTCAGTCTATGTCTTTGTTACTTGGTGCCAGTGTATAACTGTGTTACTTGGTGTAATTGTATGTCTTCGTTACTTGGTGTCAGTCTATGTCTTTGTTACTTGGTGCCAGTGTATAACTGTGTTACTTGGTGTCAGTGTGTGTCTTTGTTACTTGGTGTAATTGTATGTCTTTGTTACTTGGTGTAAGTGTGTGTCTGTATTCCTGGGTATCAGTGTATGTCTGTGTTACTTGGTGTAAGTGTGTGTCTGTGTTACTGGGTATCA
This sequence comes from Heterodontus francisci, assembly GCF_036365525.1. Classification (NCBI taxonomy): domain Eukaryota; kingdom Metazoa; phylum Chordata; class Chondrichthyes; order Heterodontiformes; family Heterodontidae; genus Heterodontus; species Heterodontus francisci. The sequence goes on from NW_027140442.1 coordinate 7,619,246, forward strand.
GTGTATGTCTTTGTTACTTGGTGTCAGTGTATGTCTGCGTTACTTGGTGTAAATGTGTGTCTGTGTTACTGGGTGTCAGTGTGTGTCTGTGTTACTTGGTGTAAGTGTGTGTCTTTGTTACTTGGTGTCCATGTGTGTCTGCGTTACTGGGTGTCAGTGTATGTCTTTGTTACTGGGTGTCAGTGTATGTCTTTGTTACTTGGTGTCAGTGTATGTCAAAATACTTGGTGTAAGTGTATGTCTTTGTTACTTGGTGTAATTGTCTGTCTTTGTTATTGGTGTCAGTGAGTGTCTGTGTTACTGGGTAACAGTGTATGTCTTTGTGACTTGGTATCAGTGTACGTCTTTGTGACTTGGTGTCACTGTATGTCTTTGTTACTGTGTGTCAGTGTGTGTCTGTGTTACTTGGTGTCAGTGTATGTCTTTGTTACTGATTATTAGTGTTTCTTTGTGTTACTGCGTGTCAGTGTGTGTTTGTTTGTGTTACTGGGTGTCAGTGTATGTCTTTGTTACTTGGTGTAAGTTTGTGTCTGTGTTACTGGGTATCAGTGTCTGTCTTTGTTACTTGGTGTAAGTGTGAGTCTTTGATACTTGGTGTAATTGTATGTCTTCGTTACTTGGTGTCAGTCTATGTCTGTGTTACTTGGTGTAAGTGTATGTCTTTGTTACTTGGCGTAAGTGTGTGTCTGTGTTACTTGGTGTAACTGTGTGTCTGTGTTCATGGGTATCATTGTGTGTCTTTGTTACTATGTGTCAGTGCATGTCTGTGTTACTTGGTGTAAGTGTGTTTCTGTGTTACTGGGTATCAGTGTATGTCTTTGTTACTTGGTGTCAGTGTATGTATGTTTTACTTGGTGTAAGTGAGTGTCTGTGTTACTGGGTGTCAGTGTGTGTCTGTGTTACTTGGTGTAAGTGTGTGTCTTTGTTACTTGGTGTCCGTGTGTGTCTGTGTTACTGGGTATCAGTGTATGTCTTTGTGAATTGTTATCAGTGTATGCCTTTGTTACTGGGTGTCAGTGTGTCTCTGTGTTACTGGGTATCAGTGTATGTCTTGGTGACTTGGTGTCAGTGTATGTCTTTGTTACTGGGTGTCAGTGTGTGTCTTTGTGACTTGGTGTCACTGCATGTCTTTGTTACTTGGTGTAAGTGTGTGTCTGTGATACTGGGTATCAGTGTATGTCTTTGTTACTTGGTGTCAGTGTATGTCTGTGTTACTTGGTGTAAGTGTGTGTCTGTGTTACTGTTTATCAGTGTATATCTTTGTCACTTGGTGTCAGTGTATGTCTGTGTTACTTGGTGTAAGTGTGTGTCTGTGTTACTGGGTGTCAGTGTGTGTCTGTGTTACTTGGTGTAATTGTGTGTCTTGGTTACTTGGTGTCCGTGTGTGTCTGTGTTACTGGGTGTCAGTGCATGTCTTTGTTACTTGGTGCCAGTGTATAACTGTGTTACTTGGTGTAAGTGTGTGTCTTTGTTACTTGGTGTAATTGTATGTCTTTGTTACTTGGTGTAAGTGTGTGTCTGTATTCCTGGGTATCAGTGTATGTCTGTGTTACTTGGTGTCAGTGTATGTCTGTGTTACTTGGTGTAAATGTGTGTCTGTGTTACTGGGTGTCAGTGTGTGTCTGTGTTACTTGGTGTTAGTGTGTGTCTTTGTCACTTGGTGTCCATGTGTGTCTGCGTTACTGGGTGTCAGTGTATGTCTTTGTTACTGGGTGTCAGTGTATGTCTTTGTTACTTGGTGTAAGTGTGTGTCTGTGTTACAGGGTATCAGGGTCTGTCTTTGTTACTTGGTGTAAGTGTGTGTCTGTGTTACTGGGTATCAGTGTATGTCTTTGTGACTTGGTGTAATTGTATGTCTTTGTTACTTGGTGTCAGTGTTTGTCTGTGTTACTTGGTGTAAGTGTATGTCTTCGTTACTTGGTGTAAGTGTGTGTCTGTGTTACTTGGTGTAAGTGTGTGTCTGTGTTCCTGGTTATCAGTGTATGTCTTTGTTACTTTGTGTCAGTGTATGTCTGTGTTACTTGATGTAAGT